>NC_079169.1:2784165-3139165 GCF_947568905.1 Ostrea edulis | reverse complement strand
ACCTTATAATTAGAAACAGACTAATGATTTTTTGTGTTTGTCTCTTTTTGTATGTATGTGATATCTAGTAACATAAATAATGCAACGATAAACAGTAAAATGGTACACGCATACCTGTGTACCATAACTCCATGATTCCATTCGTGAATGTATTATCTGGATTTATTTGAATGTTAACCAAATGTATACGGATTTAACCCTATCTTCAAATGAGTCATGCCAACTGAAAGCCAGTTTGCATTAAATGTTCGAGGTGTTGGTTAAATTAAATGCCACAGTTCTTGGATTAAGTGTCCCTGTGTCCTCCACATCAGCATCCATCCATTGCATATCTGGATTTACCAGTAGACTGTCACTAGTGGAAGATACCTGACAACTTTCCACGAAAGTTTGGGATTCCAATACCCTTTTTAAAGATGAAAAATCACAATTAAGAATTATTCGTTTATGTTTTAAAGCAAAATATAACTTCTGTGGTAGCGAGGGACTGTTTCGCACGAAAGTACTGGTCAAAGATAGAGCTGTCCTATATTTGAAATGACATTAATTTTGGTAAGGGATTACATTCATGTGTTAGAAATATATGGAATATTTTATCAGACGTTCTGAGTGTAGAAGAGTGCGTACATTGTAATGAAAAAATATACACCATGTAGGTGTCAGCATTATGCCTAGCATACGAGGGCTGTTCGAAATACCATGTGTATTGTACGATATCCCAATCAAACATTCGACTCAAATAGTGATATGAACATTACATCCCTTCAAAGTATTATCCGCGCTTTGAAATACATAATTTCAATCTCTGAATCCATTTCTGAAATGCGTCATGGTACGCTGATTTAGATAGACCTCTGAGGCACTGACTGATGGCTGAGCCAAAGGCTTGTCGGGACTTGTAGCGATGACCAGATAAGAACTTTTTAAGTTTTGGAAAGAGAAAAAAATCGCACGGGGTTAGATCTGGAGAGTATAGTGGGTGCGGCAAGAGGGTAACCTTCTCCGACTTCAAAAATTGCTTCGCAAGCTCAGATGTATTTGATGAAGCATTATCATGAAGTAGAAAACATGTCAAAATCCTGACACAGGGCGTAGTTTATGATAATATTTCTTGAACATTTTTAGTATAATATCTCGGTAATACCGACCTGTAACACTTTTACCCTTCGGTACCGGAATTTGTACGGCTATACGATCACATGAGGAGAATATTCAATAAATAACCTTCTGTATGCTTATGGTTCTTATGGCAACTACAGACCTTCTACCGTGTTAAGTTAGCCATATTCTGTTTCTAATTTTTCTTACAGGTTCGAAATAGTGAACTCGTGTTTCGTCACATGTAACAATGTTTGATTGAATTTGGGAAACATTTTGAGCAATTACTTCGCGGTTTGTACTTGTACCCGTTTTTGGTCATCTGTCAAGATATATGTATGTGGTATCCATCTGGCAGAAATATTTCGTACTTTCAAAATACGCTTTCAAATGAAATGCTCCAGCGATAGCGATATGCCAACAGCTTTGGCAATATAACGAATCCTGTATCTGCCAGCACTTTTGATTATTTACCTGACTTTTGAGACATTGCCTTGTCTGTTACAGTTATAGGTCGGCCATATTTTGCTGCATCTTTGGCGGACTCTGTGCCAGTCAGAAATGTCTTTCTCCACCTACAAACGGACTCATGATATACCTTATCAGACCCAAAAACTTCCCCAATGCAGTAAAAATCTGCATTACTGAATGACCGAGTTTTGTGCGAACTTTCATATGAGCTCTAAGTTCTTCAATATTCCCAGCCCGTTACCCATCCATTTTTACAACAGTGGTCAATGACTGGCTCTTTTGAATTAATTATAAGTTTAAAACTATGTAAAGCTGAAGGCTCGTGTTTACACCATTGGAAAGGTCTTGAATAGAGCTATTCAGGAGTATCATCATCCACAAAATCATGCAAAGCGTTATCGCGCTGTGGTACAATACACATTGCATATCGAACAGACCTCGAATACATGGTGGATATGCTGAAGAAATTCAATTAAAACCTACAGGGTCCAGCAAAAAAATTCTGAGGGAAAGTGAATAGCCCTGGATTTAAAGTAGAATTGAATTGGTTCTTCACTGTACACAGTGCCTAAATCCACTTGCATGGTAGTTTGATGGGGTGTGGAAATTAGAGAGAATCTGCACAAGAAGGGGGCACATGCCCCACAGCTCATAGCACATCAGCACATATGGATCACATGTAATTTATGGTCATAAGCTACTAACTAAGTGTATATAACATTCATTTAGATAGAAGAGAAATTTATATGATTTTTCATTAGCCTGTCATAACCTAGCTGCAGAACTGTAACTATCGGAAATTTTTTCCGGAGAACTAAAATTCGGCAGCTACTCATAACCAAACTTTGATGTTAAGCCTTCCCTCACTATTTGGCCCAAACACATATTTCGTTTATATTTCTGTTACAATATGAAGAACATAGCTCAAATTATGGTAATAAATTCTATTACTACGATAATACAATAATATAATATGTGTTTTCCTAACAGAATGCGTTTTCTTTTCATAAAACGATATTGTTTTTATAAAATCTTGGAAAAAAGCCTCCACACCAGTGGCCATGAATGCCCAGTCTGATAAAAACCACTCCACTCCTTTCTCATTGTACACTAGATCCACCATCTTCTTACACTAGCGCATCAGGTAACGAGAGAAAAAATAGGGGGATATCAAACTCATTGGTGCTGGGTCAGTACAGATTAATTGATATCAGATAGGTTCAGCTCTTAATAAACAATTGGGTATTATATATCATAAAATATAAATATTTTCCTTTATGAAACGACAAATCATGGCATCAAATCGCGGTTAATTAATCGTGTATTTTTCATTCCATGACAAAACCGCAATCGTATTTTTTTTTTCTAGTCGGCCATGTGGCTACATCAACTTACATGTTTATAATGAATGCATGATTGTTTTGGTCATCCTGCAACAGGAAATGCATGGTACATGCAACTTCTTCATCTGATATCAGGTCATTTTAAGATGTAAAATACAGGCGGCCGTTTCACTAACCGATCGTAGATCGTAAACCTAGACTTAAATGTGACGGTAGCACGTAGGACCGTTTCACTAAAAGTTACGAGTTGCGATTTACGATCAGTATTGATTGTAACCCTACGAGTGGTCTAGGGTTATCGTAAGTGTCCCTACATGCACGTAAATGAGCAATATGACCGCCATGCTGGCCCCACCTGAGATCATTTTGTGGTAGTATTTACCTGACCAAATTTGTCTATACTTTGTAGGAAGAAATCAATCACAATGACTTGCAGTCTGCTTTTGCACAAAAATATTGTACAGTCCGAGCCCGAATCTTAAATCAATTAGAGTTGTCCTTCTTTGTTACGCACAACCACAGAAATGTCAGTCTCACAGGGGTCAAGTCCGTTTTGGGCCCGGGTTCTGTGATACCACAAATATAGTAAATTCATTGTATCACAGAGTTCGGGTCCAAAACGGGCCTAGCCCCTGTGACCAGTTTGCTGAAATAAATGTAAAGACAATGCAAGAATTCATATTTTAAAAAGTGAGGATGGGGGTAGTCAATATATCAAACTTTGCATGTAATGATAACGAGAACAGTTGTTAGAAAAGTAATATGGGGGGTGGGCATTGCTACATATGCCTGCATCATCGTTAGATTACATGTATATATAACATTAGACATGATCCAAGACATTAATATTCTCATGTTCAGAAATTAAGTTTCTTTAGTAACAGTTGATTAAATGATCCGAGACGTTGCGATTCGACGTACTTAGCTATTTTTTTTTTTTTTTTGGTCAGATTAATACCTTTGATGCAACTGACTAACTGAATAATACATGCACATTTTAAGGAAAATATGATAATAAAATGATTTGGTAATGGGAGAGGGGTTAAAATCCCAGTTTTGCAAGTGGATCGTTTCTGTAGTTTTATGAAGGTCGTTAGAAATTAAACATACAAACTAGACCTATATGTATACACAGACAATGGAAAGGTCATTATCGGACCCTTGGGGTTCCGACCCCTTTTTATTAAATGCGCTCCCGTGGGGATCCAGGTTAGAATAGGTCCTCATTACCTCTTGCTTGTCGTAGGAGGCGACTAAATGGAGCGGTCCTTCGGATGAGACTGCAAACACTGAGGTCACGTATCACAGCAGGTATGGCACGACAAAGATCCCTCCCTGCTCAATGGCCGTAAGTGCCGAGTATAGGCCAAAATTTTGTAGCCCTTCACCGGCAATGGTGACGTCTCCATATTAGTGAAAATTTACGAGAGGGGCGTTAAACAATATAAAAATCAATCATCATAAAGTGCAATATCAATAATAATTTTTAATAAATGATCTGAATTATACATCATCACGTAAAGACCGAAGTTAGCATATATATGCTTACATGCCTAAACGGAAAAAAAAATATATAAAAACAAACGCATGGGGAAAATAAATTTCAAGTCATTTAAGGGACAAATTGAGCCCATGATTTGTTTGAAATTTATTCAAATAAGTGAATAGATATGTCATTAGCGTTACAGCGTATTTTACAACAATGATTAAACGCCGGAGTACATATCCATGGTTTGATGCAGGATAAAATTACCTATACTTGTGTGCAATTTTATTTTCATTTTATTATTTCCTTTTATCAATATAATTTCATTTTCTTATTCATTTATTTTTTAATCCGTTGAACATAGTTTACTTCTTGATGGAAATTTGGCTCACATGAGCAGATCGATACATGACATTTAAAAATCTAAAATGTAAATTTTTATGTTATTTCTTATATCACCCCCCCCCCCCCCCCCCCCCAATTTTAGTTACATGAAAGTCAATAAAAATTATATCAATTGTTTAAACATTCTAGGAATTTTCTTTACGTTACACTAGAGATCGGGCTCAAAATTTCCATTATTTTTGTTCGCGGGTAGGTTAAGGATTCCCTTATAGAATATCACAGTGAACTTTATGCCTTTACTTCTCTGAACTACCAATATATGACATCATAATGGAAAATGACGTAAAGTCACTGCAAACTTGAGCTGTTATGACGGGGAGAGTGTCAAAAACTTTCGACCTTATTTCAAACTGCCTATAAGATGTCAGAACACTATAGCAAAATTCACGTGTCTGAATTGTATTTTGATATCTTATATGTCCAAATATTTTAAAATGGTTTGTTTAATTACCCTTGATTGAATTTTCAGCGTGTTTACACTGCTTTCGGAAAAATATACTTTTGAAATGTACTCTGTTTTATACCAGTGATAAGAGGTAGAATGTTATTATGTGCTTATAAAAGAGTCTAGCGCAGCTAATTTATGAGGATTCATTTGAGATCTATCACGGAAATCGTAAGAGGAGTTTGTTCTCTACCCCAATCTTGCTTGGTTAAATGTTTGATGGCTTTGTTTGAATACAGATTACCCTCAAATGTGTAGGTAAGTATGTCCGTAAGTTGATCTCTTCATGAAATACGTGTATTTTGTACGCAAGTAATACTACTATTTCCCAAACACAATTCGGGTACACAAGGATACGGTGAGTTCATTTATCAAACAAAAAGTTTAAAATAATTGTTAAACGAGCTGCGCTGAAGCGATTTATGTGAAACACTTCAAACAATTATAAATGACCGTCACGTGATCAACGAAGTCATGTGATATCATAACAGATATGCTAATATATAGCCGATAGAACCTTCTATATAAATTGTCTGTACTTAAGTATATAAATTACAAGTGAAAACCAAAAACCGACCTCGCAATCCAGTGTATGTTTTGAACCCATTTCAAACTCCGGGAAGCCTTAACATAGCTGCGTTGACAACTTGCATGGGTTACTGCAGACGATAAGGATATGTTTAAAACCATGAGGAAATAATGAATGAATATTTCTTTCCATGGTAGGATTGATTTTAAATCTACCTCCATAGAGAAAAGAGTTCTGATAAGTCAGACATAAATCGCAATCGTAAGTGTTACGACTACGATAGGTTTCGTGAAACGCTCGTATATGTGCGAGTCAAATGATCTTAAACGTAATCGTACGTTTACGATCTACGATCGGTTAGTGAAACGGCCGCCAGGTGTTCGCTGTGTTGCTTTTGTTGAAAAGGAAACACGTGTGTTTGCCCGTGTACACGTTCAGAAAAAACCCGCGGCCACGATCCGGATAAAAAAACCAAGTATATGAATGCGGACTTATCTTTATTGTTTTCTTTGTTTGGTAGAACAAAAAATTTCTATTCCGAACAAATATTACATAACGTTCATAATTGAAGTATTCTATTCTATTCTATCCCCCCCCCCCCCCAATTCAGCCTGTGTAACTGTTATGATATATAGTATATTATACCATTGATGGTTTTATACTTTTTTTAAAAAGCAGATAATACTTGAATGATAATTTCATACATATGTGTACATTGTTTTAGTGTATTAAAAAGTATTCAATTACCAATAGAAGACGATACAAATAGTTTTCACTACTTTATTGTACGACGTGCGTCGATCGCTTTCAGCAACGAAGTTTTGTCCCTAATTTTAAAGATAACCGCGCAGTACAGTGTATGTCCCAATTTTATTTCATCGTAATGTAACAACCACTGAAAATTATAACACGAATAAGGGCCCATAAGAAAGGATATGTCCTCTTTTTGTACAGGCAATATTTACTTTTCCCGATTTCCATATATAACAATAGGTAAAACGCCGATCTTTTTAAATATTGAGAAATAAAATCGTAAGAAAACGTAGATGTTCTTGCTATTTTCTTCTGATTTTGTCAGGCATTAGTCATAATTTTTATACGTACTGAAAGCAGGAAATATATGCTTTTCAAAATTAAAAAAAAAATATTGAATTCATAGGGAAAAATACAAAAATCGTATCGAGGGGGAAATGGCCTTGCGACTAAGTGTTGCGTCACATTTAGACCAAACCATCTTTCACTTTATATGCCTTGTTTAGCCGAGTTGCAACGAAGTTGAACTCCGCTATTGGTTTGGTGATGCGGGCGGGTGGGAGGGTTGGCGGGCGGGTGGGCGTCAACAATTGGTTTCCGGATGATAACTCGAAAAGTTTACAATCTAATCAAATGACACTTTGATATATTGTTGGGTACCAGGTAAGGAAGACCCCTATTGATTTTGGAGAAAAAAGGTCAAAGGTCAAGGTCACAGTGACCCAAAATAGAATGGAAATTTCAGAAAAATTTGGTTTCCGGATGATAACTTCGACAGTTTAAATCCGAATCAAATGAAACTTTGATATATTGTTGGGTACCAGGTAAGAAAGACCCCTATAGATTTTGGATAAAATAGGTCAAAGGTCAAGGTCACAGTGACCGAATTTAGAATGAAAATTTCAGAAATATTTGGTTTCCGGATGATAACACAGAAAGTTTAAATCCGAATCAAATGATACTTACAGATATTGTTACGTTCCAGGTAAGGAAGACCCCTATTGATTTTGGAGAAAATAGATCAAAGGTCAAGGTCACAGTGACCGAATATAGAATGAAATTTCAGAAATATTTGGTTTCTGGATGATAACTCAGAAAGTTTAAATCCGAATCAAATGATACTTGGATATATTGTTGGATACCAGCAAAGCAAGGCCCCTATTGATTTTGGAGAACAAAGGTCAAAGTCACAGTGACCGAATATAGATTGAAAACTTCAGACAAATATGTTTTCTGGACAGTAACTCGAAAAGTTTAAAACTGAAATTAGTTCTTCACAATTATAAATATGCCACATCATTCCTGACTTTACAATGTATCCCATGCAACTCGGCTCATGCACCCCTGGGTGCATATACTGATTTTTTATTTAATGGCTTTATTTACTTCATTTATTTTTACATAGTTTAAAAAATAGAGAAATTGTTCAAAAATTTGATATATAGACCATATATCTTATGGCCGTAGTTTCAAATATGTAGAGGTACTCCTTTTGTGTTGTCCTGGTTTTACGCGCCACCGGTAAAATTAACCATTACGGTAGAGAAAAGGTTAACCAAAGTAAGCAAACACTAAAGGCCGTGGTTTGTCATCTCCTTTATCCTCTAGTGATTGTCATTGTTGGAAAACATAATCCCTACATTAGAGTTTTCAAAATAGTCACAGTGAATCTAAAATATAAAAACAAATGATATTCTCGTATGCATGTACACCTTCATTGCCTATTATATTTCAGCGAATTATTTTAAGCGATTTTGTGTGTTTCAGAGGCGGGACATTCTGGCAATATTCTAGGTGAATCACAACGGCAACCGGAACGAAACTCACCAGCAGTGGAATCTGGAAGACATGTACGGTCCAAATCATGTCAACATGGAGCTAAGAATTTAAAACCCATAACTCGTTCACGATCTCTGTCACAAGACACATATGGACGATTCAATAGGCGTTCTGGTGACTACGACCATTTAGACCTTCACGGACATCACACCCAACCGTCAGTGTTTGCTTTCAGTAGCAATTATAGCAAGATAAAACTGCAACCATCTTAAAGACATGAAAGCAATGGTCTGAAACCTTTCCGAGAGAAAGTAGCAATATGTCAATAGTTATCAGCAACAATTTACATGATTAGGAAGATGATATTATTGCCGGGCTAAAACTGTGGTCATTGTATAAACATCTGTCGTACAGTTTTATAAGAGGAAAATCAGAAACCCCGAAGAGGCTACTATTAAAGAACCCTTGTTCAGCAAAATGGTAGAGCGCCAAGAGCATACTGATGATAAGTTTTCTATTCATGACAAATATGCGTCTGATATTGTCGAATATGTTGATCAAGTGAATGGGTTTTAGAGAACATATGCTATCATTTTACTTTCTTAGATGGATGGGATTGCTTGACTATTACTTTTATAAGAAACTGATTCTTGATACCAGATCATTTGAACAATTTCAACACAGATATTTTGGTGTTTTGTTGGGGAATTCCGTTGGGTTTTTTTCGGGGGGTGGGGGAGTGGGTGGTTGGTCATTCGAGCATATTAAGTTTGATGACACCTCAGTCTCAACCACAATATATATCCAATATAAAAGATGGCATCCATCACATCATTTTTTATGTCAAAACTTTATACTTGATTCGAAGATGACAATTCCAAAAAAATTAATCGAAAACAATAAAAGTTTGGATATCAGACCACTCAAAAACAATTCAGAATCTATTCGTACAATAAGGTGCATACAGTTCCCATACTAATTTTGTAAATGACATAAATAATGTGGAATCAAATAAAATTGAAAAACAAGGTAATTTAGGAAAATTAAAGAAAAAGAACTTGAGGGAATTTAGAATCATAAATACTAATTAGGATTAATCGTTGTAAGGTACAAGTATTGGGAAGTCTAAATCCAAAGCAAGACTTCCTAAAGAATTACACTTGAACCATATTTCTGGGTAAAACCGGTTGGAGGTCGTATATCCAATTCCCGCTCGTGCCATGACCGGTCAAAGAAAACACACACACACACACACACACACACACACACACACACACACACACACACACACATATATATATATATATATATATATATATATATATAGTGATTAAATTGTAAATCACGGGTATTTCGGATATTACCTTAAATGCGGAGGTCCCGTGTTATGACAGGCGTTGGCAAACTAAAGAACCCTAATTGATACGGCCCTGATCGCTAAGCATAAGTCTAAATTTGTGGTACTTCTCCTACAGCTGGTGACGCTTCAAATTGAGAGAAATATTCTCGACGGGATATCAAACAAAAAGAAACAGGCACTTTCTATTTTATGGCTTAGGTTTGATGGGGCCGTGACCTAAGGAAGGCTCAAACAATGACCTGACAGTATCGACTTCCCGGTCACAAAGCTAATGATCTAAGTACTGAGTTACTGGGATCGGTTTAACAGATGTTGTGACTGTCATGTTGCGAGCTGACTGACATTATGAGAAGTCATATGTCTTTCGGATATGACTACGCGATAGACGTAGGCACGGTAGAGAATCATCGCTACGGTCCTCAGTGTTATGAATAGGTCAAACATTGTGTCACTTTACATAGATTGGTGATGTTAACTCCGGATTTACACGAATGAAATAGTTTTCATTGATTAGAATACCAAGAACAGAATGTCTCTGGGTTATATGTGTATGTAGCTAACCATAGAAACCAAATAACTACCCATTTGAAATTAATTGAATGGAATGTCAATTTGATGCGCAGTATTGTTGAAATGGTGAAAACCTTAATGCCAAATGACAACAGTGTTTTAAACAAATGGCTAGGAATTAATCAATAGTTTAATGTTATCAAAGATGTACATCAACTATCCAGAAAGTGCTTGTTATTTGTGAGTATGTTTAATATATTCATATACTTGTATATGTTTTGTCATATAATTATTGTGACTGTCTATTTCGGATTGTATTTAAAGTCAAATATATCTAAGTGACCTTTGAGAACCAGTCATATATGTAGTGACCTCTAGAAAAAGATTCCTATTCTAATAGAGATTCGTTTGTTAAGAAATGCATGTTTTTTATGGTTCTGTGAACAATTATAGAATACTTTTTTTCATATGTATCTCAATAAAATTAGAATTTTAGCATTTTGATTTATTCGAAAGAGAAAATATTGTAATTTATTTCCGTGAAAAATCGAAGATAACGAAGAGTGATTTGTCTCATAAACGACAAAAATGATAAAATAGTAAGAGTAAGGCAAACGAAGACAATAGGAAACACTTGAGGTGAGATCAGATGCTTAGAAGGATAGGTCACACCCACTGTGAGCACTATAAAACGGGGTAATCCATGCTCATAATCAGGATGTTTCTTTTACGTCTCTTCAAGAATCTCGAGGTGCCTTGGAGGAGTAAACACCACTTGTGGACAGGTTCCATTTGCCTTATATACGGAGTAATCCGTAATCAAATTCGATGTGTAAGGAAAGGTGAAAAATTAGTATGAAATAAGTTAGATACCTAATGGCAGATTGTAATTACATACTTAGAACAACTATATAATTCTGCGAAATGTTGGTTTCAAATACGATTGTTGAAAGCACTGTAACACCAAGACCGATCAACAGGGGGTACTTACTCCTTAAGTTTTGAAGAAAAGTGCTGACTATAAAACTGATTTGTGTCAGGAAGCAGAAACGTGTGTGCCTATTATTAAGTGAAAGTGTTCTGTCATAATCTTAATAATTGTTGTAAAGTACAAATTTCAAAATTTCCATGGATTAGTCATAAGTTGGATTAGTTGATGTAGCAAACATTTAAAAAATATCTTCAAGTCAAAAGGCATTGGTAGAAAATCATTACATTTAAGATGAAAATGAATTTTTTTTAATGTGTTTGAATCACTTTGTATTGAATAGAATTTTTACTTTTCACAAGACAAAATTACATATTTATCTCTAGATATTTCCTGTAAACGCATTATATGACTTTGTTTAATCATTTGAATTTAATTATTACAAAGGGGAAAATATGAAGAAAAATGTGTTGCTATGGAAACATCAACCATAATCATTGAAAACAATTTAATGTACATGTACTTTAGTAGATTTATTCTACAATATCATAACTTCATCTTTGTATTCATAGGCTGGTTAAAATATACTAATTAAGAAGGAATTCAAGAATTTCAATTTGTAGTTTAGTTGCTATAGAAACCTACTTCCATGGAAACATTATGTTGGCGATTTAAATTTCTTTTCATTTACATTTTAAACTACAAGTATTTTACCTACTTATACTCATTTGAGTCATTTTTGACCAGAGATAGCTAGTCCAAAGGTCCTGTTATAAAAATGTTGGTAATCTGACTGTTTTGTCTCCATGGAAACGTTAACTAGGAACTGTAGCAGCTAGATGTAACTGTAGTATATTAATGATTGGGTATGCATTCTTTTCCCCAACATTTTCTTGACATTGATTTTCATCAGCTACCCACATACATATGTACTAACGATTTCTAAATTGTTTTGTGTGTCAACTAAAACTGCAAGGTACCAGAAAGATGATGTTACTTAGGTCATAATCTTCTTACACCAGTACACCACCCTTTCATTTCATTTCTCGATTAATCCAACTTTAGTGGGGGAAAACAACTGAATACTTCAACTTCTGTGTCATAACTAGGATTTAAACGTCCTAATGAAGGCTATCTATTAAACGTCTTTTCTTGCAATTAGGAAATGGGTCTTATATAATTTGAATTATTAAGTCTGATACTGTAAGTCACCGAATTCATGTAGAAAACGACCAATCTATCAACTGAGACCATTGGAGATACTACATACATTTATACTATACTTATGTTGCAAACTTGTAACACTAAAGCATGGAGGTTCGTGAAGTCTAGCCAGAAAATACATTTACATATTATATAGAGGGAAATACTTATGAAACGTATGGGGAAATCAATATTGCTCAAAATAGATTTCCATAAAATATTTTCGTGATGACTTCCAAGTATATACAGTTAGGTCCATGAATTAATGTAGACATTCTTTTCTTTCATATGTTTATATTCGAAAGGAATCTAACAACCTTGCTGCAACTTTAATAGAGAATTCTGAGTGAAACATTAAAATATTGTAATGATCAATAAATAAATCTAATATTTTGTTATTAGTTAAAAATAATTCGAAATGAGTAACCAATGTATTGAATTATCATAACATATACGAGTATTCAGTGCTAGTTCCATAATATGTTTTATACTCCCAACATAATCTAACATGGAAAAGTCACAGGGAAATGGTTGTTTTTTCTAGAATGCAGAAATGTTTCAGGAAGTTATAACCATGTGATTCTATGTAATCAAAGTGGGTTAGATTTTACACGTGTACAATTAAGGATCGATTGAAATCTGAATTATAACGTCATAATGTTTATTGTTGATCAATGTGTATTTTCTCAAAAAGTTCTATAAACCTACACCGCGATGATCAAACGTAATCATAGACTTATAGTCTGAATGAATAAAATATAAAGTATAATATCATAACATTTCTGCATTATTCTAACGCTTCCACATTGTGGTAAACCTGTTCTTTCCTTGTCTTAAACACTCCACCAATACGTGAACTCTTACACTGTGTAATACTTCTCCATTATCCTAACATTTCTATGGAAGGTTAGAACTGATCATTTTCGAAACTGCTATAAGGAATACGGAATAGAGAGGTGGGCAAACACAGATCCCTGGATACACCAGAGGTGGGATCAGACAAACATGGATCCCTGGATATACCAGAGCTGAGATCAGGTGGTTAGGTGCTATATTGTGTTCATACCAATATGTGAACAATTTTAGAGCATATCTCCATTATATCAATGCTTCACGTCTGCCTGAACACTTCTTTATTACGTTAACACGTCACCAATATATCAAGAATTCCCTATTGTGTTACTACTTCCTCGATGTCTGAACACTTTTCCATTGTGTTCAAAATTCAATAACATTTCCGCATTGTGTTAACGTTTTTCGAGTATATCGAGACTTCCCTATCCCCATTATGGTTAGACTGCTGGAATTGAATGTGTATTTCTAAAATATACTGCAAGGGAGTACTCCATCATAAAACTGATTCTCTCAAAAGATGTCCGGTTCCACGTTAAACTAGTTAAAGATTGTCCTCTCTATTCTATTATAGTAGAATAAATTTCACTTTCATTCTATATTTATTTCTGTTTTGTTTGGGATTACAGAAAATATTTTTATGCTTATTAAGATATTTGAATTATTTGTAAAACACTTGTCTCTGGACATGTACTGCACAGCTGTAAAAGATATTGCTTGGGTACATAATATAAACACGAATGCAAAGATAAGTGTACATGTACATGTGTGTGTCATTCAAATTAATTTTCAGAGCATATGATTGTGTCAGTAAGTTTTATAGTTTGGATGAACTTTGGTTGGTTGATTGCATACTCGCGAATTTTTCATTTAGACAAAAAAAGTGAAATTTATACTATTTACACATAATCATTGCAAGACAAAGGACCAGACTTGAAAATACGGATGTATATTTAATTGCTGTTATAAAATTTAGAAATTCATTTCAAAATTAAGGATTATCTCCCTCATGCATAGCTCTTATCCTTGGACGAATTTGGCTCCACTTTTTTGGAACGCTGGTTTTGGCTATATTTAGCTCTAAAACTTCATAGTTATTTCGGATTTCAAACATTTCGGTTGAGCATCACTGAAGAGACATTATTTGTCGAAATGCGCATCTGGTACATCAAAATTGGTACCGTATAAGTTTTACTTTGGATAAGAATAGTCGCAGTATAGAGACCTCTTATTGATACACAAATCTTATTTAACATAAGAAAAATAAGTACCAAAGGGAGATCACCGTTAGCATCAGTGAGCTTTCCCTTTGATAGAAATTAGATTAGCTAGATGGAAAGTTGAAAATAACGAACGGTCATCCATTTCATAAATCCTATAAGAATACAAAATTAAGAGTAGGACAAACACGAACCCTTCTACACATAAACGTGACGTAAGTTGCCTGGGGTGGGGGTGGGGGTAGAGTAGACATTCCATCTTGGCCTGTCGCACCTTTTGGACTTTATATCCTGATTAGGTAAACGAAGGGATTTGTAGTCAAAAGCACTATGTAGAGAAGGATCTGATAATTGATGTAAAACACGTCAGATAGCATTCAAATTATTGAATGTTGTATTTTTAATCAGATCATTATGACGACCAAATAATTTGCGAAATGTTGAATTCATAGGAAACTGTTAAAACCCCTATAACATCAACCTACTTGTCGGTAATCTACCTACATTTATAGCACTGAGAACAAGTAAAGTCATTATCAAAAGTAATGTAATCTATTAAGTAGTTTACATTTATCCAATGAAGATCTAGTGTTCAACAATCGAAAGTGGATGTATACTCCTCCTAGTCACCTACTCTAACCTCTGGTGTGTTTAGGAGTCAATTTGCCCTTCTGTTAATTTTGTTTCATTGATAGGAATAATGACATTGATCACTATTCCTTATTGTCACCTTTTCATCACAATAGCTTACTTCTAGATTTCCCAAACCAGCTTAGTTGAATTTGGAGAATATTTACCTAATTTATTAATTTCGAATAACAATGAAAATACAAGTATGATAGAAACTATAGTTATATATTTTGTTGAGTCGAAAAGCACCTGCATGCTAATTTAATAGAATGCATATAATGTTGGTTTTAATCCATTACCAGTAACAAGGTACACGCATTAGTGATATATGAAAGAAAGGTACACATATGTATAACAATTGAAGTAATATTATTTCTTTGTGAACCACATTGCAAAGACTTAATCTGTAAAATTAACAATTAATCGTTATAAAGAATTATTTCCTTGAACGCAGAAGGATTGTGCGAGTGCTTTAAATATACTCCAAACTTCAATACACATGCTAGACATTAACAGAGTGCAAAGGGTAAAGTTTTTCACATGATTAATATGTATGACTTGAACTTTGACTATTCAATGATACTATACTTCAGAAATGAATAACAGTGATTAGTTGATAATTCGATTTGTTTTATCGTCATTTGTAAGGAATAAGACGTGTAATAGATAATGATGTTTGGTCCAAGTCGTCTTACACACCTGTTTTATCTTGTTCATCTCTGTTACTCAGATATACGTGAAAATTCATCATGCTATAGCAGGTAAGATTTTTTGAAAAGTTCTATTTTTAAGAATACTATGGAAAGGTTATATTTTCGACAGCTCCATTCTAGTTTGAAAATGACCAGATCAAGTGATTAAAAGAAGATTACAATATACATGTTGAATAATTTGCGTAGATGTTTATATTTATCATATGGATGGACACGATTATAACAACAACCGAGTACACGTACAAAATTACGTTATGCCTATTTTATAAAGAAAACAACACGTGCCAATACAACTTCTCATTGGGTCATATGTTGTCTGACGTGTTTCATACAATTTGTTAAGACGTTCTTGACACACTGATTTTGACTATGGGTTGCAATGTTTACTTGATCAAGACAAAGGTACCCGATCCAACCTCTGGTATGCCAAGGGATCCGTGTTTGCTAAACGTTGTACATTGCATTCCTTATAAGAGATCATATATTGATCACTTTTCCTTATCTTTACCTTTCATTTAGTATGATCAACTTCAGTTCATATACACATATTCAGTCGAGTTTTCTTATGTATATCTAATGACAACAGCCATCTTGGATTCATATTGGCCGTCAATGTCGATATCTGTTAGTATATAAGTATACATAGAAGTTATTTCGAGTCATAATCTTCCATAAATGCACATCCAATACCTAATACTTCAGCACTTTATAAAAACTTAAGATATGATACTTAGTCAGAGATCAAGCTCTTCAGGAATATATTGATCAATCTCATAACTACTATAAGGAACACAAATTAGAGATTTGGGTATACATGACCCCTGAATATACCAGAAGTGGGATTAGGTACCTAGGAGGAGTAAGCATCTCTATCGTCCGGTCACACCCGCCATGAGCCCTATGCCTTCATCAGGTAAGCAGAACAATTCGTATTCAAATTCAATGTGCCAAGAATAGCATAACATGAACATTAAGCCTGTATGAAACATATCTGACATCATTGTTATTAATGATGCTTGTTGAAGTAATTCAAAAAAAAATGTAAAGCATACCTCCTTTGTCTTCAGTGTCACAGAGAGTAGCGTCTGTTGTGCAGACTACAGAGAGGTGTCGGGATCATGTGAACGTAAGTGGGTCATTCTGTAATAAAGTGTAAAGTAGTAAATGATCTAACACCAACAGTTCGGTCCTAGAAAAATGTAAGGTGCAAGATATGTTCTATACAATGAAATCAACCCATAACATAGTTCAGCTTACTAAGATATGTTATCCTCGTTTGGCCATTACGACAGGCCTTTTATGTTTTATTTGCTATTGCAAATCTGGTTTTTCTGTGCATAGGATACCATCTATGAAGGAAAAAAATTTTTTAAAAACTTCATGAGTATTTTCACATCTTATTTGAGGAAGTAGTCAGATTTTTCTACTCTGACAGCAATATCAATCTTTCAAGAAAAGATATTTAAAGTGGTTTCCCTCTAACGTAAGTAATATACATAACAGAATAAGAATATCTATATTTATTTTCAGCTTGCTTGGGATGGTTTGGAGATAACTGCAGCCACCCCTGTTCCTTTGGATACTTCGGCCATGGCTGCCGTAAAAAGTGTAACTGCAGTAGCGATACGCATTGGTGTGACGTAATTTCTGGATGCATTGTTAAAAATAGTAATATCCATATCAGACCGTTTTGAAAATTTATGATATTTAATGTTCATTAATACTTGTATAAACAAACAACATGTGTAATAGGAGTCATCTGTAACAGAATTTCCAAAATTATCTTATAATTATTTGCTATTGATTTTCGAAGGTATTAACAACGTTTGTGGACTATGCTTATTATCTTTACACAATAGGATAATGTAGGGCATATTAAATTCTCAATGCATGTATCGATTATTTTATTAAACGGATAGGATATATACAGTCATCGAAGTACTTGGGCTTTATTTTTCTACACTTTTTTGTAATTGTTGATAAGGTAATAGTATGTGTACAGAAGACGCGCATAATCAAAGTTGGGGAAGCAAGAAAATTCATTTAAGTTTCGTGGCTTTAGGATCATCCATTGGAATATCAGCGTTCTGGCTTTTATCATATTCACTGCGGAATTGGTGAGTGCACGTCCTTCATTATTTTTGTCACTATTAGAAAAAAAATCAAATTGTGAACAAAGCTGCAAAAACAACATAAGGACATTCTATTGTTCCATATATGCAAATGGTATTCAGACTATGGTTGAAAATTCAACAATTTAAATGACTTTGACTAATTCTAGTTATACAAATTTTACAAAAAGCTCACCTTTCACTTCTTAATTTTCTCTTTCGAAATATTAAGAAAAAATAAAGAAATGTAACCACAATGTATGAAACACGTGAAAATAACAATGATCAATCTCATAAATACTATTACGAAATAAATGCCATTAAAAGTGGAGAATATCTTGTTTATCATTTATAAAATTATGGAAATGCTTATATCACATGCCTCTCGTGGATCGTCCTTATTCCCGTCGGTAAAGTGTGAATCTAGTTATAGTTGGGATGACAACGCACGGCGAACGAGAAAACAATGTATTTTAGACGGACATTTAAATAAATATTTTTGACGTTAATCCAACAATTTAGAACTTTGATATATGGTTCTTCGCCTATGCTGTCCTTATTAAAAATTATCAAAGTATTATTTTTGAAGAAATGAAATTTGTTTTCTGTGCCTACTAAAATTATATTTTATTCAACATTGTACTTCTTGCCTATACGTAACATTCTCTTCAAAATGTAAAAGTTACAGGAAACGGAGATCAAATGGGAGAATGAAAGTAACCATCGGAGGTAAATCTTTCTCAATAAACACGTTCAACAGAAATGAATACCTCAATATAATAGTTATATCTAACTTATAGAGTGTTTCACTTTGTAGATATTTCTGTTTAAAATTTTAACGAAATACGTATCTACGTATATGAATTGTAACTTTAATAAAAAAAAAGCACAATGTGAAGGCTGTAGTTTATTATCCCCTTAATATTGCAATATTTGTGAATTTTAGAAAATTTAATTGGTAGTCAGATTTTGAAAATAGTGGCAGCGTTATGTAAATTCAAAAATTCATAATATTCTTGTACAATTATAGACGTCTTAATTTTCGACTATACTTTGATGGTAGGTTTTAAGTGTTTTGTATTTTGTAGATAGAGAATATGCGGACATTAACCCAGGCGAATCACAAGGGGTACAGGAAGTAAATAAAACAACACCGCAGGTGAAAAATATTAGACGGTCTAAAACCCTTCATCCAAGAACAAAAATGATCAGTAGGGACGCAAAAAACATTCGCTCATGTTCGCTTTCACAAGACAACAATGGCCGATTCAATAGGTATTCAGATGACTACAATCATTTGCATTGTCTCGGACCTCATACTGAATCGTCAATACCCGAATTCAGTAGCAATTATAGCAAAATAAATCTGACCACATCTCATCGATTTCACAATACTGATTTTGGAACGTACCTCGAGGACGGTAGCATTGTGCCACTCAATATCAATAACAAGTTACAATATTTGGGGGAAGAATCTGCCACAGTACTACCCCAGAGAATGGAAAAACATCGACCACACAGTTCAGTGAAAAATCACAATAAAGTCCGAAACCCTGACGAGGCTTCTGTAGACCTTTGTGCGTACAGTAACACGATGGGATGTCCAATTCAATTCGATGCCAATATCCTTTTCCAAGATGAGACTGCACCTGATGTTGACGAAGATTTTGATCAAGTGTATGGGTTTTACAGAAACAGAAATGTTCAGAACATGACTCTGTATTCTAATACTTTGTGATAATGGACCGTGTGTTTGACTGATATTATTTGATTACAAAATAAAAACCAACACAAATACAATGTAAAGGAATGCTTCTTACTAAATTCAGTTTGGAGTTCTCTACCATCAATTATTTCATATTGTAATTTTCGGGACTGACGAACGTTCACAAATGTATTGTCTTTAATAGAATTATCCTGTTGCAAATATATTCTGTTATAAACTTATAGAATTTTTATTTACTGCAAATTATAATTGATTGATTGATTGTAAAGGTGCACCCTTGATATTTTGTCACTCATATGGGATTTCTCAACAGTCTCGATTGAAGTCAGCATTTCGCAAATTCTATGGTCGTTATAACGATCTACTTCGTCAGCATAACCTCGCATTGGGTCAAATGCTGTCTGACGTGTTTCATACCGATTGTTAAGCCGTTCTTGGCACACTCATTTTGACTGCGGATAATCCCGTTTACCTGATCAGGATATAGGGCTCACGGCGGGTGTGACCGGTCAACAGGGGATGCTTACTCTTCCTAGGTTCCTGATCTCACCTCTGGTGTGTCCAGGGGTCCGTGTTTGCCCAGCTATCTATTTTGTATTCCTTATAGGAGTTATGAGATTGATCACTGTTCGTTATCTTCACCTTGCATGGAGACGTGAATATCTAATTTGATTGTACTATTGTGATATAAAACAATAGAATGCTAATTTCAGCATAGACAACTTCGACAGATACGTGAATAACCCCTTACTATAATTGCTTTTATATATCTATAATACAACATTCTGGATAGCCTTAGGTAAGGTACTTATACTCATAACTATGTGCGACGATTTTCAGAAGAATGTTTCTTAGCATAATTACAAAAAATATGATAATGATAGATACACAACAAGTGGGTTGGAAAAGGATTTACGTTATACAATATAGAAAGCCTGACATTACAGATGACTTCGTTTATTAATGTATGGTCTACAAAATGTCAACTTTGACGTAGAGGCGACCACTACCCCTTTTTAATCATGCAATTGACAAAGAAGAGAAACAAGTGTTTCTATCTTTACAAATCGGCCTAACCTCCATTCTCAATGAATACATGAATGAAAAAGTGAATATACGGAGCAGTGATCAATCTCATAATTCCTAGAAATAATGCAAAAAAGAGTATGGTAGACACGAATCTCTGGACACACCAGAGGTGGGATCAGGTTTTTAGGACGTGTAGGTATACCCTTTTGATCAGTCTCATCTACCTATACCATGCTAAGGTAAACGGATTAATCAGTACTCGAAGTGAGAATGTAAAGAACGGCCTAATACTTGTCATGAAACACATCAAACGCTATGTGCTTCTGTGTGTGGGTGTAAACATGCAAAGAAAGCTCACCCAAAATTATCAAAACTATTTACAACTGGGTAAAAAACATTATAATTCAATAATAGGAAGGAATATGACTCGGATATCATGTGTGGAATTTGAATTTGAGTATGACAACCAAACCCTATACGCATTATCTGCACTTTAATCCGGCATCTGAATTAAACATTACATCCCTTTAGGAGTGTGTCCCTGGGCTATGGCTTTCTTGATTTTATAAAATCCCTCAACATGCTGCAGTAACGTGGGCGATTATTCCAGATTCAAAGTAGTTTTCATCACGATTGTAAAATGGATGTTGGAACATTCTCCTAGGGCGCTTTTTGTACTCTCTGGGAGTGATGGGTGATATTTGACTACCTCTGTTTGACAATTTTGGTCGTTTGTTACTATCTGTCGCGAAAAAACCCCACTGAAAACGTTTAAACTGTTTGTTATTGGATTGTTCAGAATTAGTGTATAGGCACTTAGACTATTATATCTGACCGGAAAGGTGGTTTTGAAGTGTGTGCATTTCCCTTTTGTAGAAATCAAAGTCATGCTTTTGCAATGACTATGGTATTTATGCGTATTGCATTGCATGATATCCAATATCTTTGAATGTTTATTTTACGCAATTTGTTAATGATAAATGGGCGTGAGATAAATGCTGACCTCATTAAGGTTCTATATCAACATCGCCAGTAATGACATATCCAGTTGAAAACGAGAACCTTAAATCACTTATTCTAAAAGGTCCTAAATACAGAAAACCTCGGTTTTTCAACTGGTGACAGAACTTCATCTCTATTATGAATTCTGTCGAAGATTATGCAATGTGATGGGCTAAAAGAAGAACTTGATACATTGTCAGAATGGATTAAAAGTATAATAAGAATATTAAAATATCGCATTATACATAGAAGTGATAAAAGAATTAGATGTGTTACATGAGGAATATGTTTTGGTTCCGGCTGACAAAGCTTGTAACAGCATTGTGTTTGTTTGTAAAGCTCATTTTTTCAAGTGTATTTTAAACGAACATGGCATTAACTCCACTTTTGGTAATCGTATTTATACTCCAACTGCCCTTTCAAAAGATGAAATTCTTCAAAACCATGCTTCAATTTTAGGCACATTTGATATTCCAGTCAGTGGGTCGAATGGATATGACCTACCATGCCTATACTGGATTCCTAAACTATATAAAACCCCTTACAAAGAGGCATCGCTGGATCCAGTAAGTGCTCTACTAAGCCCCTATCTTTGCTGCTCACAAACAAAATGAACAGCTGTAAAGGAGAAACTCCACTGTTCCTTATCTTCACCTTTCATAATTGTGGAAAGTAGCATTGAGAGTGGAGAAGCTTCAATAATCATGTTTGCCTTACAGTTGAGTTGCTTTGTTAGTTTGGTGTTCATATCTATTTTCATTAAGATATCTAAGTACGAAGCAGATTTGTAGACCTCTGGTGTCATTTATTTAAAGTTCATATACATTAATGAAAAAGATTATTGTTGATAGATTAAACATCGTCGATATATTGGAGTGGTTGCAGGAACGTTTTTCCAAACCAAAACTTTCACGAGCGAAATATATAATCAATGTTACAATGAACGAATTCAGTTGACATCTGTCAGAAACAGCACTAAAGCTCACTATATTGTGCATTTTTAGTCTTTTTTTTTACTGCAATGTACTCTTTTCTTCTCATGTTGACATTCTTGAAGAATAGATGACCTCCTAGGCACTTGATCCCACCTATGATGTGTCCAAGGGTCCGTGTTTGCCCAACTATCTATTTTTTATTGCTTATAAGAGTTATGAGATTGATCACTGTTCGTTATCTTCACCTTTCATGTATTTGACCTAAGGATATATATCCCGAACTACATCAAATCCACTTGGTGTAAATAGATTGTAATATTTTAATCGACTCATGCTCTTAAAATACTCAATGAATATACATGGGTTTTGGAAATGATCAAGGAAATGTACAAAACTCGAAACCATTATATTCACATTTATAGTAGGAAATTATCATTTAGGCATAATTCATTGATACTAAATGTACTCGAAACCATCATATTTACATTTATAGTAGGAAATTATCATTTCAGCATAATTCCTTGATACTAAATGTAATACAGATCAATATTCTATATGGTCCACCATCAAAGATAAGATGACATGCAGAGGACCCTTGTCAGTAACTTTTGCCATCAGTTTTGTTCCTTTGTTATCATTCGGTAACATCGATATTTGTGTTGATATGTGAGTACTGTAATAATTAGATATATATCAATATTTGTTTAATGTTTGATAATAGTTTAAATTTTCATGGATTGCTTCAAATCAGAGTTGCATTTGTGCATAAAAGAGATTATTTCAAGATTTCATAATTCATCATCCCTGTTATTTCGCAGTATCTGGTGATAAAGCATAGTTTACTTTTCAGTCATACGGGACAGTCCGAGTGTTGTTCCGATTATAAAAATGTTTCTGGCACGTGCAGAGGTAATACATGGTTTTTCACATTCAGCGTATAAATATCATCACATTTCATTTTGAAATTTGGCAAAACAGCACGTGTTCTTAATGAAAAACGTATTCAGCAATGTCTATCAATAAGAACGACTACTTAAGTCTGATTTATTCTGTATATGTTTTCCTCTCAGCTTGTATTGGTTCCTGGGGAAAGGATTGTGAATATAGCTGTGAGTTTGGGTTCTACGGACACGGGTGTCGTGAGAAGTGTAACTGCAGTCAGAATCAAACGTGTAACCCAAAAAGTGGATGTGTAGGGATCCCCGATATCATTACAAATGTTACAGGTAGAGGTATATTTCAGTTACAGCGGTCTCAGTCTAATGGATACCGGTTTTAACAGGTTTTATAACATGTGCGCTTCACTTAAAACACAAGTAACGTTACGGCAGTATTTCGTACTGGCGATACCATGGGCTAATTTAAATTCATGGGTGCCAAATTTCGTGGGTTGTTGAGATTTTACATTTTCTTTGCAACGTAATTGATATGGTTCTCTACATTTAAACATTATATCAATTATGCATTCCGTTGTGGTTTGGAATTTGTAAAATAGGGGTAACCTAGAAATCCATGAAAAATGAGCCCATGTGATACCTACTAATTCTACGGTATGTGATTTTCGATATATATAAAGAGGTTTGTTTTGTATTTTCAATGGCATTTGGGCTATTGTTGAGAAACCTTAAGTGTAATGAAATACCAAACAACTATGAACTAGGAATTGATAAGACTTTCTTTGATTGATTTATGCAAGGTGAAGATAACAAACAGTGATCAATCTCATAACTCCTATAAGCAATACAAAATAGATAGTTGGGCAAACACGGACCCCTGGACACACCAGAGGTGAGATCAGGTGCCTAGGAGGAGTAGGCATCCCCTGTTGACCGGTCACACCCGCCGTGAGCCCTATATCCTGATTAGGTAAACGGGGATATTCGCAGTCAAAATCGGTGTGCCAAGAACGGCTTAACAATCGGTATGAAACACGTCAGACAGCATTTGACCCAATGCGAGGTTGTATTGACGAAGTAGATCGTTATAACGACCATAGAATTTGCGAAATCCTGCCTTCAATCGAGACTGTTGAAATACCTGTACCATCAACTTGTTTGTCAGTAGCTTACCTCGATTTAAAAACTGACTATACGCAGAACAAGCTCTTGCATATCGAATCAGTTGAGATATATAAACACCATATGCAGGTGATAATGGAATATTGCTACACAAATATGGGAAGTACTGCTAAATAAAAAAAACAGTTTAAGCCTCATTTACCAAGCACTGAATACACATAAATATGTTCGCCTCGCATATTTTCGTCCCTTTCGCCCTCGTTGTTAAGGCGAACTTATGATTGATTGTATCTTGTTTTAAGTCCATATTGGACATTTTTGCACTCATATAAAGACGTCACAAAAACCGGTGAAGGGCTTCAAATTTAGGCCTATGCTCGGCGTCTACAGCCATTGGTCAGTGAGGGTTCTTTAGCGTGTCACACCTACTGTGACACGGGACATGTGTTTTTAAGGTTATATCCGAGGACCCGTGACATTCACATCTGATGCCGAGCGTTTGGCAATGGAACTGTCACCACCTGTTTTAACGACTTATGTCTGTCGCGGCCGGGATTCGAACCCCGACTTTCCGCATGCGAGACACACGTTATATCTATAATCCACCGCGAAATTAAGACTGTGAAACTGTCTTATCTCTTATAGTACAACAATGTACGGGCAAACGCTTCAACTCAGATATGCTTAGATTTACATACATGTAACAAACAAGTCATTTCCATATCTTTATCATTAATAAATCAAGGAATTCGACATTTACTGGCTGTTAATTCATTTACAAATGTTCCCTGTCCCTGTTTGAATTGTGTGTTAATTTCTATAACGCCAGAAATTCGAAGTTGGGTCATGGAAAATTAATAAACAGACATTTTCGTTCTTGAAATAACTTATTTGTTACGTAAAGCAAGGCATATTTGAGTTCATATGCCTGTCGTAAACCGTTTTCATTTCCGGCATCTACATGTTTTTCTTCTTTAAAAAATAAAGGTTTGCGAAGAGAAGAGGATGTAAGATATGTATGTTCACTTCTCAAAACATGATATTTCCCAAATAGCTTATCAAATTGTTTTCAAAATTGAAATGTGCCGTCCATAAGGAAACAAACTGTCCATCAAATAAAATGTTACCACTAAATCGATATAGGCAGAAGGATGACATGAAATATTTGTTTACCAATGTACTTTCCCCCATACTCGTCGAAATCTTGATACATTGGACTGAATGTAGGGAACTACATACATCGAAATATTACTAATTTCTTCCTCTGAAAGCCAGTAAAACTAATTATCATTACTTCATGAACCCATTAAACCTCTTCAGAAATTAAAATTCGTCTGAGATCCACACATAGATCACGGTACTTTTTCATATGTATTCAGTTTATCATATATACATAAACGACGCATTCAATAATTTTCAAGAATTAAGGTTTTGCTAGAACTATATAGATACAAATCGTCCTGGAAGGCAAAGGCCATTTTTTGATAAATGCGAGAAAAATGAATATCAAGGAAAAAATATATACCCAAAGTACTTAAAACCTAGGTTTTATGATAATATACTACACTGTAATGGATGACGTAGATTTGCATTGTCTTGGGAAATATTTGGACATACGAGAGAGCTACAGATCCACCCCTTTATTAAACACTTCGGTTTGAGGCGCAAAAAATTGCGTGCTTAAAATGTGATATAAAAAAATTCCTAACATATTTTCCCACTATATTTGTGCTCAAACATACCTTACAAAATCACTAAAACCCCATGCAAACCGAAGAATCACAGCTTCAAATGATTTCGTTGTTTTGACAATTCATAAAGTACGGTCCGAATACACCTACAATGTAGCTGTTTGTTGCTATTGCTAAGCAAGGTCTCACTTAATGGCTACCTATGTGTATAGAATAGCAGAATTGCTGGATCTTCTAGTACTATAATATGACAGTGTCTGGAATTGTCTGTAGTGTTATTTTCAATATTTTCTCTGGTTATGAGGTCAAAACCAAGAATATTATTATCATTATTATTTTATTCATTTATAAACCGCAATATTACCTATGTTTTCTATGCGCTGCACAATGTTTGTGCTAATAATCATTTATAATATACTAATAAAAGATCTGCAAGAGCTATAAAGAAAATGATAAAACAATAGAAATAATTAAAATAAAACATGGTAGTAAAATGATGAAATGGTTGACTTTGAGTTGAAAAAATATAATTGGCATACAGGTATTCGTATACTGGATCAAAATACAATTTTCAAGAGCATGCACATGGAGTCCTTGATATTGCACTGAATTTTACATTCACAGGGCATAAGAGTGTTTTTAGGTTCTTGCGGAATGCTCCATGTGCTTCAAGCTCTCGAAGTTCCAGTGGCAGTTTATTCCACAATTGTGCACCTAGTGTTTTTATGGCTCTTGTACTGTATTTGTTTGATGACTTCTTCACTACCACTTTCCATTGGTCGGATGATGATCTCAAGGTCCTATATGGCTGGTAAACAGGATATATATAGGTATCTCATGTATGATGGTGCTGAGAAAGAGTGTAGTGATTTATGTATGGTTGTCAGCACTTGAAACACAACACGTTGATTTACCGGCAGCCAATGTAGTTGATGAAGTACCGGCGAAATATGTTGTCTGTAGCATGTTCTTGTGAGACAACGTGCAGCGTTGTTCTGAACCACTTGTAGTCGGTGCATGGGGCGATCGATCATGCCAAGCAGGAGGGCATTCTGATAGTCAAGGTGGGATATGACTGTTGCATTACTGACCTTCGCACACGCTTCCTGGGTGAGATGGTGTTTCACCTTGGAGATTCTCCTGATGTTGAAGTTCATCTTCCTTACCACGGAGTTGACTTGTATTTCCATTGATAAGGTGGTGATAAGCACCAAGGTTTTTAACAGTAGACTTAGGTGTCAATATTGTCTCACCAATTTTCAGACGGATATCCTTCACAAGACACTGGTTGTGGGCACTAGCAACCACTATGATCTCAGTTTTACCATCGTTTAGTTTAAGTTTGTTCACAGTCATCCAGGTTAGGACACTTGCTATGCATTCCTTCATAATGTTGACTTGATAGGTCCGCTTGGCAGTATTTGTTACACTCAAACGACTGTAACGTTGAGTGTCATCTACGAACCCATGACTATAGGGTGGAAAATCACGAGAAACACTTTTCAATGATTTCAGACACTCGATAAACCGGATTTCGATTTGATTAAAAGGATTCCTACTGCATTTCAAATTGTCAGATTTTTTGCATTTCTATTGATGTTACATATGATACTAGGTCATTGAAACTGTACATAGAAACCCCAAGTAAAGGTACGTAATCCTTATCATTGCACATTTTATAAAAAAAAAACAACAACAACAAAAAACAAAACAAAACAAGGTTTTAGCTGTCACAGGAACTCAAAGACCTAATACGTATTCGTTTAAGACATTATTTCATCTCTGTTAAAACTGAGTTTTGAATCTTGTAGTTTTTAATTCAGCATTTATATTCCTTCAGCGTCAAGATGTTTTCCAACTAAACACTTGCTCCCGACATGTATAAGCTATAGTAATCTGTTCTGCCTTCTTTTTATATAATACAACTGCAAGGCCATTCCTTTCATTCATTATGCGATTTTTCCTTCATGATATGAATGAAAAAATACATCACTTAACAAATGTAGCACACTTTTTAATTTGAAGGTCAATTTGAATGTTCATACTTCAGATTGGAATAGAAGTTACAAGTATAAAAACCACAATGAACAATATGTCCATGTATGGCTTTTATTATAAACACAACATTGTATATATGACAGTGAAATTTATATTTACTTCACTTGGATAAATTTATAGTTTTATAAATTTGCATTTAATTTTGATAAAAATAGATATGATTCAAAATTTATTTCTAAAAAATTCAGAAATATCCTAATCTCTTGATATGCATTTTTTTCTCGTTTGCGTCAACAGTTAAAATAGGCTAGGACTGGTATTCATTTCTCTGAAGTATTGGACTGTACTTCCGTGGGTCAGTTGATCAACATGACATAACAAAATAACCATGATGATGCAAACTTTGATAAGTTATGAAAGTTTGACAATTTCATCGCATATTTTGATTAATTTCATACGTATTGAAGAATCCAGACTCGTTTCCCCTGAAATTCAAACAATATTTTACAACACTTTTTGAATTATAACAAAATTAACAATGAAAGTAAAGTGTTGAAATTAATTTACAATCCAGTCATTAAAAGCGAAAACAAGACCTAGGAATATTCACTGCCTTACAGTTACAGTCTGTTTATAGCCACCCCTTCATTACGGTCGGGTCGTCGTACCGAGTGACGAGGGAGGGGGGATGCTGTTAGCAATCGCGTTCATTCATATTTTGACGACCTTGGTTAACTCTAAAATAAATTGTTAAATGGCATCTTAAATATCGTTTTATACAATACTTCGTTTATATATTGATGACTCAGATTATAGATCTAGTCTATGAAGGGAGGGGGTTGAGAGTCATAGAATTATAAGATCATTGATAACTGTATCACTAAGGATAGATAAAATTTCAGCATATAACATTAATACAGAATATTACGATCTACAGAGCAAATGTTTAACCCACCGTAAATACTTTCTGCAACAAAGTCGTCATCTGATAGATCTATAGATCTGTAAAGTCGGACTGAACTGAAGACTGGTGTTTCTAGCGTGCGACGCTGAGTGGAACTTAAAACGATCGTTGTCGCTGTCAGATTTGATGACAATGAACCAATTTATTTTTTAAAAGCTTCATTTCTCGGGATTTCTACCCCCGCTCCATGTTTGCACAACAAAACCCTTACACTCTCTCATAAATCTTATGCACACCGGAAGTCAACAAGGACATAAATGAGTCTTGCGCCACCTATGTTTGAAATAGGGGAAAAAACTGACAAATATTCGCAATTATGAGGTTATGACCTACTACATTACGCAACGTTATTGTGTAAGCTATGGTGGCACAGCTAGTAAAGCAAACACTAGCACTATTATGGCGTGAAGATTCTCACATGTATGCATTCAATGTGAATATCAGTGTCCTGCATATTCTATACTGTCGCACAATACCATAGTGCGCTTTACGACTAGCAAATACGTTCGAGCTCCGCTTTTCCCAAAACTGCGCCAAACTTAACATGTAAAAATAAATAGCGATTGCTTCTTCGCTAAATCTGCAAGTGTCGAGGGTATTCCTTGTGAATGGAGATCAAGTGTCACGACAGGTACTTCACCTACAGCTGGTGGCGTTCTCAATGTCAATGAAAAAATCAAAGTGACGTAAATTAAATATTCAAGAAAATCTCTATTTATCTCTAAGACGTAGGTACATGAAATGATTCATACTAAACAACAGACATTTTTCAAAAATATCAACAAACGGAGATCGCCGATTGAGAAATATTATATTCATTTATGATTTTCTTCGCTTTGTTAGAGATCGTTATAGGGCCGATCCAGTAGAAATATAGACATGTTTCCTATGGGATAATGTATGTGTGTTTTTTAGTATGCTTCAATTATCTAAAGATATCTTCCATAGAGGAGGTGTAAAATTAAGTATGACACAATATGATGCCCACGTTTATTTATTTATTTTAATTCTACATCATTTTAGTACTTTATTTACTAAATACATGCAATGAGTAAAAGCGTAAAAATCTCTTTTGATACAGTGCATGATTTTGTCGGTATATTTTGACATAGGTATCTTGTTCTCATATGCGTATTGTATAACACACATTGGATAAAATACAGCTTTATAGAAAAGCTGTTCGACAATGGTACTTTGGATTGTTGCATGCAGGTAAATCCAAGAAATGAAAATAAATCGGTCTTTCAAGGTATCTCCCTTCTAGTAAACAACTTTCTTGATTTTAATACCAGCGACTTACTTCATTTTTACAATTACACTAAAGGATTTGACCCGGATACTTCCCTTCGATAATATCCACCTCCTATTGAAACATCATTAGCTGTCAGTTGTCAAGAGTTTCGCGAAAAAACAGTTACGGTGTATTTTACGTTAGCATAAGAAAGTAGTTCTTACATGTACATCTGACATTCATCTGCTCTGAAAACATTATGGTGGTTTGTTTTTCAGCGTATCCTTGGGAATGCATAACTCAAACGTGGAATCGACTCTCGGCGGAAAATGGTGTCAACATCTGCCTCAACAAGTCAGTGGAATATCTAATTACAATATTCAGTTAAAGATTCCAACTACCGTATCAAACATATATTGCCATTCATTTCTTTTTTACATTAATCTTCAATAGCCAAACAGGACTGACCGGGTGTTGTGAAGATTTTGCAAATATCACTGGAATTTGTGAGCGTAAGTAAATATATAACATTGTTCAATTATATATATCAATAAAAGGCTAAAATAACGAACAGTGGCCAATTTCATACCACTCACAAGGAGTGCAAAATAAAATGTTGTGCATCGCTTAGTTTAGCAGGATATGATATTATAGCTAGTAAATCGACGATAGCCACTATTGCGTCTTTTACTTTCTAATATAACTTATTTGAATTACGTGATCAGTAAAACTTATCCTTAAGGAATATGTTAACAAAATATCGTATATTAACATTTAACCACAAACTTTATAGATGGCAGAAATATATTCATACAATATGTCATACTATATATGCCACAAGTGTGTTTATGTGTTTAGTTCTCTTCGTGCTGGTCAGCACATAAGGCCGTCACCAGAGACTTCCATGTTGGTCTGTCTTTCGCCCATTTCTGGACCTGTCCCCAACTCCAGTTGTTATCTTTCATTTCTTTCTCCACCGATCTTATCCAGGTCTCTCTTGCTCTTCCTCTCTTTCTCTTGCCAGTTGGTGATCATTTCAAAGCAACCCTTGGGATGGAATTTGGGTACATTCTGCATACATGTCCTATCCACAGCCATTTTCTTTTTCTGATCCTCTGGGATAGAGGAGTGGTGTTTGTCCTTTTGTACAGTTCGTCATTTGAGATGGTGTTAGGCCAGAAGATGTGCAATATTCTGCGGAGACATCGGGTCTGAAATACATCCAGCTTGTTGGAAATAGACTTGGTTACTTTCCAAGATTCAACACCGTATAGTAGGACCCCAAGCACGTTGCTCTTGAAGATCTTAATTTTGGTGTTGGTGCTAAACTTTGTTGACCTCCAGATGTTCCGCAGAGCAGCATACGCTCCTGTGGCTTTAGAAATGCGAGTTTGTATATCTGCCTCTGAATCCCCATCAGTGGTGATCTTACTTCCTAGGTATGGGAAGTTGGTGACATCTTCTATGTTTGTGCCATTTAAGGAGATAGGTTCTTCTGATATGGTATTGACCTTCATGCTCTTAGTTTTTGAGGTGTTTATATGAAGGCCAATTGTTTCAGCTGTTTTTGCGAGCTGGGTGGTTTTTTCTTGCATGTCTCGGTGACGGTGAGATAACAGTGCGATATCGTCCGCAAAATCAAGGTCTTCAAGTACTTCTATCATATCCCAAGTAATCCCTGTTCGTTTGCTTCTAGTTGCTTTTTGCATAATCCAGTCGATGCAGAAGGTAAAGAGAAGAAGAGAGAACAGACATCCCTGTTTCACTCCTGTCGTCAATTTAAACTCCTCTGATAGGCTTGATCCACAGATAACTTTGGCATTAAGTTCAGTGTATTGCATCTTAATGATGGAAATGATTTTATCTGGGATTCCATAATGACGAAGGATTCTTTCTAGGGCAAGGCGATTAACACTATCAAAAGCGTTGGTGAAGTCAATGAAATTGATGTATAATGGGGAGTTCCATTCATTGCTTTGTTCTAGAATTTGTCTGAGAGCGAATATCTGATCAGCGCATAACTTCCTTTTCCTAAAGCCTGCTTGTTCTTGACGCAGTAAGGGATCTGTTACTTCTGCAATTCTGTCCAGTATCACTCTGCTTAGAATCTTCATGGTAACGGAAAGCAACCTTATTCCTCTATAGTTGTTACAATTTGAGAGGTCTCCTTTCTTTGGTAATTTAACTATAAGGCCAGTTGTCCAGAAGGATGGTGTTTCTTTTGATTTCCAGATCTTCTGTAGGATATTTGTCAAAATTGTAGGTGTCCAGTATTCTTCGGCCTTGAGGAGCTCTGCATGTATCTGATCAATGCCTGCAGCTTTTCCATTTTTAAGTTTGGTGATTGCCTTTTTTTACCTCCTCTATACTTAGTGGATCAGTATCAATATCTAAAGTGTCTTTGGCTGGTAATATTATTGTCTCGTTCTCTGGGTCTTTCATATTAAATACTTCTTCAAAATGTTCCTTTCAGCGTTTCAGTATGTCTTCTTCTTTTGATAGTACATTTCCCTGTTTGTCTTTAATCGGTAGCTCTGATGACTGAAATTTGCCTGCTAATGTTTTTGTAATTCGATAGAGGGTCTGTTTGTCTTGTTTAGAAGCTGCTTGCTCTGCCTCATAAGCTAGCTTTTCAGTATATGCCTTTCTGTCAGCTCTTGCACTCCTCTTTACTTCTCTGTCAATAGCCCGGTATTCTGCCTGGAGTTGGTCCTTTTGCCTCTTGGATTTTGTGGATAAGATTATACTTTTCTTCTCTTTTCGTTCTTCTACTATTTTCCATGTTTTATTTGAAATCCATTCTTATTTGTTCTTCCTCTTTGGACCAAGTATTTGTTGACTATTTTCTTTTAATACTTTGTTAAAAGTTTCCATATCGATTTCATCAGGATGAAAACTTGTTTTGGATTTTTAATTGAAAAGATCTCAGGGTTTTTGTATCTTTGAGTTTTTGGATGTTGATTGGAGGTGGTCGTTGATCTTTTTTCCGTGATTTCCTCAGTTTTAACTTGATTTTGTCAGTACTAAAGAGTGCCACAAGTGGTGTAAATCAAATGAGGATTCTAAAATATTCTAAAGAACTTCAATAAACTTGAAATCGCAAAACTGAAATCAACAACATGAAAACGTATGATTTGTCAACAGTTCACACGACCATTCCTCACGATGAATTAAAGACTGCATTTCTAACATCATAGACAGTTGCTTCTTCAACAAAAATGGAAAACGGAAATATTCATATCTAGTGATCAATCATCTAAAAATTACTTTGCTGAACACCACTCTAGTTCCACACACAAGTACTCTGAAGATAAAATATTTAAAAAAATCTAGAGTTCCCCTTGACAATATCTCCGTTGTTTTCGAGATCAGGTCTTCAGACAGTATGTTGGAATTCTCATGGGCACAAATTGTGCTCCTTTGTTGGCTAAACTGTTTTTATATTCATGCAAGGTGAAGATAACGAACAGTGATCAATCTCATAACTCCTACAAGCAATACAAAATAGATAGTTGGGCATACACGGACCCCTGGACACACAAGAGGTGGGATTAGGTGCCTAGGAGGAGTAAGCATCCCCTGTTGACCGGTCACACCCGCCGTGAGCCCCATATTCTGATCAGGTAAACGGAGTTATCCGCAGTCAAATCAGTGTGTCAAGAACGGCTTAACAATCGGTATGAAACACGTCAGACAGCATTTGACCCAATGCAAGGTTGTATTGACGAACTAGATCGTTATAACGACCATAGAATTTGCGAAATGCTGACTTCAATCGAGACTGTTGAAATCCCTGTACCATCAACTTGTCAGTAGCTTACCTCGATTTAAAAACTGACTATACCCAGAACAAGCTCTTGCATATCGAATCAGTTGAGATATATAAACACCATATGCAGGTGATAATGGAATATTGCTACATAAATGTGGAAAGTTGACGATGGAGAAGCTGAAATCATCCCGTTTGTCATACAGTTGAGTTGTCAGTTTGCCGTTAATGTCTACTTTCAATAAAATATCTAAGTATGAAGCAGAAGAGGACGACTCTGTGGTGTCCTTTATTTCCAGCTCACAGGGATATATCAAATCGACATATGAATGAAAGCTATCATTGTTAATAGACAAAACATCATCGATATATCTAAAAGTCGAATTGAAGGTCACAGCGAGAGATTTTTTCTTCTCACGTAGAAGTTTTTGAATAAATTCTGCTTCATATGAATATAAAAACAGGTCAGCTAACAAAGGAGCACAATTCGTGCCCATGGGAATTCCAACAGACTGTTGGAAGACCTGATCACCAAAGACCACGAAGATATTGTCAATGAGGAACTCTAGCATATTTTTTATTTCAACTTCAGAGTATTTGTGCGTGGAATCAGAGTGGTGTTTAACAAAGTAAGTTTTTGAATGACTGATCACTAGATATGAATATTTCCGTTTTCCGTTTTTGTTGAAGAAGCAACTGTCTATGATGTCAAAAAATCTAGTCTTTAATTTATCGTTAGGAATGGTCGTGTATAGTGTTGAAAAGTCATAGGTTTTAATGCTATTGATTTTGGAAAAATTCTGTGATTTCAAGTTTACTAATAGTTGTTTAGAATTTTTTAGAATCCACATTTGATTAACACCACTTCTGGCATATGAAGCAGCAGAATTTATTCAGAAACTTCTACGTGAGAAGAAAATTATCTCGCTGCGGCCTTCAATTGACCTTTGGGTATATCGATGACGCTTTATCTATTAACAATAATACCTTTCATTCATATGTTGATTCGATATATCTCTGTGAGCTCAAAATAAATGACACCACAGAGTCGTCAACTACACCTTCATACTTAGATATTTTATTGAAAGTAGATGATAACGGCAATCTAACAACTCAACTTTTTCACAAACGGGATGATTGCAGCTTCTCCCTCATCAACTTGTCATATTTATGTAGCAATATTAATATTCCATTATCACGTGCATATGGTGTTTATATATTTCACCTGATTCAATACGCAAGAACGTGTTCTGTGTATGGTCAGTTTTTCAATCGAAGCAAGTTACTGACAAACAAGTCTATGGTACAGGGGTTTCAATAGTTTCGATTGAAGTAAGCATTTTGCACATCCTATGGTCGTTATAACGAAATAGTTTGCCAATACAACCTATTATTGGGTCAAATGTTGTCTGACGTGTTAATTACGGATTTTAGATCGTTCTTGGTACACTGATTTTGACTACAGATAACCCCGTTTACCAGATCAAGATATAGGGCAGTGACGATAACGAACAGTGATCAATCTCATAACTCCTATAAGCAATACAAAATAGATAGTTTGGGAAACACGGACCCCTGGACACACCAGAGGTGGAATTATGTGCCTAGGAGGAGTAAGCATCCCCTGTCGACCGGTCACACCTGCCGTGAGCCCTATATCATGATCATGTAAAAGTAGTTATCCGTAGTCAAAATGAGTGTGCCAAGAACGGACATTTGACCCAATGATATGTTGTATTGACGAACTAGATCGTTATAACGACCATATAATTTGTGAAATGCTGACTTTACTAGAAATTATTGAAATCCCTGTACCATCAACTTGTTTGTCAGTAGCTTGCTTCAATTAAAAAACTGACCATACACAGAACAAGCTCTTGCGTATCAAATCAGTTGAGAGAGATAAACACCATATGCAGGCGATAATAGAATATTGCTACATAAATATTTGAAGTTGACGAAGGAGAAGGTGAAATCATCCCGTTTGTCACAGCGAATGTTACCGGTCCACAGGGGATGCTTACTCCTCATAGGCACCTAATCCCACCTCTGATTTATCCATAGGTCCGTGTATGCCAAACTCTCTATTTTGTTTTGCTTATAGGAGTTATGAGATTGATCACTGTTCGTTATATTTCCCCTTTCATACATAGACATTGCTATCAGAAAATACACATTTACAGCATGCATTGGATTTACTGGAGAAAATTGCAGCACTCCATGCACTTCCGGCTTTTATGGATTTGGATGTCGCCAAAGATGTAATTGTTCCAAAGAAGAAGTATGTGATGAAAAAATAGGCTGCGTATATAACACTGGTAAATCAAAGTTTTATAAAACAATAAGTTTAATCCAATATGCTGAACATTTTGTCAAAAAGTATTAGGATAAAAATTGTTTTTTATTTGAAGAGGCAATGTTGGTGTCTTTCAATATTTACTTTTGTAGAGATTGAAACAGTTACATTTACTGAAACACTGACAGCAACAACATTGTATGGAGTTCATGACATGTACAACATGCTGTTCCTTGCCGGTAACCTCAATGTTTGTTACAACAGGTGAGTAAGAAAAGAAATAAAGATATGTTCAAGATACAAAGATATAGTTATTTCAATAGAATAGAACGATAACACGTATTGACAGTCTTTGTCATGGCTTTACTTGATAAAAACACATTTGTGATTCAACGACAATGTTCATATCAATACAAATTATCAGTACACTTGTATAAATCTATGATCTACAACGACTTTTGGATAGTTATGTTGTAGCATCAATCGTCCATCCATGTTTCGGTCAATCAATCAATAATTCACTCAATATTTTCAATCAATCAATATTTCAATCCACTAAAGTGTCAATCAATCAATATATCAATCAATATTTTCAATCAATCAATATTTCAATCCACCAATGTGTCAATCAAAAAATATTTTCAATCAATCAATATTTCAATCCACAAATGTGTCAATCAATCATTTCAATATGTCAATCAACCAATATCAATCATACAATGTCAATAAGCCCAATTATTAGCCACGGACCTGGAATGAAACAAAATATGTGGGAGGTGTAGCAAAATTCGGCCATATGTCTCCATGTATGTATGAGAAATGTTTACGTACATGAAGACATCCGCCACGAGCGGGCAAAATTTTGCTCCAGCCATGACAGCGAGACTGCTTATCAAATAGCCGTGTAGTTAAGGAAATATCCGAGCGTTCCTTTGGATAATGCTGAGCAATCCGTCCCGGATGGTGTTTAAAAACATAACCTGAGCAATATCAGACAAATGCGTGTCGTCTCTATAAAACTTGGCTTGGAAGAACATTGTTGAAGTGCCGAGTATTTTATGTAGGCGCCATTGCCTGCTGTTACAAATGGAGCTAAATATTTGTTGATTCGCTTACGTGCTTTATCGGCTGCAATATTTGAGAACATATGTCTATAGTAACGCCTCGGGAGGATCTGGGACCATATGAATCGAGTTTGTGGAAGAAGTTTGTAAATTAGCAAAAGTTAATTTCATGAATTTTTGCAATCTAGTCAAGGGCATTGTACCAATACTGTTACCCCCGCAATGAATTAATATAACATCAGGTTTGTCCCTTTTTTGAACAACACTTTTAACCGTTGGCTCCACCTCCTCCCACACCATACCGTTCTTACCGGGCCAAAAAATGAAATATTGTGCTGTAGTAGATCCAAATGCTTTTCTGCGTGTTGGGCAGCATAATGAATAATGGAAGAGACAATGATCCAGACAGTAGTACGGGAACCTACAAACTTGGGTATTCAATTAGAACACGAAATGTTGCAGGTATACTTAAAAGTTTAAACTTTAGGCTCTGATATAGGAATTAAATGTGTCAGATTTCCATCTGCCTCTAACCGTAATTTCATCTTCGGGGATTCCTTGTAAAAACAAATGGGTAGCTCCGCCGATTCTGAATGAATGAGACTTAAAAGTAGAGGTATCTAGACCGATGAATTCAATAGACCTGTGCAATAATGATGTAAATTGATATCTAGTGAGAGGTTTGCCATTAAGGTGGCAGAACAATGGACCACGTGATTGGGGTCTGATGGACAAAAAGTTGTGCAAGTGCTTGAACAATGAATCTGTTTGGGAGTTCAGTGGAATATGCAACGTAGAACCCTTATTGTATTGATCTGTTTTTGAACCAGTTATAAACAACGAAATATGTACATCGCCTATTGATACATTGTACAACTGTGTAAGAGTGGCATGACTAGTGAAGGTAATTTCGCCAACCCGCAACAATGCAAAAATGCCAACTGAAATGCGGTGGAAAACATGGTGGCTTCGTTTGAGCTTGAACAAACTATTGGCAGTATAGGTATTAACTGGTTCAGTATACGAAGAGTGGTAGGGGAACGGGTATCCTTAACTAGGTTCAGCCTATGGAATCCCTCTAGCATTGTCCTTACTATGAATGCTTTAGTGTTGTCAATACCGCCCTCTAACTACATTTTGTAACTAATGCCACTTAGGTACCATCTAGCCGTTGAAAACAATACTTTGTTGGCACTCAAGAAAGCAATATAGTTAATAAACTGGTCAACTGGTGGGGGCCAACATAACTGCAATTTATATTTGATACGAAAGTTCTGAAAAGAGTTTAAGGGGTTTGATAAGTTGATGCTGTGTTTTTTTGCTATGGCGGCGTCAAACAAACAATCTACTTGAGGTCTAAAAGAGTTAATAATACCGGAGGTATGAGGGCTGGATTCTTGTCTGCATGTGGAGCGAGGGCCCTGAATTTTTCCCACTGAAATTAAGAAATAGAGTCTGCAATGGAATTTTTATAGCCCGATATATGAGTGGATTTCATCTGGATGTTGTACTTCAGACATAACAATATTAGTGGCCTTAAGAGAGACATGACGCGCTGAGACTTACTAGACTGAGAATTTAGTATGTGGACCAAAGCTATGTTGTCGGTGTTTATAAGCAATTTCTTTGCCGCATAATGATTGCATTTCTTTAAGGGTAACTTTTTTAAAAGCTACTAACGCATGAAGTTTGGACTGAAGTTCTTGAATCTTATTGCCTGGTATAAAAATGGTATGTTCTACCGTATCGATTCCCAGACCTAAGAAACATAATCGTGTGGTCGGGCCTTCCGTTTTTTATGGTTTATTGGAACGCCTAATTCATCACAAGTTGCCTGAAAATTATTGGCAATATCTAAACATTGTGAAATATTTTATTTACCAACGAACAAGAAATCATCAAGGTAGTGGATGAGATTTTGATTGTGTGCCTTTCAGCCTACTAGTCAATGCAGGAATGATGGAAATTTTTCGAATGTTGAACAAGAGATGGCACACCCAAACGGCATACACATATGAACGTAATATTGGTCTCGAATACACATGCCTAATAAACAAAATCTGATGGATGAATTGGCAAAGGTCTGAATGCGCTATACAAGTCCATTTTGCAAAGTAACGCTCCTTTACCCGAGGTTTGAATTAAGGGAATTGCCTGGTCGAATGAAGCATAGTGAACTGAACACAAAATGGGGTTAATATGCTCATTAACGCTAATACCTAAAGGTGCGGATAGATTTGAAATTAACTTCCAACCCCCGTCTTTCTTAGGCAAAACGCCAATAGGGTTACATCGGAAATTGGGGAAAGGGGGTTGGAAAAAGGGCCAGATATACGTCCCAATGCGATTTATTTTTCAATGATAGTCAATAAATGATCTACATGCTTGCTTGCTGATTTCATGTTTTTCGGATGTAGGTAAACTCTAGGGCCTGAATAGTTCAAACAAAATCCGAAAGAGAAACCGTTCAGCAAAAGTTGGGGATCTTCGATATTTGGATATAGGGATAAATATTTCACATGTACTGTGGGCTTAATTGGAGTTGAACCTAGGTTGATTAAATCTTGGCCGCTGTGGTTGAAAAGAATGTCTTGGCTTGTAAGTTCAAAAATCATTACTTTGTGGGGGTTATTTTGAGCCGTGGTTGGCCGAGGGGGAGTTGGGCTAGTAGACTTGAATTGAGGAGAGTTGAATGACGAACAGTGTATGCGGGGATGAGACTTGTTGCAGTGCATACAAACATGTTGAAATGTGCAGTGTGGTTTAAGGCACGAGCCTTTAAAATTATAATTGAAACACTTGAATGCAGTTTTTGACCGAGTTGATGGGTAGGAAACGTGTGATTGCATATACATGAGCTATAACTCAGCATCAATGGAACCAAAGGAGATAGTGGGATATTTTGAGATTTTTAGCCTGAACTGCCTGTCGTACTCAAGCCAGTTACAATTATTGTGGCGGTCATGTGCCATGCGAATGATATGGGTATATTTCAAGATGCCCTGAATGTCAGAAGGGTGCCTAGCAAGATGTTTACTTGCGAATATTAAAAATCCATCCAGTTATCAATCATGGCAATTTTATTATGTTTGACCTGGGTTCGGTAACTAATTGACCCTTTTGATTGAAAATTTGTGCGCATCGTGGCTGATGTCTGATTCTGAATTGAGAAGTTTTGACAAATCAACATATTGCTTTGCCCAAATTTTGTCTTTAATGGCTTGAGGGACGTGAATTCCAAGCTCATCAGTAATGCTTATCAGAGGATTTTCACCTGTTATGGAGGGCGTCTCAGGTGTTGCTGGTGGCTGTGTGGATACAGTGGTTTCCGTAATGAGGCTGGGATACTGCCTTTGTGGTTGAGTGAGAGGCGTGTACTCTATCTGGTTCTCCTCTTGGGGTTGAGTTGTCGGATGGGTTGAGTCTGGGTTAGAATTGCAGGGGTCAAAGTCCATGTGGGCAGTGAACGAAGAGCTGGATGTTGTGCCAGTCTGGCGTAAGGTGATTTAGAAGGGCGTTTGGTACGTCGCAACATTTTCTACGAAGTTGAACAGTATTATAAGAGGAATATAAGAATCAGCACGTGTTGTAGTTAGCTAGGTAGGCCTAAATGAAAGTTGCGATATTACAGACAAGTTTGAAAAAACAAAAATTAATGCTATCTATTACAGTGGATGTTTGGAAATAGAATAGCAAGGCTGAAATGACTTAGAGTTAATTGAATAATATTAAATTAGCAATTAGTTAAGAACCGACCATGAGGCCAACACGACGTGTACAATGGCGGTGTAGATGAAGCGAGTCGCCTTGAAAACCCATGAAGAAAAACGTTGAGCTATCAAATTAAGCAAAAATAATAGAACATAAATACGTACTGCAGTTTAGATATGTGTTTACTTTACCCAAATATATGGTGAGTTAGTCGAGAACGGGCGATGGTGTTGAATTGGATTTCGTGATCGGGTCAATTTGGATTTTCGTCGTCATAGAACTCAAAAAGGACTAGCAATTCGCGCTTGCGCGCTATATATACGCCGGGTTAGAAAGAGGAAAGTGTCACGATAGATATTTGGGGGGATAGTGTCAAAACCGCGCAATTCTATCGATTGCGAGAGTTATGTTTCTTTGCCTGGAAAAATACATGTTCTGTTCATTTCGATAACAGGACTTAACTCATAGCGAGTTAAGTCTGGTTATTTAACAAAAATAATGTCATATCAGAATTGCATTGCTAAAAGCATCATTTTCCTCACTAGGCGGTTGATTTTTCCGATTGATTTTCATCCATGTCTGATGCAAATGTTTAACATTTACCTTTGCATTTGCATCTTCTTGTGTCTAACTACTAGTTCGAGATTAGAGCTCCCCTGTGTAGAGGTACATTTAGTAGAATTTTCAGGGCCTAAGTGGGACAGAGTGAACCTATACTCAGTGAAGAAGACGATAAAATGTATTAAAAGCGGCTTCTCTTTAAATATGTAAACGTTGGAAATACAAACTGCTATCGAAAGAAAAGTTTTATTAAACCGGAAACATATAAACAAAATCATATTTGAAAATAATATCCTGGATATGATACCTACGACCAACGAAATTAGGTTATATGATAAGAATTCCATGTATCTGATTACTCCCTGAATACTTATCACTTACTTAGTTTGTGTATCAGTTGAATTCGGGTGATGAAACAGTGTGTGAGAAACATACTGAGTACATTCACTTATGCAGTTATGACTATCCATCCCACTTCCGCATGTTAAACTTATACGGTACCAATTTTGATGCACCAGATGCGCATTTCGACAAATAATGTCTCTTCAGTGATGCTCAACCGAAATCTTTGAAATCCGAAATAACTATGAAGTTTTAGAGCTAAATATAGCCAAAAACAGCGTGCCAAAAAAGTGGAGCCAAATTCGTCCAAGGATAAGAGCTATGCATGAGGGAGATAATCCTTAATTTTGAAATGAATTTCTAAATTTCGTAACAGCAATTAAATATACATCCGTATTTTCAAGCTAGTAACGAAGTACTTAGCTACTGGGCTGTAGAGACCCTCGGGGACTAACAGTCCACCAGCAGAGGCCTCGACCCAGGGGTCATAATGTTAAACTTATACGGTACCAATTTTGATGCACCAGTAAACAAGTCGTTTCGCACCTTACTACGTTCTTCAAAGGGAAATAACTCGAACGTATCTCGAAACTGGCGTATTACAATAAACTTCCAGTGATGTATTTTCGTGTAGTGTATATCAAAATTAACACCATGATCCATTAGGTACATGCGTATGTTTTTAGAAATTGGCATGATCAAGACCCACTGGAGTTCTATATATCAAATTGAGGTAGCGTAGATTACTGTTTATAATAACAACTCCCGGGCTTAAAGAGGGATATATTTACTTGGGATATAATAAGAATTGACAGTTAAGGACCTTCATATCATATAAACGTAGCGAGGATTCGTGTTATGTTTACATTTCCATTGTCTTTGTTTTGGTATCTCTGATAATTATAATAGTAGCCATTTCCTAATAAATGTGTTGCAGAAGTAAACAATGCATGTGCCTATGAATACAGATAAATATAACAGCTGGAAATTCTAAAAGATATATAAAATATATTAAATATATATATATATATATATATATATATATATATATATATATATATATATATATATATATATATATACAGATATTGAGAAAAATAATTTGCATAGCAATATTCTTCGAAAATCTTCCTCTGATGAATGATGTGGATATAACATGCATGCTTTGTCATGAAATGTATATGCAGTTTTTAAAAAATTCAAATCATATTAAATGTAATGATTGAGGTAAAAGTTTAGTGTGGACCTCTTCTACTCATCACTCATTAACCAAGTTTAAACTGAATAATTCATTCACATTAGGAATGCAGGAACAACCGAATGCTGTGGAAATTTTGCAAACATCACCGGCGTCTGTGAGCGTAAGTCACATTTTCGTTTGATAACACTAAATATAGCATTGGAGTTGCATACGCACATACAAGAGTATACTTATTATACGCCCATCATTAGACGGGACGTACACATGTATTATGTTATGGCGCTGTCCGTGCGTCTGTCCGGCTGGCTGACTGGCTGGCTGGCTGACAGGATGTCCGTCCGTCTGTCCCGGGTCATGTTTTCCGGATTTTTTTCCGTAGCGGATGTATGTACAACTTTGAAATGGTCACAATATCTCCCTTAAGAATTGTAAGAGTGATTTTGCATTTCAGCTGGATTGGTCCATCCTTGACCTATTTTAGGGCTTTAAGTATGTCAAACAGTTTTCCAGACTTTTTGCGTTACAGATACAGATATTGCCCTTCAATTTAAACATAAACTTCTTTTCAGAGGAATATATGTTCACTTTGCATTTCAGTTGGATTGGTCCGTCCGTCCGTGACCTACAGTAGAACTAATAGTAGGTCAAACAGTTTTCCAGCTTTTTTCATTACGGATACAGATATTGCCCTGATATTTAGTCAAAGGCTTCCTCTCGGAGGAAGACAAGTGCAGTTAAAATTTCAGCTGCATTGGCGCACAATGACCTACAGTACTTTAGTGGTAGAAGTAGGTCAAACAGTTTCTTTTTTTAATATGGTAACAGGTATTGCTCTGAAATTTAGTCACAACCTCTCTTTCATAAAAATACATAATCAGTTAACATTTCAACCTCTTTGATGCACCGTGACCTACTTTAGGGTTAAAAGTAGATCAAATGGTGTCCTGGACGTTTTATCATCATAGATATATATTACACCAACAATTTAGTTAGCCCCGAGTGCGGAAGACCGGGGTTCGAGTCCCGGTTGCGACAGGTAGTTACAGTTCCATCACAAAACGCTCGGCATCAGGTGTAAATGTCACGGGTCCTCGGAGATGACCTCAAAACGGATGACCCGTGTCACAGTAGGTGTGGCACGCTAAAGAACCGTTACTGCTCAATGGCCGTAAACGCCGAGCATAGGTGTACATTTGAAACCCTTCACCGGTCTTGGTGACGTCTCCATATGAGTGAACAATTCTCGAGCGAGACGTTAAGCAAGATACAATCAATCAATCATTTGAACCTCACTCTAGGAGAAATAAATTTTCAGTTCACATGTCAGATGGATTGGTGCACCATGACCCAGTTTAAGGCTTTTCTATCATGATGTGTGTTGTATCAATTCAGAGTGCATAATATGCTTTCAGGTTGAATTTCACTGTCCGACGGGCGTATATTGTACAGTTTGCAGTACTCTTGTTATTCATTATATGATATTGTGTATTTTAAGTGATCACTCTAAATGATATTAATAACATTTATATGAAAGGCGAAAATGTTTGGACTTCATGATTTCTGTTTAGCTTGTATTGGATCATGGGGAGAACTTTGCCAATACCCTTGTACCGCTGGTCATTATGGCTTAGGTTGCCGAGAAACGTGCAATTGCTCCCTACAAGAAACATGCAACAGAAAACTGGGTTGTATCTATAAAACAGACACAGGTTTGCTTCTAATAGTGTTATTTAATTAACCTACTTTATTGTGTCACGGATATTTATTTATTTGAAGATTACATGCAGGAAAGGTGAATATAACGAAAGTGATCAATCCCATGACTCTCATAAATAATAGAAAAATAGTGTTGGGCAAATACGGACCTCTGGATACCCAAAATGTGGGATTAGGTGCCTAGAAGGACAAAGCATCACCTATCGACCGGTCACACCCACCATGGATACGATATCTGGATCAGGAAAACAGAGTTATCCATAGTAAATATCATTGTGCCAAGAATGGCCTAACAATCTGTATGAAACAAGCATTTCACCCAAATGACAGGTTGTATTTGCAAACCAGATCGTTATAACGATCATATAATTTGCGAAATGCTGACGTTAAACGAGACTTGTTTGTTAGTAGCCTACCTCGATGTAAAAACTAATCATACACAGAACAAGTTCTTACGTATCAAATTATTTGAGATATATGCACACCATATACAGGTGATGATGGAATATACATGTATGTATTTTTGTTGTCCTGATCTTAAATATATAATTGAGATGTTCATTAATATTTTTCAGAAACTATTTTGCATTGCATATTTTGGGTGTGAGTGTACGTTACTGTTTGTACACATCAAATCAAGCGACCATCAAATTTCCGTATATTACACGAAATAACTTTTACCCAATTAATAAAATACTTAAAGCAGTCGTCAGTAAAGAGTACTCATATTTAAACATGATTTTAACCAATGTCTCATAAAGATGGAATGGATTCAAAATATCTATATGTGACAGTTCAGTTTCTTTATCTTCGTGGTTTCTTTTCTGGAAATTATGGAGATGTTTGATTTATATCAAAAAATGAAAACTAAAAAGTACGATGGTTGTCGAAAAGCAAAATCCGAAACAATCTCATCTTAAGGGTAATGAATAAATTTCATTAGTAATTTCACAAAATACCAAATTGTTTATATCAAGGGTAGATCCAAAGTAGGGTACGTTGTTTTATTTTGTTTTTAACAAAGATGGTCAGTTTTTGTCATCATGGGTCTGTGTCCTCTCTTTCTTTGGAGCAGAAACCATACCATCTTGGGTCACAACCCCCTTTAGGATTTTCTTGATCTGCCTATTCATCTATAAGTATTTACCAGGTATTACAACTGAATGTTGTAAGTTTATTGTGCAGTTTCTATGCCCTTTAACATTTTTGGAATGCACAGTACCCATGTATCGCCTATACAAAGTACTAATCATCAATGCAATTATTTAAACAACTTACATTCTCTATCGAACTTTATGCAATAGAAGGATCCTTCTTGATATGTTCACTGAAATTAAGTTCAGCTTTGTGCATACGTACATACTTGCAAAGAAAAAAACCGAACGAAAGACAGAACGAAATTAATGCATGAATTTAATCCGATATAATCGTTTTCCATTTTCGGATTTTTAAAGTTTATGCTTAAACTTATTTACTCGGTTGTGCCTGGTTCAGTAGCACGTCTTCATATAATTTAGCGTAATATTAGTCTAGTGGGGTGCGTCCAAAAGGAACTAGAACATCTCTGGAAGGTACCAATCACGCGAAGCTAGTGCGATGTTTCTCATTGAGTGACTTTGACCATTACGTCTTGCATTGAATGCCAGCAGGAACGCTACACAACGTTTAGAAGGTATATATGAATCCAGAAAGTTTAATAAATGGTCAGGTAAGGGGTTAACTTACATAATGTATACAATGTTGAAATTATTTGAATGTTTGGAATTTTTCTCAAAATAGGAATTTATTTGAGGTGAATCAGAAAAATCATGAAAATATTTAGATACCTGTTCACAAAAGCAGCCGTACATGAAGCTTCAACAAGTTTTGTCAGCAATGGAAAATTATCCTTATTTGCATTGACAAGGGGTTATCATTATTTGGTAATCTGATGCAAAGCAGAAAGATAAGGAGACATGCATAGGCTGGAGGTCATTTTGCCCCGATGGTTTATAAGATAATAACTTCACCAGGATGAATGTTGGCTCTGACCTTTCAGACGTATTATTCGCCTAATCATGCCATATTTAAAGGTTAAGGTTTTTTCTCTTTGTGAATAGTATGCAGGGACATGTTTGGGAAATCTGTGGTTGGAAATGGACGAAGAATATAAGACTCTCTTATGAGTAGCCATGACATATAAGGTGATTCCACCCAAGGGTTGCAAAAAAAGCTGTGAAACCCGAGGCTTTGCCGAGGGTTTTACCGCTTTTTTGCAACTCCGAGGGTGGAATCACCTTAATATTTCATGGCAACTCATAAGAGAGTGTTTTTCTCTCATATTTCTAGAGTTTTCCGTTTTCCTTGTGTTTAGCGACGCCATTTTGAGAATTTTCCAATTAATTAATTTTTCGCTGTACATTAAATATAACACCAGAATCGAATTCTACGACCTTCAGTTTGGCAACTACGTTGCCGACAAAAAATCGGCGACGAGTGTATAATTGAATTGTATTAGAGTTATTCCTCTTTGAATAAATCAATAATCAGGGTGATGCGTGACGTAACTCGACAGTCCATCAGCGCGAAACATTTTGACAGACCTAATCAGAATATGAATCCACAACTGCACGGGTTTTTTTTCTTAGAGGAGCATTTATATTGATATTAATTGAGCAGTTATTTAATGACGAGTGTGTGAAGAGAGATTCCAAGTGGTTTTTGTTGGTGAATATGGGCATGGCTGCATGGCTAGACTTTCATTTTCCACGCGTGCAAGGATTCGAGTCTCATGGACATTGAAGACACTTATTTCACCTGAGACACGGACAGTAGACATTGACAGAGTGAATGTGGAGGTAGGCCTAGAAGCAGTAGACCGTGTGGGCTGGGTATCTGTGAACTGGCATAATGCACCGGATGACATATGTGTATGAGGAATTTGTGACTGTTGTTGAGTGTGCGGTAATTGTTCAAAGAATGTGTATTTCTGTGTCCGGTGACATACACCTGGAGATTATCAGGGACATTACAATCTGTCATTTTTTGTACAAGAGCTTTGCAGACGACAGTGTTCGTCAATCGAGGCGAGGCCAGGTAAGTTGCAAGCTAGTTGTGTATTGATTATGACGTCACGGGATATGTAAGATAAACGTCACGTGATATGAAAGATAGAAATATATTGCATACCTTTCTTTCATAGAATATCTGTATCTTACATACGTAGGTATGAGAGAAAAAGATATCCGTTTTTTAACTTGCTGGATCACATTTGGGGTAGACTTTTAAATTCTACATCGGTCTCACTCTTTGCAGGTTCTATGTTTTTCTTATCATAATACATGGAACTGAAATCATTCAGAGAATAATACTTCCCTGCAAGATTCTAATATTAAGATGAAAGTTACGTAGTACTGACTTTCACAGGTATTTGATTTTCGTTAATCAAACTAATCTTTAATTACGTCGGGGTTATTGGAAATCTCATTGCAGGCAGTACTGACGTGTTATAAAGTCTTATCTTTACTCCAAGCAACCATCATGTGGCTCAGCTTAGAAATTATGCTGTTTATTCATGTGTTTATATTTTACAGCCACATGTGCAAGTGTAATCACCTTCTGGAGATTTCCCGAAACGTAGACAATTCTCTCTGTTCTATCGTGTGGGTCATTTTGTGCGCTATCTATCTATCTATCGATCGATCCATCCATCCATACATCCATTCATCTATCCATTTACATACCTATCTCTCTATCTATCTGTCTGATAATCCAGCAGAAGTGGATTATTCTCATTCAAGAAAATATTTACTTGGACACTTTCATGACAGAAATGGAAGTGATAGAAGTGGACAATTCAACCACTCACCAAGAGGAAATATGTAAAGTATTTAAGGAACAAATAAACATTCCGCAATTTAGTTCCCCTTCGTATATTAATGGAACACTTCCGATGTAATTTTGATTCAACCCGGAAAGCAGTACTCCGTTGCTTAATACCTTAAGTGTATATATCATATGACCATGATCAATAAATCGTTTTTCAAAAAGTGGTCTGCTTAGTTGTATATAGTATATATCTATCTATTTATCTATCTATACATCTGTGTGAATTAAAGGCATATTTCAATATGTGTAGTTCCTGACTACGAAAATTATTATCCATATCTATGAAATGGTACGTTTGTTTTTATTTTGGATATTGAACAAAATACATCTTCACACAGCACTGTATAACCTATAATGTCAAGTGATTTTTATTTGGTAATTTTTTCGTTTTATGTCCTATTGAGAATGTTTCACGCATATTGAGACGTCAACAGCTGTAGGTACAACACCTTAAATTTAGACTTTTGTTAAGCTCTCAGGGCTATATCATTGAGGGTTTTGTCATCGTGTCAACGACTTAGGCGATATGTGGTATCCATTTGTAAAGTCATATCCGAGAGACCCGTTATTCCTAGTTCTAATTACCGAGCATTTAGTGAAGGATCAATCACAACCTATATTTACTTTTTAGATCTGAAGCGGTCATGACATAAGAGGAGGCTCGACCTCACGACATCCCGGTTACAAAGTAAATGCTCTACCACTAATTTGGTAAGGACAATAATTCAAATATTACACTGTAAAACTTATTCAACGCAATTATCATACCAAACTGGTGAATTCATTGGAATATCTGACTATCAATGGTATATTTTGATCCATTAATCCTAATACTTGAATTATAAAAAGGTAAAAATAACAAACACCGATACATCTCATAACTTCCATATGGAATAGATCGACAAACGCGGGTCCATGAACACAGCAGATATGGTATCAGGTACCTCGTCAGAGTAAGCATCCTCGACCAATCGGTCACACCCGCGCCCATTATCTTGATCAGGCAAATAGGGTAATCCATAGTGAAAAATCAGTGTGTGAAAAGAAGCCTAACATTTGGTATGAAACACGTGAGATAGCATTTGACCGCATGACAATTTGTATAGAATTGACAAACTAGATCGACCATATAATTTGCGAAATGCTGATGATAAATGAGGATGTTGAAACCCCTGTAACTGATTTAAAATATGTGAGACCCTATGCAACTTCTACACAAAATAGCTAGCGCCACAGGAGGACGTTAACTATTCAACTCTTATTTTCAAGTCTTAAGATTAAGAGAAGATATTTAGAGGAATATTGAGATAAAAGTACTTTATGTGATTCAATTTTCCCTACACAAGTATAATTTGTCAAACATCTAGGAATTTTTACCCAATTTCCATAGCTATATTTATTTTACTATCTTATGACGAAAAGCATCATAGATGTGTAAAAATGTTCTATCTCTGATACTGATTATGCGAACCTTGTGGTTGAAGAAGCTTATCGTGTGTAAATTGTCGTAGTTCAAACACGTGTGGGATTTTGAAAGTATGCTCTTAGATCAGTCCATCTTCTAAGAGGATGGTTTTAACAGATGTTTCGCGCTTATGTTTATAAATGTAACTGTTCAAAGTCTAAACCTCTGAGAAGATCTATGGTTGGAAATTTCTAACTAATATACATGTATCAACACAAATCAACGTCAATTATGTTAAATCATAGTATCAATCCTTATGAGAATGTGTCCACTTATTGTGTATGTAATTAATTCTGATTCAGCTATTTCTTACAATATAGAAAATAAGAAAGTTTTGTTGTTGTTGAAAATCGCTTGGTTTGAAAGGAGAACAAAAGACGTAATACGTCGTCACAATGCACATTGACTGTGGTATATTTCCCGCAATTTTAACTTACACATACAGAGCATGGATATACAAGTAATATCACACAGAGAGGAATCAAAACATCTCCAAAGCAACAATATCATCATTCTATGTGGAATAAATTCAATAATAAACATCAAAACACATTTATAGTTTTAACATGAGTTAAAGTAGATATATGAAAGATGTATATTATCGTATTTATCACCTACAGCATTATGTAAGGAGGGTGATTGATTGATTGATTGATTGATTGATGTTTTCCGACATACTCAACATTTTTTCAGTTATCTGATGGCGCCCAGGTTTTATTGTTGGACCACCGACCTTCCGAAAGTAAACTGTGAAACTATCTCACTTACCGGAGCGAGCGGGATTCGAACCCGCGTCGACAGAAGTGAGAAGTTGTGTGATTTTGAGCGCGATGTTCTAACCACTCGGCCATGAAGGCAACTGTAAGGAGAGAGAGGGGTAACTATAGTGCTCATAGCGCCATAGTAAACCTGAAAAAATAACTTCCTACAAACATATGTTAAAGCATATGTAAAACTGAAAAGGTCTTTTTTTCTCACGGGGTGATAATATGTCTACTTTGGTCAATGATTGCCTTCTAAAAATTGCTCATAAGCAGCTGTGGTTCTACTTTGCATTTCGCAAATTATATGGCCGTTATAACAATTTAGTTCATTAATACAACGTGTTTGACGTGTTTCATACCGATTTGTGGCCATTCGTAGCACACTGATTTTGACTACAGATAACTTCGTTTACCTAATCAGGATGTAGGGCTCACGACCTGTAGACAAGGGATGCTTCTAGGGATCCATGTTTGCCCAACTTTCTATTTTGTATTGCTTATAGGAGTTATGAGATTGATCACTGTTCGTTATATTAACTTTTTATATGAAATCAAATGGATACCTTAATACAATTATATGATAATCAAGACTTTAAATTCAATTTGATATAAAATTTGTACCACTTACTCTTTTTGTATGATTTTCAAACACCAACAGTCAACAAGAGGGGTTACCATGACAACCGTAGCGTCGCAATTGCCGTGAAAACCATAGATGATACTTTCATAATGAGTTACAGATACTGTCAACCACAAAATAAATAAGAATAAATAAAATTCACTGATTCGTTAATTTTCAATTATCCATGCAATCGCTACCTTAAGTGAACTTTGTCGTTCCAATATTGTATGCATAAAATATTCGTCTTTCTTTATTATTATTTGTTTATTCGTAAAATAGCTCTGGCAACTTTATCGTTATTTCGGATTTCAAACATTTCGGTTGAGCATCACTGAAGAGACATTATTTGTCGAAATGCGTATCCGTTGCATCAAAATTAGTACCGTATAAGTTTTACATTATATCCCCTGGGTCGAGGCCTCTGCTGGTGGATTGTTAGTCCCCGAGAGTCTCTACAGCCCAGTAGCTTAAGTACTTCGTTACTAGCTTGAAAAAACGGATGCATATTCAATTGATGTGAATTTAGAAATGCATTTCAAAATTAAGGATTATCTCCCTCAAGCATAGCTCTTATCCTTAGACGAATTTGACTCCACTTTATGGCACTCTGTTTTCCCCTAAAATAGCTCTAGCAAGTTTATCGTTATTTCGGATTTCAAACGTTTCGGTTGAGTATCACTGAGAAGACATTATTTGTCGAAATGCGCATTTGTACCGTATACGTTTTACACTATGACCCCTGTGTCGAGGCCTCTGCTGGTGGATTGTTAGTCTCCGAGGGTTTCTACAGCCAGGAAGCTAAGTACTTCGTTACTAGCTTGAAAATATGGATTTACATTTAATTGCTCTGATAAAATTTAGAAATTCATTTCAGAATTAAGGATTATTTTCTTCATGCATAGCTCTTATCCTTAGACGAATTTAATTCTGTTTTGGCACTCTGTTTTCCCTTAAAATAGCTCTAGCAAATTTATCGTTATTTCGGATTTCAAACATTTCGGTTGAGCATCAATGAAGAGACATGATTTATCGAAATGGTCATCTAATGTATCAAAATTGGTATCGTATAAGTTTTACATTATTTATTGCATGTTCAAAATAGTATCAAAGTAGTCGCCTAATTATCCTTTCATTTTATCGGTGAGAGCTCAACTTATTTACCATTTCTAGGATTCAATAGACATGTATAATTGCATAGTAAACATACAGGTACTGTTGATATTACACCATTCAAATAAAGAAACACGTATTTTTTAAAATGCACAAGGAAATGTATAAAGGTCGAAGTCGTGATAAGATTACACGTACATATTATTAGTTACACAGTTAGTTAGTGACCTGATACGGAAAAATACATGGTGTGAAAAGAAAACCCGTATCGGGCGAGGCGAAAACGAATTTATCACGTCGAAGACCTCTAACTGTATATGTGGGAGTCTATATCATACAACTTAGTCAAATGTCTTTCCTTTTGAAACGGCTGCAAGTCGAACCCGACGATAAATAAAATTACTCGCCCAATACGGATTTTACTCGCATGATACGGTTTTTTTCACGGCGTCATGTGACCAAGATCTGACCAATCAGATTTCAACAATTTTGTCTGAGGCGTGATAAAAGTATATATGGAAATTATCACTTAAATACTTCAGTTATAGACATTATAACTTTACTGTCTATAATAATGTATAAGGAATTATCTATTTTATTACTGGGACTAATTTGCCAACTGCCATCGACAGAATGACATTGAAAGGATTGTCAATATTGTATTTTGGTAGTTTTGTCCCTGTGTTATCGTTCGACAACTCTACTATTTGTAATAATAAGTGAGTATAACAATAAAGTAATATTTAAGAAAGCATGGTTAAAACATAATAATGCTTAAATTATGATGACATCGTTTTACAAAGAAAAAAATTGTACATTTCAAATATTTCGATTTTTATCACTTGCTTCTCTTTAATGCAATATGAAGATGAACCATAAATTACTTTTCAGAAAAACGGGAGAGAACAAGTGTTGTACCGACTATAGGAATGTTTCTGGCAGTTGTGAACGTAAATAACCGAGAACAATTATATCAGATTCAATTTTATGTGATAAACAAATACTTATAATTTACTCATACAAAAAATGTAGCTAATACCTCTGGTTCATCCGAAATTAAAACTACCGGACTCGTTATGTTTTACATTTTACTTCTCAGCTTGTATTGGTTCCTGGGGAAATGATTGTGCATATAGCTGTGAGTTTGGGTTCTACGGACACGGGTGTCGTGAGAAGTGTAACTGTAGTAAGAATCAAGTGTGTATCCCAACAAGTGGGTGTGTAGAGATCTCTGATACAGGTAAGCACCTCAATTATTTACTTTCAAATATGAATGACTTGTTTCAGAACGGGATACAAATAACAATTTTAGAAACTACATTTACGGACTCCGCACTTTAGAAAATATTTTGAATCAAATAATGATGACCGGGTGTGTTTTAACAAATTTCATTATTTCCGTATACGGCCAATAGTGTTCAACGTTAAATCAATATTAACGTAAACCTAACGAGCTTATACATGAATTTAACGTTACATTATTAACGTTAACTTAACGTAACGTTAACGTTAAAATTAATCGATCGTTAAAGCCATGTTAAGAAAGTTTACTCCTGATCTTTTTGAGCACAACTGCTCAGGATGCTACAACCAAGTATGTATTGGTTCAATACTGATCCCATTGTTGCAAACATATTACACATGTATTACTGGACCCTATTCAGTTGAATTTTTTGTTTCAATTCAGATTCTGAAAGGGTTTGACAGGGAATATATTTTGTGTTGGCAGGATTTATTTATCAAACAATTCTAACTCTGTATGATTTTCGAGTTCCTGTTTCATCCAACATATGTTTTATTTTTATTCTTCTATATGTGTATTTCAGTTTTATAATTGATGATACAAGTAGTTGAGACTTGGAAATAGCTCAAATTGTGTGATTGATTGATTTCCGCTGCGTAAACCACCTACAATGGGGGGGGGGGGGCTAGGTTTGTGCACCCCGTATACCCTTACATACATGAAGTTTCCAAACTGAAATCTTTCGTAAACCATTTGTCTTTTTTTTTAGTTTCCGCACCATGGACCCCATAGCTTTCATGTAGTGATTTTATCAAACACAACACTGATTCTTAAAAAAGTCCTAATTAATTTACTCGAAATTATGTAGAAAAATTCAGTATTTTCGCCAATAATTTAATTTTTTTTTATCTCTACCCCCATTTTTTAAGTTCCATTTTCAATTTTAAGACAACACCTTGAAAACAATGTGAAATTCTAGAAATTGGCATCACTCCTAATATGTCCTTTTTTAAAGTCTCAAATTTGATATCATGATTGTTTTCCGTATCTCAAGTGCAAAAAGATCATTATTCATTTCCATTGCGAGTATTAAACTTTTTTTTAAAATCTGTATTGTTAGGACATGAATATGTATTCAGTTTAGCTCGCCAGATATTGCTATAAGTGTGTGTAGTGTACAAAGCGGTCACAGTGCCCACTTGATTTGAATGATTTAACATCTTCCTATTTGAATATTTTTCTGTGCCGCCTTTGTCGGCAGGGTCATTTAGAAACCCATGGTGAAACCTTAATATTCATGAAAAAATGACTTATTTTTGCAATTTACATGCATGAACACAAACGGGATGAATCGAGCATCTCCATCGTCAACTTCCCATATTTAAGTACCAATATTCCATTATCACCTGCATACGGTGTATATATTTCTCAACTGATTCGATACGCAAGAGCTTGCTCTGCATTTGAACAGTTTTGGAATCGAGGCGGGCTACTGAAAAATAAGTTTCAACACTTTAGTTTAAAGTCAGCATTTCAAAAATGATATGGTCGTTATAATAATCAAGTTTTTCAATGCAACCTATCATTGGGTTAAATGCTGTCTGACATGTTTCAAATCGATTGTTAAGCCGTTCTTGGCACATTAATTTTGACTACGGAGGATTTACGGCGGGTGTGACCGGTCGACAGGATATACTTACTCATCATAATTACCTGATCCTCCTCTGGTGTGTCCAGGGGTCCGTGTTTTCTCAACTCTCCTTTTGGTATTGCTTATAGGAGTTATGAGATTGATCACTGTTCGTTATCTTCACCTTTCATCTTGATCAGGTAAACGGAGTCATCCGTAGTCAGAATCAGAATCAGAGTGGCCCAACAATTGACATGAAACACGTCAGACAGCATATGCCCGAATGCCAGGTTTTATTGACAAACTAGATCGTTATAACGATCATAACATTTACGAAATACTGACTTTAAACGAGACTGTTGAAATCGATGTAACATCAACTTGTTTGTCAGCAACCTACATAGATTTGAAAGAAAAAGATTATATGTAGAACCAACTTCTTGCGTATTGAACCAGTTGAGGTATATGCACACCATACGCAGCTGATAATGATATATTGCGACATATATGTGGGAAGTTCATGATGTAGAATCTGAAATAATTTCGTTTGTCATAAAATTGGATTGCTAGTTAATACATGTAGCTATTTTCAATGAAATATCAAATACGAAGTAGATTACGAATTTGACTCCACTATTTTGGCACATTGTGCCTATTATACCTCTAAAACTCCATTGATATTTCGGATTTCAAACATTCCGGTTGAACATCACTGAAGAGACATTATTTGTCGAAATGCGCATCTGGTGTATCAAAATTTGTACCGTATACGTTTTACTTATCTCCCAATGTATTTCACCTCGTATTGATATTCAGATCCCAATGTTTTGATATTTATATAAAAAAAAGTTGTATGTTTGAGTGTAGTTGGTTTTAGTGATACATCTCTCTGCATTTATTACGCACCTTTCAGAAGAAATCTTGGTACCGAAGCAAAGTGGATTCGGGAATGTGCTAAACATAGAAATCATCATCATAGGTGTGGGTGGCGTGATTTTCTTATCTTTGACTGGGGCGGTTTTGTTTGTACAACTCAAACTGTAAGTTTATCTATATCACAATCATAGTACATTATGTTTTCAACAATGATCTCATGACCCGCATGATGCAAGATAATAGGTGTGTTATAAAATATTATTAGATTTATTGATATGTTATATTCTAGGAATGATATATTTATTAGGAAACAAAATAGAACGACTGGAAAGATAACCGAATCAGTAGCTTCAGGTAACTATGAAAATGCGTGTTTCGTTCCTGGTTTTAAATTAAATAATGTTAACTGTTGTTAATCTCAAATGCATTTTTCTTCAGGCAATAGTTGTACATTCCAGCGTGAACAAACAGAATACATTTATGATGATGTGAGAGAATCTCAAATGATTGAAAATATAGATATTCGTCTCTCCGGAAGGAATGGTTTTCTAAGAAACAATCCGGTATTTAACAAACAAATGAAGCACTGTAGAAGCTTACCAAGACAACACCATAATCAATGGCGTGATCAATTAACTCGCTCTAGAACTTTAACCCCGCAACATTATGGAAGACATAACATAACATCGGATAACTACAATCATCTAGATTTTGATAAAAACTCAAACGATGATGATCGGGTGTTCAATGACGAGGAGGAGGATAATGCTTTTACCGTGCACAGATCCGACATATTGAAGTCTAACAATAATTGTCGCCCGTATAGTTCTGTTAAATACAACCGTAAAGTGGACACAGAATAAACCCCCAAACAGATGCCTAATTGAGAAATATAGTCACATGAAGTATGCAAATTATTTAATACTTACATTATGTAATTGATTGGAGTCGCTTCGTTGTGTCACCCTGATGGATTAATGTGATATCGTTATATACATGTATTTGCAAGTTGTTGCCAAATAAAAAAAAACACTATATATTTCAACGTTTTCATAGCAAATTCCTGTGAAAATATCAATTTCTACAAGTCATGGGTTCAGGCTTTCGTATTTTTTCTCTGGAAAAGCAACAGGTTCCTGACCATCTATAAGCTATTTAAATTAACGTAGGGTACAAATTTATTGTTTCATATAGCGGAATAGAACGTCAAGTCTGTTGGGACCAAGTGGTAGTCTTTTGAAGTTTTAATACAGGCCCCTAATTTCACCTTAATTTCAAACGTAGAGTTAAAGCCATGTTTCCATATATTTGAACAATTCAGAATTTCAGAAGTAAAAGGTATTTTGACAAAAATGATTGCTTTCGTAAACAATGAGAACACACTGTGTTGAAGTTCGCGGGTTATACAATTTTTATATTGTTTTCGACCTTTTAACAAACCAGTGAAACACATGGATGTGATCAATCTCGTAAGCCCTATAAAGAATACAAATTGAAAAGCAGAGGACACACAGACCCTTGAAACATACGAGAGGTGAGATCAGGTGTCTACGAGGAGTAAGTATCCCCTGTCGACATGTCACATTCCTATATATATATCAATCGGGTAAAGGGAGGAATCCATGGTCAAAATCAGTGTAAAGAACGACCACAACTGGTGTGAAACATGGCGGACAACATCTTACCCAAAGACAGGTAGTATTGGTCAATTAGATCGTTTTAACAACCATAACATTTGAAAAATGCTGATTTTAAACAAGCCTAGTAAACCCCTATGACGCAGAACCAGCTCTTGCGTATCAGGTGAGAGACATAAACACCATAGGTAGGTGATGATGTAATATTGCCGCCTAACTTTGGAAAGGTGTTTGTTATAAATTTGAGCTGTTAGTTTGCCATTAAATCTATGTTAAACAAAATATATAAACATGAAGCTGATATGAGAAACTTTGTGGTGTCTTTTATTTTCGATTCACTTTGATATTCGAATCATCATGTGACTGGAAATGATCATTATTGATAAATAAAAAGAAAGCATATTGATCTAAATTTCGAGTTGAAGGTTACGCCAAGAGTTACGTAAAACTTATACGGTACCAATTTTGATGCACCAGATGCGCATTTCGACAAATAATGTCTCTTCAGTGATGCTCAACCGAAATCTTTGAAATCCGAAATAACTAAGAAGTTTTAGAGCTAAATATAGCCAAAAACAGCGTGCCAAAAAAGTGGAGTTAAATACGTCCAAGGATAAGAGCTATGCATGAGGGAGATAATCCTTAATTTTGAAATAAATTTCTAAATTTTATAACAGCAATTAAATATACATCCGTATTTTCAAGCTAGTAACGAAGTACTTAGCTACTGGGCTGTAGAGACCCTCGGGGACTAACAGTCCACCAGCAGAGGCCTCGAACCAGGGGTCATAATGTAAAACTTATACGGTACCAATTTTGATGCACCAGATGCGTATTTCGACAAATATTGTCTCTTCAGTGATGTTCAACCGAAATGTTTGAACTCCGAAATAACCAAAAACAGCGTGCCAAAAAAGTGGAGACAAATTCGCCCAAGGATAAGAGCTATGCATGAGGGAGATAATCCCATTCAAAAGCTTTTGAATAAATATTTCCTCGTAAGAGTATAAAAAGAGTCAGCTAATACAGGAGTACAAGTCGTGCCCAAGGGAATTCCAACAGATTGTTGGAATACCTGATCAGCACAAACTGCATATATATTGTCAATGAGGAACCCAATGATTCTTTAATGAAAAGGTGAGGATAACGAAGATAGATAAGCTCATAACTTCTGTAAGGAATATAGAAAAAAGAATTAGGCAAAAGCGGACTCCTGGATACACTAGAGGTGGCGTCAGATGCCTGGGAGACAGCACCCTGTAAACGGGTCATATTCGCCTTGGCCCATTTATCTCGGTCTGGAAAACGGAGTAGGCCGTCGTCAACTCAGTGCGTCAATAGCGGACTAACAATGGGTATGAAATACTCTGAGAGTATATAACCAAATGGCAGGTTGTATTGGCAAACTAAATCGTTATAACGGTTATACAATTTATGAACTGCTGTTTTGAATGAGTCGGTTGAATCCCCTGTAACATAAACCTGTGTGTCAATAGGCTGCCAGGATTGAAAACAATCATCATATGCAAAACAAGCTGTTGTGTATCGAATCAGTTGAGAAAAATAAACACCATGTGGAGGTAATAATGGGATATTGCTTCATCCAGGGGTCCATGTTTGTCCAGGGGTAGAGCGTTCGCCCCGCATGCTGAAGGTCGGGATTTTAATCCCGGCATCTACATACCTAAGTTGTTAAAACAGGTAGTGCCAGTTCCATCGCCGAACGCGAGACATCAGGTGTGAATGGCAAGGGTCCTCGGAGATGATCTGCCTTAAAACAAAAACGGATGCCCCGTGTTACAGTAAGTGTGGCACGATAAAGAACCCTCACTGATTAATGGTCGCAAGCGCCGAACATAGGCCTAAATTTGATGCCCTTCTCCAGTATTGGTGACGTGTCCATTTGAGGGAACAATTCTCGAGAGGGACCACAAACAAGATGCAATCAATCAATCTATTTCATACTCCTCAAAGGGGTTCTGAGATTGATCATTGTTCGTGGTATTCACATTTCATTTCATCACTGACCATTATGATTTAAACAGTATTTAATTAAGTATAACATAAAAATGAGTAGGCAGTAGGCAAAGCCTGTATAATCCTTCTCCTTTAAGGTACAATGTAAAGCCCACATAATTATGCACACAAGAACTTAAAATATAGATATGAAGGAAAATGATAATATATCATTCAAATAATAATGCTAATATAAGGAGTATGATTTCTTCATATGAATAATAAGCTAACAAAAGATAAATAGGGGGTGGATAATGGGGATTAAGGCATAAACAAAAGAGAAAAAATTAAATCAAATAAAAATAATGAATGAAAAACGTACAACAGAGCAGAAGAGAAAAAATATTAAGAGCATCAACTCAACAGGATCGGAAACGACATGCATAACAAATTCACATGTATTAAATGCTTTTTCAAAAAAATAGTTTGCTTTCTAAAATGTATTTCTGAACATATTCAAAAATCTTATACTATCTTTGAACTCAAGAATCTCATCACCACTCAGCAATAACGTTAACGGTATGGAATCCTGCACTTGCAGTTTTATTGCATTTGTTGACTCTAAAAGAGTAATTCTTTGTACTGAGAACATTCAAAGAAAAACACGATAAGCATTTTCAGTTGGGTGACCACACATATCACAAGTAGCATTATCTCGTAAGAATTGACTAATATAAATCAACGTTTAGATTAATTTACTAGCATTATTTCAATTGGCAATGCAAGATGTTTGCTTTGCGCTGATTTTATGATAAGGTCCTAACTTGAGGAATAATAAATTTAAGATTATCATAGACTGATATGGATTTTATGATGAGGTCCTAACTTGAGGAAGAATAAATTTAAGATTATCATAGATAGATATGGATTTTATGGAGGAATGTAAGGTAGGAAAATATGATACTTAATAACAACAGATATTTCACTAACAACCTTGATGAAATAAAGCAATGGTTTATAAAATGGGCAGTGGGCATTAATCTTACAAACACAATCAATTTAGATATCACAAGAAAAAAACATTTCACACCCTGAAGTAAAATTTGATTATGATGGTCCAGAAGTTATGAATCACTTATCATTCTGGTTCCACCCTGATATCGAAATGTTTACCCTTGGGGTCATGGAATCTATAATTTTGGTAAAAGACCGTCTGCTCTTTTTTAATATATAATATACGTTGAATTATTAAGTAATAAAGAAGATTTACACAAAAACACTAAGGTTGGCTTTTCACTGGAGTCAGAAACGCAAGACCGTGGATCACGAAATTAGTTTCTGTTGTACATCACCATGGATTTAGTTTTTCTCACAGATATGCAGCTGTATGGAATACTTTTTAACATTAGTCAATGTTTGGTGGTTTTATCCCCCACACCCAAGGCGCTAGGGGTTGGGGAGTACTAAAACTTGTAATTCATATCCCAAAAATGCTTCATACTAGATTTGAAAAGAATTTCTTTGGTAAGTTATCAAGACGTTAAGATGTTCAATTGTTAAAACACGGTGGATAACACACGACGGCGTACACTGACCAACTACAATCCATATACATGTAGATATCTGATTTAAATCAGGTGATTTGAATATATTTGTAGCTTGGTATCATCCACTTGTATTGTTTTCACCTGCTTTATATCACCTTAGTTCGTAGCTTATAAGTAAAAGACATTCACGTTTGTCGTAAGTTTTCAAGACTAGGCAATGCATTTCCATATGGATGCAATGATAATGTATATGATGTGGGAAATTTGACTAGTCCACAAGGAAATAACGTTAATGTGATGGGACTCTTTCCCAATACCCAAAGACGAAAACGGAGTCACGGGCATCGTTCATATAAAAGACCAAGTATAAATGATGTCACGTTTGATTCACTTTTGCCTCACGTCAACATACAATTGGATCCACATCATATTCGTACAAAACTTTACTCTATTCCATTTAGGGTTTTACATACGTTATTTGAAGAAGCTATGGCTAGTCTATACTTGGATTTTTCAACACCTGAATATAGACTGAATTCTATGATTATGGATGTTGCCTACCACAGGCTCTATAAACCAGCACGGACCATGGATGATATTCCTTCCAAATCATGCCTTCAGTTCCTTAAGCTCAAATTTACAAACAAAGGAATAGATGCCGTCAACATAAGCAACATTCTTCGTCATAAAAAGGTTCAGTAGTGTATTCCAACTTATTTCAAGTTCAAGTCTACACCCTGTATTTCCTACAGCTATACTTCTACTATTGTATCCAAACTTTTTAATTATAAACAAACTTTGCAGTGCTTAGATATAGACCATCTTATACGTAATCCACCAACATGTTCTTGTTCTTCATCTTCTTTCAACTATAATCCAGCTGGACATGTCATTACTGGTGATGTTGATATAGTTGAAAATGAGGACCTCAAATCTCTTATTCTTAAAGGTCCTAAATACAGAGAACCTCGGTCTTATAATTGGCGACAGAACTTCATCTCTATTATGAGTTCTGTCGAAGATTATGCCAGACGATGGGCTAAATATGAAAAAGAAGAACTTGATACATTGTCAGAATGGGTTACAAGCATAAGAGAGATATTAAAATCCCGCATTAGACACATGAAAACAAAAGTACGTACCATCTATCCTTCTGTGTTTGGTAAACCAGAAGTGATAAAAGAATTAGATAGGTTACATGAGGAATATGTTTTGGTTCCAGCTGACAAAACTAGTAACAACATTGTCTTTGTTTGTAAGGCTCATTATTACAACTGTATTTTAAACGAACTTGGCATTAATTCCACTTTTGGTAATCATACTTATACTAAAACTGCCCTTTCAAAAGACGAAATTCTTCAAAACCATGCTTCAGTTTTAGACATATTTAATATTCCAGTCAATGGGTCGAATGAATATGAGTTACCGTACCTATACTGGATTCCTAAACTACATAAAAACCATTACAAACAAAGATATATTGCTGGATCCAGTAAGTGCTCTACTAAGCCCCTATCTTTGCTTCTCACAAAAATGTTAACAGCTGTGAAGGAGAAGCTTCAAACTTACTGTGCTACTACATATGCCAGAAGTGGTGTTAATCAAATGTGGATTCTAAAAAATTCTAAAGAACTTTTAGTAAACTTGAAATCACAGAATTTTTCCAAAATCAATAGCATTCAAACCTATGACTTTTCAACACTATACACGACCATTCCTCACGATAAATTAAAGACTAGACTTTTTGACATCATAGACAGTTGCTTCTTCAACAAAAACGGAAAACGGAAATATTCATATCTAGTGATCAGTTATTCAAAAACTTACTTTGTTAAACACCACTCTGATTCCACGCACAAGTAGTCTGAAGTTGAAATAAAAAATATGCTAGAGTTCCTCATTGACAATATCTTCGTGGTCTTTCGTGATCAGGTCTTCCAACAGTCTGTTGGATTCCCATGGGCACGAATTCTGCTCCTTTGTTAGCTGACCTGTTTTTATATTCATATGAAGCAGAATTTATTCAAAAACTTCTACGTGAGAAGAAAAAATCTCTCGTTGTGACCTTCAATTCGACTTTTAGATATATCGATGACGTTTTGTCTACTAACAATGATAGCTTTAATTCATATGTCGATTTGATATATCCCTGTGAGCTGGAAATAAAGGACACCGCAGAGTCGTCCACTTCTGCTTCCTACTTAGATATTTTATTGAAAGTAGACATTAACGGCAAACTGACATCTCAACTGTATGACAAACGGGATGATTTCAGCTTCTCCATCGTCAACATCCCACATTTATGTAGCAATATTCCATTATCACCTGCATATGGTGTTTATATATCTCAACTGATTCGATATGCAAGAGCTTGTTCTGGGTATAGTCAGTTTTTAAATCGAGGTAAACTACTGACAAACAAGTTGATGGTACAGAGATTTCAACAGTCTCGATTGAAGTCAGCATTTCGCAAATTCTATGGTCGCTATAACGATCTAGTTCGTCAATACAACCTCGCATTGGGTCAAATGCTGTCTGACGTGTTTCATACCGATTGTTAAGCCGTTCTTGGCACACTGATTTGACTGCGGATAACTCCGTTTACGTGATCAGGATATGGGGCTCACGGCGGGTGTGACCGGTCAACAGGGGATGCTTACTCCTCCTAAGCACCTGATCCCACCTCTGGTGTGTCCAGGGGTCCGTGTATGCCCAGCTATCTATTTTGTATTGCTTGTAGGAGTTATGAGATTGATCACTGTTCGTTATCTTCACCTTGCATTCAGATCATAAGTAATGGATACAGTCTTTGAGCGCAATTAATTGAAATAAATTTGATAACAATGCATTATAAAAAAAGAAAAGAGAATACTTTTTCAAAATATTACTATAAACGTCCACCTCATCCAACTTCTGCATTTACATCAACACTGTACATTTTAAGTTTCAAATCAATTAATTTTATTAAATGTAAAAATTTTAAAAAGATAATTGAGATAATCATAAAACAGCACTGCGATAGTATAGCAATTTATACATTAATAATTTATGAACACGAACTATAGATAAAATTTGGTGATGTGTGCTTCATGTTTACACCGAAATATATATATATATATATATATATATATATTCAGGATCCATATCAGAGTCTGATGTGTCATGGCCCTATTCTAACCTGGATTTGCCTTTTATATCTTAGATAAATGTACGCTGCGTCAATTATGACAGGACTTTGACACACGATGTCAAAACATATAGATGGATGAAAAGAAATGTACATTGTGTTCATATCATGCAATCTGACATAAAAAGTGCAAACGCATGACAACAAAAACACCCTTCAATGTAAGCAGAATGTACAATTTACACACGTAAACCAATGAAGGAAAAATATTCTCTCATTAAAATGAACTGTAGGTGAAAAGCACAATTTCTTTCTCAGAGTCTGTAAACTCAGGTTCGAACTGATATTTCAACTCTATTTCTTTAACTAACTTTCTGATGATGACATTTTAACTGAATTGCTATTGTGCAATGTGCTAAAATGTCCTACTGAGTACTGACTTAAGCATCAGTGTTGCCGTGAAGTTGATGACCAGGCCAAGGACACAATCAGATAACAGCAGTATTCATTGTTTGAATATTTTTAAAGCCCCACTCTAGAATATCCCACTCATATAGAGACGTCACTATTCTCGATAAAGAGCTACAACATTTAGGCCTATGCTCGGCGCTTGAGCAGGTAGGGATCTTTTCGTGCCACACCTGTTATTACACGTGACCTCGGGTTTTTTTTGCGGTCTCATCCGAAGGACTGCCCCATTTAGCCGCGTTTTACGACAATCAATGGATACTGAGAACCTATTTAAAGCCGGGTTCCCATGGGTGGCATCAGAAACTTTTCGGTATATTTATTTTGCTCGGAAAGTGACAGCAGTGGCTTTCCAAGCAAAATAGATATCCCGATAACGTCCAAGAGGGCATTTTCACGAGAAGAGACCACCAACGTAGGCGTGGTATTACCTAAAGGGCGATGGTCTGAAGAACTTACTTTTTGAAAGTAAAAACAAAAAACCATGAGAATTAAACATATGTTGAATTTTCAAGAGAAAAAGATTTATTTGATTAATGTTTGAGATCTAATTGAAGTAAAAAAAACTTTAAGTTACTTTCATCATCTCAAACCGCCGCGGTGGCCGAGAGGTTAGAGCGTTCGCCCCGCATGCGGAAGGCTGGGGTTCGAATCCCGGCCGCGACAGACCTAAGTCATTAAAACAGGTAGTGACAGTTCCATCGCCAAACGTTCGGCATCAGGTGTGAATGTCACGGGTCCTCGGAGATGACCTTAAAAACGGATGACCCGTGTCACAGTATGTGGCACGCTAAAGAACCCCCACTGCTCAATGGCCATAAGCGCCGAGCATAGTCCTAAATTTGAAGCCCTTCACCGGTCTTGGTGATGTCTCCATATTAGTGAAAAATTCTCGTGTGAGACGTTAAGCAAGAAAAAATCAATCAATCAATCAATCGTCATCTCAAACTAGTAGAAGAGTTTAAGGAGTGTATTCATCAAGATTTGAGAACAGATTTAGAAGATAAGAATGTGAGAACTATTAAGTAAGCCGCACATAATTCAGATACTTACACTCTCTCATAAGAACTTTTTGGCAAAATCTCGAACTAGTATTTGATCGTTTAGACTCGGATAAAAATAGTGCTTCAGAGTTCCAGTCTTCCCATTCATCACGTCCCCAGTCTCCACCTCACAGTGGTCCTTCGTCGGGTCCAAGACTAGGACGACCTGGTGAATCATATGGCATAGGATCGATTCCTACTTGTACTTCTTGACAAGTCATTTCATTAGCGAATATTTAAATGCTTAAAAGAATAAATGACCTTGGCAAACTGCAACCTCATACATGTACTTGTACAACATTTAGAAATGTTAGGAAAGGCTTTTTGTCCTGATACTCCTGACGGTCAGGGTTCAAAATCCAATATCGTTACTTCTATGGAGGATTAGAAGCTCTTTTTGTCATGGGGATTTTTTTCTATGAATTACTGTTCAAAGTTTGAGAAACATTGCTGCTGTCCATACTTTGTTGTTAGAGAATGTTTGCCTCTCTCTACGCAAACTTCTACTAGTGGGTCATTTTTATTACAGGGTGCTGAGCTAGGCTTATTTAATGTTCCATTACATAGGATTTATCTAACCCAGGTTTAATTACTTTACCAGTTATCATAGGTGCTTGTCATACTCTTCCTCTTCAATATGTTTCCTTGTTGCTAGGTAACGATTTACCTCGTAGCAAAGTTATACCAGATCATACCGTTTGTTAGAAATGTCGCGTTCGATGACTTTTATCCAGCCTGTGCTGTTACCAGAACGATGACAGAAGAAACGAAATCGAGGTTGACCATGTTCAACTTCTTAACATGACTGGTTCATCTCAAACAATTGACCTCTGACAGTCCTCTGTGATACCTTCATGTTTGAATTCGATGAGAGTGCACATGAAAAAAGACATCTATATAGCGGTGAGTCAATACTGATGACCAGAAATGAATATGGTTTGAATTTGCAGTTCGACCAGGGCAAGTACAACCTGAATAGAGAGCAGTTACTGTCTCAGCAAATTAAGGATCCTGATATTATCCAACTTTGCAAGAGGACATTTCTTCCAGAAGAGACCACCACATTATGTGAATGCTTCGACACCAACGACGGGATCCTTATTCGAAAATTTCACCCATTTGATGCACCAAAAGTGTGGTGTTTTGTTAACCAGATAGTGATCCCAGTGATATATCGTAGGCACATCATTAGTTTGGCTCACGATACACCCATGGCAGATTATTTAGGTGTCTGATAAAAGTTGTACCAACTTTTGAGTCAATATATTGGCCTAAGTTGAGATAGGATGCTTCTGGATTTTGGAAGCCGCGTCATTTTTGCCAGATAATCTGAAAATCCAATCTGTCCCTCGTCAACCAATCCCAGGTTTTGAAGAACCTTTAAGTCGAATGTTGGTGGATTATTTAAGACCCACGATTAGGTTAGGGAACCAGTATTACTTAATGCTGTGTGTATGTCCACTCGATTTCCTGACGCTACACCGCATATGGATATTAAGGCAAATACCATAGTCAACGCCGTTACCAAGTTTTTCCCCAGTTTTAGGAGTGTCGAAAGCTGATCAGTCAGATCAAGGTTCGAATTGTTTGTCAGGGTTGTTTCAGCAGGTCATTCATGAGTTAAATTTTCGACAGTATAAGTGTACTGCTTATCTCGACTTTCAGAGGAGCTTGAACGTTTTCATAAAATCCTTAAAACTATGATAAAGGCATGGTGTTATCATGCCACACAATCTACCAAAGAAGTCAATTTAGTCAAATGTTACTTGATCTTCATTGGCGGCTGATCCCTACACGGTCTGTATGCACCCGTCTATCCTCAGTGACAGCAGATGCCTGTCATTGTTGTTTTTTTCTGACACTCCCCGAAGGTAACTAAATTTGTTTCGTTTGAAATAAGGTTTGACAATAGAACGCATTCCGTCGGGATAGTGTCCTACACTACACAAATGATATACACAAATAGATAACGCAGGGTACCTAGAGATCATAGAATGAAATCAAATAAGGAAAACCAAAATTGTACGAAAGTTGAAACATCAGCGAGGGTCAAAATGAAAGATGAAGATAGCGAACAACGATCAATCTCATAACTCCTGTAAGATATACAATGTAGTGAGTTGGGCAAACACGGACCCCTGGGTATACTAGAGGTGGGATCAGGTGCCTAGGAGGAGTAAGCATCCCCTGTTGAACGGTTACAACCGCCGTAGGCCCTATATCTTGATCGGGTAAACGGAGTCATCCGTAGTCAAAAGCAGTGTGCCAAGAACGGCTTAACAATGAAGTCAGACAGCATGTGACCTATGATAGTTTGTATTGGCAAACTGGATCGTTATAATGACCACATCGATTTAAAAACTGACCATACGCTCTTGCGTATCGAATCAGTTGAGAGTTAAACATCATAAGGTGATAATGGAGAATTGTTACATAAATATGGGAAGTTGACGATGGGGAAGCTGAAATCATCTCGTTTATAGTTGCGTTGTTAGTTTGCCGTTATTTCTATTTCCAATAAAATACTCGTATTTAAGTATGAAGCCGAAGTTGATGACTCTGTGGTGTTCTTAATTAGAGTTCACAGGGATATATCGAATCGACATTTGAATGAAAATTATTATTGTTAATAGATAATATGCCGTCGTTGTAATTATTTAAATGCAGAATTGAAGGCCACAGCAAAAATTTTTCTACTCACGTTGAAGTTTCTGAATAAATTCTGTTTCATATGAATATTAAACAGGTCAACTAACAAAGGAGCACAATTCGGGCCCATGGGAATTCCAACAGACTGATGGAAGACCTGATCACCGAAGATCTCCAAGATATTGACAATAGGGAACTCTAGCATATATATTTTATATTTTTTCTTTCAAAATGTTCTATCAAAACCTTCAAAATAAATATTTTATAAATAATTAATAAATATATACTATATAATATTATTAATAATACATATTAATATTAAATGATAAATATCAATATATTTAATATTAATATATATTAATAAATTAATAAATATATACTATATAATATTAATAATATATTAAATAATAATTAATAATATTAAATATTAATATATTAGATATTTAATGATAAATATTAATATATATTAATAAATTAATAAATATATACTATATAATATTAATAATATATATTTAATATGCATTATTAATAATATATACTATATAATTATTTTATGATAGTTGGGCAAACATGGATCCGAAGGGCAACCCCATTTAGCCGCCATTTACGACATACAAGGGGGTATCAATTTAGAAAAATTAAATCGTATTTTTTCATCCATATCAAATTTCACTCGTGTGGTATTCCTCCTTAAAGACCCAACTTTAAGTTAACGCCCCCAAATTTTACCTGTGTCGCGATCAATGATAAGCCGCTGGTCAATCAAACTTTTAACAATAGAGCTTAGGTTGATTGACGTTTGCAGAGACCGTGGTCTACAGCTACCTGAGAAAGATGTTTTGATAACAATCATGGCTAATGATGACCGGCAGTCTTCAGATCTCGAGGAAAGCCCCAGTATACCTGAGTTTTGATAGCATTGACTCGCACCTAGAATATTTTAATTTCTAACGTCCCCTATACAATGCAATTTATCATCGTATTTTCTCTCTCCATCTTTATACATGTATTATATATTAAACAATCAGAAATCAAACAATAATAATATAAAAAAAAACAAAAAACAAACATAAGTTATTACAATATTTTCTATTAATGATTTATTGTGGCTTTATATTGATAAAAACATGAACAATTCTTTATTGGCGCAGCACATCAACATGTATAATGGTTATATTGCCAATGCGTTAAACTGTTACAGTAGTTTAAAAAATGCTGCTGTTTGAGATACCACATGGATTATAAATTACACAATCAGAAATCAAACAACAGTAAAAAAGTATAAATAAGTTATTGAGATATTTCTATTTATAATTTATCACGGCTTTATATTTAGAGAGAGAGAGAGAGAGAGAGAGAGAGAGAGAGAGAGAGAGAGAGTTATTGAGATATGTCTATTTATAATTTATCACGGTTTTATATTTATAAAGAGAGAGAGAGAGAGAGAGAGAGAGAGAGAGAGAGAGAGAGAGATGTGTAAAACTGTAGCAATAATATAGATGAAATAATATGGCATGGCAATAGTGGTGCATACGTATAACAATAATTACTCATTTAGTCAATGATTGAGAGTAAGGGAGAGAGAGAAAGGGGGGGGGGGTAGACTAGCTGTGTCAGCTTCTGTTTGGGATACCATCGTTACACAAACACTACGTCCACAGAAACCAGAGAGAGAGAGAGAGAGAGAGAGAGAGAGAGAGAGAGAGAGAGAGAGGAGGGGGAAGACTTCGTGTCAGCTTCTGTTTGGGATATCACCATTACGCAAACACTACAGCTACAGAAACCCTACAGACGGCCCATATTGAGGGGTATCTTGACCATTCTTCATTTGGTTGTACATGTACACAGATCTACTTGGATTTATTCATTCTCTCGAAACATGGATATTTTACCTACTACACCCACGACACCGCGAACTCCCAGGACACCAGAAAGTGCCTGGAAACGCCGGGTAATATTATATTTCGGAAATTATTTATATACGATATATAACAATTTAATTAGAAGTTTTAAAAGCAAAGGTTTAGAAATGGGCTAAACCTGTGATTTGCAATACATAAATATGACCAAGTTTGAAGGTTTACGGGAAATAGAAATGCGGTATGCATGTAAATAGAAATTTTAATTATTTTTTTTTTTGCACAAATCAAGACACTAAGCATAATTTGTAATAACCTGAGAAATTCCCTGTGTATATCATAAAAATATACACAACAACCGATCTCTCGGCCAGGTAAATAACATTGACCATGGATAAGCTCCGCCCACATTCAGTCATCCGTGGAGCAACCGTATGGTGGTTTTTTTTTTTGGGGGGGGGGGGTCTTTAACAAGCTTGAATAAAACATTTTGATGATTTATCTTTCTTAACTCATGATAGAGAGCCGGTAATCACGAATAAAATGGTAATCCTCTTCAATATCATTACCACTGTTGAATGTTCATACGCTGTTGTGTTTGTCTGTCACTATGACGATCCTACAACTTGTTACACAATACTCAACTTTTTTATATGGAACAACCAGGTACTACATAAAAAAACAGAAAAAGTAATCCCATTATTTTTGTCGAAACAAAATAGAACGCAAGTGAATCGTACATTGTACGTGAAATGTCACGAAATATATATATATATATATATATATATATATATATATATATATATATATATATATATATCATTGAGAAACGCCTTGCATGTCCTTAGAATATCTTGATTTATTTGCAAGACACAAAACATTTTTACCAAGTTCTTCACACACCATATCATTGCATTTAAATTACTTAACAGCCATTTTTATTTAGTCACTTAGTATCAAAAATCTTAAAGTGTTTGCATGTAAAACTTATACGGTACCAATTTTGATGCACCAGATGCGCATTTCGACACATAATGCCTCTTCAGTAATGCTCAACCGAAATGTTTGAAACAAACAATGTTTCCTTGACTTATTGAAAATTGAAGAAGTGTATTTTTCCCTGATCAGCAATATATTTCTAGTTTTTCAAAACAAAATCCACTTGAATTCAGTGAAACGCCTGAATAATTAAATTCACTGACAGAATCAATCTATATAGGTTATTCTTTAAAGATCATATGAGACGATATTTTCTGAGCAACATAATTTTCCTCCGTGTCTATGTACAATGTACTGTGCTGCCTCAGTTTCTTTTGATATTTTTTAGAGTTATCTCTCTTACACTATATTCCTTAATATTATTTATCGGAAATAGAGTTATCTACCCCTGTATTCTTTGCATGTAACGTATTTGTTGCATTGCTTTCGTGTACGACTTGAGTTATGTACGACTTGTATGACATGTGGTTCGGGTAGATGTTGACTTCCGGTCTAAAATAAATGTTTTACTAAATTATTTTCAGCATGCTATCCTCCATCATCAGCACCCGACAAAGTCAACAAAGATAACATTGTGACAGCGGTTTAACTATATAACATGACATGTAAATCGACATCAACATAGATTTGAATGCTATTGATTTGGGGAAAATTCTGTGATTTCAAGTTTACTAAAAGTTCTTTAGAATTTCTTAGAATCCACATTTGATTAACACCACTTCTGGCATATGTAGTTGCACAGTAGGTTTGAAGCTTCTCCTTCACAGCTGTTAACATTTTCGTGAGGAGCAAAGATAGGGGCTTGGTAGAGCACTTACTGGATCCAGCAATGTATCTTTGTTTGTAACGGTTTTTATGTAGTTTAGGAATCCAGTATGGGTACAGTAACTCATATTCATTCGACTCATTGATTGGAATATTAAATATGTGTAAAACTGAAGCATGATTTTGAAGAATTTCATCTTTTGAAAGGGCAGTTGGAGTATCACACACACACACACACACACACACACACACACACACACACACACACACACACACACACACACACATATATATATATATATATATTTTAAAGAATATTCTCAAGATACACTAGACCAGAAAAGACGAAAATTATGCGAATGGTCCCTTAAGGAAAGGATATTTTAAATTGAACCTTAGCGTAGAATGGGACAAAAGTGAAATAAAGATTAATGTGAGGGTATATAGGAAAAATATTTTTTTCTCAAGGACACGGCTAGTATCTTAGGCAGATTGAAGTTTTTTTTCAAACTATGGTCCATTCGGGGTAGGGTGGAACCACAATAGTGAAAAATATATTTTATATGAATATACAGCGAACAACTTGAAAAGCATTCCTCAAGAGCAACAATGCCATGGTTATTCATATAGATATGCAATCATCAACAGCCAGTGCAGATTCAAGTATGTTCAAATCATGGCTCCCAAGGGTAAATTGCACCACAATAGGGGATAAATGTTTTACGTAAGGATACATAGGACTTTTTGTTGATCTAAAAAAGCAAAACTTCATGTTAGTATGCAGGTAGTGTATATTCAAGTTCGTTCGTATTATGGCCCCGGGGAGTAAGGTGCGGGAACGAAGCATTTTGTGGGAATATAGGGGAAAGACTTTAGATATTTTCTTTCAATGGTAACATTGTCATGACTAGTCATATTAAGGTAGTTCGAACCTCATGTGATGTCATAGTGTTTGCCAAAATCTTTATAAATTACACTTTGTGCATGATAGAAATAGTATATGATTTTTTTTTCACTGGGTAATCTACGCACAAGTACATGTACTCTAGTGTTAAAATAAAACAATATGCTAGAGTTCCTCATTGTTAATATATTCGTGATCTTTGGCGATCAGGTCTTCCAAGAATTTGTTGGAATTCTCATGGGCACAAATTGCGTTCCTTTGTTAGCTGACATCTTTCTATATTAATATGAAGCAGAATGTATTCAAAATCTTCTACGTGAGAAGAAACAAATCTCTTGCTGTGACCTTCAATTCGACTTTCAGATATATCGATGACGTTTTGTCTATTAACAATGATAACTTTCATTCATATGTCGATATGATATATCCCTGTGAGCTCGAAATAAAGGACACCACAGAGGCGTCCACTTCTGCTTCCTACTTAGATATTTTATTGAAAGTAGACATTAACGGCAAACTGACAACTCAACTGTATGACAAACGGGATGATTTCAGCTTCTCCATCGTCAACTTCCCATATTTGTGTAGCAATATTCCATTATCACCTGCATATGGTGTTTATATATCTCAACTGATTCGATATGCAAGAGCTTGTTCTGGGTATAATCAGTTTTTAAATCGAGGTAAGCTACTGACAAACAAGTTGATGGTACAGGGATTTCAACAGTCTCGATTGAAGTCAGCATTTCGCAAATTCTATGGTCGTTATAACGATCTAGTTCGTCAATACAACCTCGCATTGGGTCAAATGCTGTCTGACGTGTTTCATACCGATTGTTAAGCCGTTCTTGGCACTCTGATTTTGACTGCAGATAACTCCGTTTACCTGATCAGGATATAGGGCTCACGACGGGTGTGACCGGTCAACAGGGGATGCTTACTCCTCCTAGGCACCTGATCCCACTTCTAGTGTGTCCAGGGGTCCGTATTTGCCCATTGGAATACATTTTTCCTCTTAAGAATATAGAAACAGACCAACTAATTAAAGAGCACGATTCATGCCCAAGGTAATTCCAGTTGACTTTTGAAAGAGCTGATCATAAGAAATACGAAGATGTTGTCAATGAGGAACTCCGACATCTTTTTGATATCAACTTCAAAAAATTTGTTTGATTTCTTATGACAGCTGTACACATACCCCCTCCCCCGATATAATGTCACCCCCATTATAATGGCAAAATTGCCGAGGCACAAATGTTGGCGTTATAACGGGGAATAACTGTACTTGTGCGTAGAATCAGAGTAGTGTTTAACAAAGTATGTTATTGAATGACAGGTCACAAGATATGAACATTTCCTTTTTGCATTTTCTTTGAGAAAATGATGTCAAAACATTTAGTGTTTCATTTATGGCGAGGAAGTGTGTGGAGTGTTGAAAAATCGTACCTTTTGATGTCATTGATAAGGGAAAATACTGGGGTTTCAAATTGACTAATCCTTCTTTAGAATTGTAATGTAAGGGGTTTTGTAAGGTTTAGAAATCCAATATAGGTATGGTAACCCATATCCATTAGTCCAATTAACTTTGATATTAAATGTGTTTTGAATTGAAGGATAAGATTGGAGTTGGGCAAACTCATAACTCTGGACACATCAGAGGTGGGATTAATACCAAGTCCTTTTAAAATACAATTGTAACAATGAGCCTTACAAATTTGTTGCTAGGTTTGTCAACTGAAACCAAAAACAAATCCCCCAATTCTTTTTATGGGTTATGAAATTCAACACTGTTCGTTATCTTCACCTTTTCATTCCCGTGGGGATCCGAATTATACTAGGTCCTCAGTATCCCTTGTTTGTCGAAAGATTCGACTAAATGGGAGGGTCCTTGGAATGAGACCGTTAACTCCGGGGGCCCGTGTCACAACAGTTGTGGCAAGATAAAGATTCCTCCATGCTCAAAGGTCATTTAAGTTCCAAACATAGCCTAGATTTTGCAACCCTTCAGCGGGAATGGTGACGTCTCCATCAAAGTGAAAGATTCTCGAGAGGAATGTTAAACAATATACCATCAATAAATCAATCAATCATCGTCATCATGTTAATGGTATTATGCATTGATATGTTCAGTAAAGCAGACATTTCAGATTTTCCTGAAGCAGTGCTAAATATCTTGGGCATTTGCAAAACGTATATAATGATATTTATCATGTGATCTACTCGTATCACGTGATATGTAGGTCATCCTACATGTATGCACGCAAATTGCAGTCTTTAAAATATCTCCTGTGCAAAGAGAGGAAGCTATTAACCTTTTAAAATCTCTTTTAAGTGTTTACAAGATGATGTTTTGTATCATAACAACGTGACAAATATGTGCTGCTGTATGACATTATTATATGACTGGTATAGATAAAATGTGAAAATAAGGAAAAGTTATCAATCTCATACTTCCTATAAGGAATTCAAGACAGAGAGCAGGGCAAACAAGGATCCCTGGATATACCAGAGGTGGGGTCAAGTACGTTGGAGGAGTAAACATCCCCTGGCGAATGGTCATACCTGCCGTGAGCCTTATATCCCGCTCATGTAAATGGAGTAATTCATAGTCAAAATCAGTGTGCCAAGAACGGTCTGACAATCGGTATGAAGCACGCCAGATAGCATTTGTCCAATGATATGTTGTATTGACAAACTAGATCCTTATAATGACCATAGAATTTGCGAAATTCTGACTTTAAACTTGTTAGTAGCCTGCCTCAAGTTAAACCCCAATCATATGCAGAACAATATATCACCAATGTACCTTAATAGAAAAGGAAAAAGCATAACACTTCCCAAGGGTTTAAGCATCGATCTTAATGGAGATAATTAAGGTAAAACACCCAAAGTTTATCGAAAGTGCCGTTAGAATCCTAAAGCTTTCAATGGGAAATGATTATTAAACATCTAACAACGAAACTATCTCATTGTTTTACATTGATGTTATAGAATTTTCTTTGAACTTTTTCTTAATTAACAGATGATTCTTGCAGCAATTCCAGTGTACATTAGTTGATTACCTTTCACCCGGTGTAAAGTATGCCGCGTCTTTTAGATTTTTCATTTCAGAGTGTAAGAGAGAACATCGGACGGACATGCGAAATGTAGTCTTCTTCTGACCGTAATGAATGAAGTCAACATACATGTATCTCCATTCCGTTAAACAAAATTATCAATGGGTGAAGTCAATATACCTTAATAATATCGTTAAGTTCTAAGTATTTCACATCTTCTATATTCAAATACTTCATATTTTGTTGATGACAGAGTAAACAAATTTTTGACATGCGCCATCATCACTTGATGTCTACATGTAGTTATGGCAGAATATGCCAGAATTTTTAAAATATTAACTAACAATAGAAACTTTTAAATCCGCGTATCTTAGATTTTTTTTTTCTTCGGGAAATTAAAACTATATAGATTTACTTTTGATAATTTTCAGTTTTATTATTTATTTATTTTCAGTTTTATTTTTAGTTTTAAATATATAGATAGCGTACATGTATCTATACAACATACCTTCATATACTATTTTATATTGTATCTGTATAATACTGCTGTCTGTATATATATTTTCAGGACCACAATGTAAACTAGTTTTTAAACTAATTGTGCTATCCTGTTTAAATAAAGGACATTATCATTATTATTATTATTATGGCGTAATGAGTTTGTGTCGAGTTTTTGTCGTATTGATCAGACACAACACGACAGCAGTATAGCATTTGATATTTCTGCCGATTGTAGAAGTTGCATGGTTTATTTGATGCATGAATAAAACCTACATATAAGTAAAATAGGAATTGAATACATGTATATGTAAATATGATCTACTTATTTCAATTACGAGGTCACATTGCTTCACGGATTTTATCCCTGCAAATATTTTCATGACCCGCCTTAACATGCAAGCGATTCAAATTAAAACCAATGACAGGGTTCATTTACATGATTAGTTATACATGCTGGTTGTAGCACTATCATGACATCGTGGAATATGTTTTGCTGAAACGATCGCATAGTTATTCTTTTCAAAATCAACTCCATTTCAAACACTTCAAGTCTAACAAGAACAAATCCTGAATAAAGAAATCATATGATATTATCAGAATTATTTCATCATCGATTAGATAATATTGTTGAAATCTGTCAATATTCGTTTTTTTATGATTCTTTACTTTTTGCATAAAAGCAGTAAAGTATATAGTATGTACAATTGAATGAATAGAACTTGTATTGTTATTTATTATGAAAGAGATGATTTATCCAAATAATGAGTTCTCTAATTGTCATTGCATGGTGACGTCCTCTTGTTTTGTTCTAAATTAAAGGGGTCTTTAGCATACTTAAAATCTGCTTTATGTTTGAATATTCTGAATCCAAGCTTACTTTATATCAATAAAAAATACAAGTAGAAAAATACTGGCGATCATAAGATATCAAATCATGAGTATGTCACCAATGAAAGGTGAAGACAACGAGCAGTGGTTAATCTCATAACCCCTATAAACAATACAAAATAGATAAATGGGCAAATACGGACCCCTGATCACACCAGAGGTGGGATCAGGTGCCTACGAGGAGTAAGCATTCTCTGTAGATAATATAAGATTTCCGTGATATTGTGCATAATTGTCTACCATTATCCTTTCTGCAAACGTAAATCGTATAAGAGATTATGTATCATATTGTCATTGTCTATCTATCCCTGAAAAGAAAGAAAAGGTAAAGAGTCGAAAATCAAAGATGACATTAACATCCACGTGAATGTTTTTGAAAATCAATGGTTATTACATGTCATAAAAAAATTACCAAATTCAATAGAAAGGATATAAAGTACATGTATATCGGCCATTTTATGAAATTTAAGAATAAATGTCTGAATTATCACATAGGATTTCTGAAAATTTGAAAAGGTCTATTGTACCGTCTTTAAGCCAAAATATACATCATGTCAGTGTTTTGAATGAATAGAAAATGTTTATCACCGGCCAGTTGTAAATATTAACTAAATGCAAAAGGTCATCTCTGATTCTTGCTTTCGACTTTCATTTTATCTTCAAAATGTTAGGAACACGCGTTTTCTGTTCTTAAAAATGAAGTATTTATAAAAATCGAGTTCGCTTTTGATTGGACGGTGTGAGTTTTGTTGCTGTAAAAGTGCCTCAAAGAAAAAAAAAACAATAATACCTTGCAATGTGTTATCAAGATAAAATGAATTAGAAGTTGATAACTTTGGCAAATATCAAAGAATCGGTAATAGGAATAGGATTGAGATTAAACTCGGTGACTAAATATGATGCAGATCAGAGCTTATGTACTAATGTGTTTGTTTGTGTGGATGCGTTTTGTTTCTTCAGATGGAGCTAAAATTCCGTTTCATCTGCGTTTTATTGGACGAACTGATAATGGGCTCGAGATGGTTTATCAGCGATACACTATTACGGATGGAACAGCCGTAAATCTTTGTTACAAACTGTGTAAAGAACAGTGGTGGTGTACTGCACTTCGAAAATGTGCTGATAGACCCCGGTTATTCCAGTGTGATGTGGTTTGCCAGTTTAAAAGCTTTGAAAACAGACTTTACAGGCATGGAAATGGAAAATGTGTTTCAGTTGAGGTTATTTATATATTTATTTATATGTATGATTTTTTCAAAAACCTCTCCCTAAGAAGAAAATATATCCTTTAATTCGACATTTAGATATATCGACGACGTTATGTCTATCAACAATGATAACTTTCATTTATATGTCGATTCGATTTATCCCTGTGAGCTCTAACGAAAAGACACCACAGACTCGTTCACTTCTGCTTCATACTTAGATATTGTATTGAAAGTAGACATTAACGGCAAAATAACAACTCAACTGTATAATAAACGGGATGATTTCAACCTCTCCATCGTCAACTTCCCATATTTATGTAGCAATATTCCATTATCACCTGCATATGATGTTTATATATCTCAACTGATTTGATACGCAAGAGCTTGTCCTGCGTAAAGTCAGTTTTTTAATAGAGGCAAGCTAATGACAAACAAGTTGATGGTACAGGGATTTCAACAGTCTCGATTGAAGTCAGCATTTCGCAAATTCTATGGTCGTTATAACGATCTAGTTCGTCAATACAACCTATCATTGGGTCACATGCTTTCTGCCATGTTTCATTCCGATTGTTAGGCCGTTCTTGGCACTCTGATTTTGACTACGGATAACTCCGTTTACCTAACCAGGATATAGGGCTCAAGGCGGTTGTGACCGGTCGACAGGGGATGCTTACTCCTAGGCACCTGATCCCACATCTGGTGTGTCCAGGGGTCGGTGTTTGCCCAACTATCTATTTTGTATTGCTTATAGGAGTTATGAGATTGATCCATGTTCGTTATACAGTGAAACTTCTCTAAACCGGCCAGCTGTCGGACCGAAAAAAAACGGCCGGTTTAGAGGGTGGTATACCGAGAATTTAGCATATAGAGACATTTCAGCTCAATATTTATTAGATATTGCATTGATATATCACAAACCATATAATATGGTGTTCAAGGACTATTATTTCACTATTGGAAATAAAAAAAAATAATAATTTACTAACATGTTTATTTTCAATTTATAGCACTAAAACTAATTAAACATGAATAAACATTTTTACATAAACATGCATAAATAGTAGACAACATTCCGTTTAAATAAAACTGTATTTGATATATGTATAGAAATTTGTAGACTAGCAGCATTTATGTAGAATTTCGGCTTATGTTTTAATAAACAAAACAAACACATAGCCATTTGATTGCTGCAATTGACACACAGAGTAGGTACTGCTCACTTTGATATGGGGATCTATGATCAATTATCGGTGGAGATCAAACTAGTCCGCTAGTACCTACAGGTAATTATTACGAGAAATAGTCTTGCTGCAATCATCTAATTTTAACTAAACATTTATAACAGGATACATAAAGAAAACACAGAGGCCTATTATTGGAATCCCTCTTACCTATAAAAACTCTGTTTACGTCCATTGCTTATATCGTTAACAAATTTGTTTTGACGTCTTTGAAAAGTACAGTAGTAAATATATAATTTTAATTTGATGTTTCTTAGGAATTTTAAGTCTATGGAAACCCTCCAAAAATCATTTATCTATTGAAAATTATCATTAACAGTCATGGGTTTGTTGTTTATTAACTACCGCTTATATCCATGGTGTAACAATATGGCGTATTGATTGTATTCATTCAATATGTGCATATCTGTTTATAACATTTCGTACCGAAATTTGAAAGGGTCACTTGGATTAACCAAGCACCAATTAACACCCTGGACAGCACAGGTAAACTATAGAACTTATAGAGGCCACTCGTGTTTTTCACACCTCCGGTGGATAATTTCCCACCTGGCCAGTAGGTCAGTCATTTTTCACACCCGGCCGGTCTTAATCACCCCTCTGGCCAAAATTTTCTAGTCTTCAAATAGTGGCCGGTATTATAAGGGTAAATTACACATGTTTGTTAACAATTGTACTTTAAAAAGTGGCCGATGTCCGGTTTTCAGGGGTGACCGGTTTTGTGAGACTTTCTTTGTAAGGAAATGTTAAGGTTTCTGCCGGGACTTTGAAAATCGGCCGATATTCAGGGAGAACCGGTTTTCTGAGGGGCCGGTTTGGAGAAGTTTCACTGTATTCACCTTTCATTCATCAAATCACGATTTCCGTCATAAGGTATCTTGATAGACTAAATTAAATGGGGAAAGTGATCACTAACATCTAAATTCAAATTTTGTCAATATCTAGGTTATATGCGTTATGAAATTGATCACTGTTCGTTATCATCACCTTTCATGTATCTAATATTTTGTTCACTTCATCGCCCTTATTCATCTTATCTGAATTTTTTTTATAATTAACTGATCTAATTGTAGGTAAACCAAATGGGTTCAAATGTTGAGTATTTCCTGACTTGGATATATATATAAAATTAAAAGGCACTAAAAATAACCAACGACATAAACAAGAGTGAATTGTCAAATTTTCAGGACAACATGTTCCTTCCTCAAGACGATATAATATATACATAGAAAGAAAAACTAAATAGAAAAGGAAACTAAAACTATAACTAAACTACAGAAGCTGATAACATCTCTCTCTCTCTCTCTCTCTCTCTCTCTCTCTCTCTCTCTCTCTCTCTGTCTGTCTCTGTCTCTCTCTCTCTCTCTCTCTCTCTCTCTCTCTCTCTCTCTCTCTCTCTCTCTCTCTCTCTATATATATATATATATATATATATATATATTGAAAATCAGAATGACACATTCCATAAAAAACAATCATTTACTGCTCATCATTTACTAGCGTTTGGTAATTGTCTATTTTGTAAAAATATTATGCTAAATTGTAGTTCAATTATTCAAATAATTATTTTCTATTAAGACTTGGATTGAAAAGTTTAATAAAATAGTCCTCTTTGGTTTTGCGAGTTATTTCATTTTCAGTCCACATTTTAAAGAATGGGAACACTTTAAATTTACCACCCCCGAATTCCGCAAAATGTTCACTACATGGGGTGTTCCGCACACTAGGATCTTTTACTTGTTGTTTGTGCACCCTTACTCGCGCATTAAGTTTGTTCGTTTGTCCTATGTAGTTTTCTCCACAAGTTGGGCAAGTGGCACAGTAAATAAGGTTCTCGGATTTACAGTTCATGTTGGCATTGACTTTCAATATTTTCCCGGATTTAAAAGTAATGGAATCACTCTCTTCTATGTATTCGCACGTCCCACAGCGTGGGTCACCACATTTTTTGACGTATTTGACCTTATTCAGGGAGAAATTGGCTCGAGTTAGTAGTTTTTTTAGGCATGGTGCCTGACGTCGGCTGTTAATAATTTGAGATGAATTCACCACATTTTTCATATTGTTGGATTGTTCCAAAATTGGAGAAAAAAAACGTTTAGCTGTATTTAAGATATTGTGATTCCTTGGATTGTGTGTGACCGGTTAACGTTATTATGATGTCATAAAGGACTCGTTTAATTGACGTCATAACAAATACGTTACTAAACAATTTTTGTATACATATTTGAACTGCCTGATGAACCATGCAGACATGGAGAAAGCGCTAGCAGTAAATGATTGTTTTTTATGGAATGTGTCATTCTGATTTTCAATATTTATTTACAACTGTGCCGAATCAACTTCTAACATAAATATATATATATATATATCTATACAAAAGTACTATGACGGCACAGTAAGTGTTATGCAAGGTGAAGATAACGAACAGTGATCAATCTCATAACTCCTACAAGCAATACAAAATAGATAGTTGGGCAAACGCGGACCCCTGGACACACCAGAGGTGGGATCAGGTGCCTAGGAGGAGTAAGCATCCCCTGTTGACCGGTCACACCCGCCGTGAGCCCCATATCCTGATCAGGTAAACGGAGTTATCCGCAGTCAAAATCAGTTATGCAATTGAAAAGTAAGGTCAAAGTTTAAATTGAGTCCAATAATCAGTGTTTTCCCTAAGAACCGGCCGCCGGCCAAATTGACCGTTTCAAACGATTTTCTGGCCGGTTCAATTATAAAAAAAATCAAAAAATAATATGTTGTCAATTTCAGTGATGTTGATTTACACGATCGATCTTTGCAAAGAATGTATGCGGTAGCAATATGGTTGGCTATAAATATCTTTCATATTTCTTCCTTGTTTATGTTTTTATCGAGAGCTTTTTGAAACGGCGATTTTGATTGGACGATATTTTAAACTCTCACCTTGGGCATGAGAAGCACATGGCAGTGAAAAATAATGAAGCGTCGAACGAATACATTACATAATTTCTTCCAGTCAAAACATCGGAAAGGTGTGTATTTAACACCACTGTGATTAACTTGTCGGGGGTAAAAATGTTCAACTCTTTGGTATATATTTAAAAATGTAGGTTAAAAAGTGGCATATGAACAAGGGTCATTTTGCCCCCTGAAATGCCTCAGAATGCAGGATTTTGCGTCTAATTTCCCAAAATTTCATGGGGGGAATCCCCCCATACCCCCCCCCCCCCCCCCGGCCTGTTACAATTCTAAATGGGCCTGTTCAAATGAAATGAATGGAAAACACTGATAATAAAATGAACAATACTCACTCGACCTCGTGGACACATCCTAAAATATGACTCGTACAATTATATAATTGGTAAGTACTGTAGCAAACTTTTAGAAGAGTTTGTTCACAAAGCAATTAACTTCTGGTCTAAGTGAATACAAACAAGAATTATTACAGTAAGTAGTCAATCGTAAATACATCAATATTGTTATAATCAGTTATTATATCACGTTCTTTGCATACAAGACATTAATCATTAAAGACAAGAATGTTCCCTTTTGTTTATTCCGAATGGTACATAAGCATCCAATTTTTTCTTCCATAAATTTTCTTTAAAGCGACTACAAATGTCATCTTTGTAAAGTTTTTCGATTCCTATTATAGAATAATCGTCAATAATATGAAAATCTGTATAGAAATGAATAGCAACAGGATCATCAATTTCTCGTCTAATAAATGATAAATTCCAAACATGCCGTTGGTATACAGTTACCCCTGTTTCTCCCACACATACAATTTTGTTGCATTTTTTGCAAAACACTCCATAAACTACATTTCTGGATTTACAATTGATATAATTTTTGATATGAAATTTGTCACCGTTTTGATCCTTAAATTGATTAGTTTTAATGACATATTGACATAAAGTACATTTATTTGCACCACCCGGCTGTTATAAATTTTGTTTTCTAAAAAATATGTACCAGAATATCTTTTAAATTTTTGTCTCACAAAACGTTTGTGAGGCAGTCAGAATTTTCAGGAAGTTTTTGACGGTTTTTAAAAGTCTTATGAATATTGGGAAGCCCTTTAGGATAGTTTACCACGCACGGAACACGGTTGCCCTGCTTCGCCTTTTTTTCTGTAGTTAAGTAGATTTGATCGGTCGAGTTTATCCACTTTCTTAAATTCTTTTTCTGCATCGTTATCTAAATAACCACATTTTCGTAATTGTTTTCGTTATTTCTTTTCGTTAAATCTGATTTTTTTCTTCTGTGGTACAAATTCTACGCTCAGGGTACTAAAGTCCAAAAGGGAAAAGCTTTTTAGTAGATTCGGGGTTGCTAGGTTTTATTAAGGTACATATGTGTATCCGTGGGTTTGCAGTATAAGTAAGTACAAAGGGTTTTGTATGTTATTAAGATTGTTACAAGAAATCTATTTTGGTGTTTTATAGACGCAAGCTGAATATTTGGATCTATTTCATTGGCAGTTTTATGGAGTTGTTTAATTTCTTCTGTGCACGTCCAAATGTCAAACATATCATTAATATAACGTTCTAAGATAATGGTAGTTGTTTTGATTTTTCGGAAAAAAATTCTTTCCATCCCCCCATGTAAACAAAAGCGTAGTTTCACCCAAGTTTTGATATATATGCAGATAGAGAAAAAGGGTGTTGCCTTTCAATTTCCGTTAATATTGAACATTGCGTCTTACATCTACATTTTTATAATTAATACATACATGTTTGTGATTAATAAATTGAACAATGTATTAACATAATGTTTGCTTGTCAGTTTGTATTACTTTGTCTTTGGATATGAAGAGGTTTAACTTATAATTCCCAAGGGAAGTAGCTAATTTTGCTAGCTAAATATATCATACGTCAGAATGCGAAATGGAGGAACATATACTCAATATGATAAAGTGCCACTTAACTTCTACCATGTTGAATTTTCTGTTGTCTAATTGTTTAATTCATATCAGCAGAAAACAGCACAGTTCATCAATTACCTTAGTGTAATTGTTATGATTCCTATCTTATTATTATGGAAAATTGTCGTCTTTGTACTGAAGACAGACCATAGTGTTTCACAGAAAGTGCTAGTCAAATATCTTAGAAATCCTCAATTGCAGTTGCTGTTAACAAGACCGTCAAAGTAATAAGAAATAGGGTATACCGAGGGTGTTTTCCGAAATACGCAACGGACGCCATAACAGACTGTACAGCATGGACTGCAGGATTTCTCCATACTCTTTACGAGACGACTCCTTGGATGCAAATAATGCTTGGTCGATCTTTCGATGTGGCTATGGTTGTTGTTTACAACAGACAAATTGTGGGAGGTAAGATTTTGAGATAAATGAAATTATAAATTAAGAGAAAGCCGTTTTTGTACTCTGAAAATGGAAAAGCATATCGCAACACCAGCTTATTTTCTCTTAGCCTAAGTATGAGGATTGATTATACACTATAACATGAATGACATGTCTCATGTGTGGCTTTGTTTTTAATAACATCACTTGATCACGTGAAAACTTAGTACAAAGGAGGATCACAATGTGTAGATGTGTATATTACAAGGGGAATGTTGTCCCATTATTATTTAAGGAATTACAGCCCTTGGACTTAGATTTGATCAATGCAAAAACATTGTTATTACAACTCTGACGAAATCCTTTTGTTGATAATCCTTTCTTACGTGTTCAAATTCCTGGTTTCAATAATGTATGCAAGCGTATAATGTACCGGTTTAGCGGTGCCTTATCTTTATCAATGACATATCTCCTTCCCTCATTCCAATAATCTACCATGGGACTACAGTTAATAATTACGGGGAATCCATAATTGCGATGTGTAAGAAAGTAAATTTCATTGTCAAACTTATTGAATGAACAGTCAAAGTACTGTGTACAAAACTTGAAATTCTGTTGTGAAGTAAGGGCAATAATCACATGATATATCTATGGCCTACAGAATATTAAATACACAATTGAATACGAGTATATTTTGAAATGCATTACAAAATTCAGACTTATTGGGGTTTTTTATGAAAGGAGCTTTTTTCCATATGCACATATACATTCAACTAAAACAAATGAAAGAATACAAACTGCACTCATATTGTCTAAGACGCATTTACATCTTTAAGATCATTTTATTTCTCATAAATATATTAAATCAAAATGTTCCACAGTAGATAAAAGTATAAAACTTTTACTATGAATTTTGTCCGTCATGCATTAATTACTATTCTTATGTATGCTGATTCTATTTTAAAGCGAGAGGCATCGGTACGGTTAAGTCATAATATACTATCGGTGGGGCATTCGAAAATAGCCAATCTATCCTGAAATTATTACTAAGATAAAATATTCATTATGATTTACAGGGTACAAATTCCTCAACGCCCTGATTGAGGTTGCAGATAGTAATGTGTGGAGACCTTGTGGATTTTACAAGGGATCAGGGGTGAACTATCAGATAATATTTATTATCTGCAATGAAGACGTACGAGGAGACATCGTACAGATAACACTACACGCTGCGCCAGGAACACGAACTAATCTCATGGTCTGTGAAGTGGAAGTCTTTGAGCGGATATAGAAATATCCCTTTAATGCAAAACACATTATTAGGTATTCCTTAGAAATGAGACTCAATTTACTTAAAACAAGACACTTACTAAAATATCTTTCTCGGGGATACTGAATGCGTTACTGATTGTTGTGTAGTATCGTTAAAACAGATCTAGACTCATATTTATACAGGGTTATAGGCATTTTATTTATAGAACGATGCTTCTCAGATTACAATAAAAAGTTAGCATAATAATTTGTTTGATTTTACCATATGTTTTCTAGAACGAGAGTTCTCAATCTGATTTTGTATGAGTATCAATTTTAAGATGATCATCTGGTGACTGGACTTTAAGACCGTGTTTAAGAACACTAAAATGCAAGGTTAAATTCCCCTCGTGTAAATTGACTTCTATGGTAAGGAAGCAACGGAAGTTGTTTTCGGAACTTTGATCACAGCCAATTAGTATTCTTTATTGATGTGTTTTACATTGAATGAATATGCATTTTATATATTTGAAGTAAGTGAAATTGAGTTTTCCTGGACATCTGGAAATGAGCAGCCATAACAGAATGGGGGGGTGTCAGGATTATGGAATGATCTGATTTGAATTCATCCTGTCTGATTTATTGGATTTGATAGCCAGCAGAAATCAACATGCTTTAGATCATATATGTTCTTGCCTTGCACACTGCTAAGGGGTTTGATGCTTTTCATGGAATATTAAGAAATCTTAGCGGTGGGAAAGCAAAAAATTAAAACTAACGGAAGCGATCAGTAAAATAAACTTAAAAGACTTCGTACAGATATATGAAAGGTGAAGATAAGGAAGAGTGATAAAATCTCATAACTCCTATAAGCAATACAAAATAGAGAGTTGGGCAAACATAGACCCCTGAATATACGAGAGGTGGGCCGGTCACACCCGCCGTGAGTTATATGCCTTCATCAGGTAAACGGAGTCATCCGTAGTCAAACTCAGTATACCAAGAACGGCCTTACGATCTCAGACAAATTTGAACTGATGGTGGGTTGCTTTGAAAAAGCAGATTGCTATAACTGACATAAAATTTGCGAAATGCTGTCTTTAAACGAGAAAGCATTGCAATATTGTGAAGTACGAGTCGTCCACATCTGCTTCTAATTTATATCTTTCATCGAACATAGATGCTTGAAATATTCCATTACCACCTGCATATGGTGTTTATATCTCTCAACTGATTCAATATGCAAGAGCTTGTTCTGCATATGATCAGTTTTAAAATTAAGACAGACTACTGACAAACAAGTTTATGTTACATGGGTTTCATTTTCAACAATATCCATTAAAGTCAGCATTTCGCAAAATCTTTAGTCGTTATAAGATTTTCTTTGCTAATCAGTCTGTCATTAGGTAAATTACTGCCTGACATGTTTTCTACCAATTCATAGGCCTTTCTTTACACAATTTGTTTACCTGATCAAAATATATATCTCACGGTGAGAGTGACTGATCAGTAGTGAATGGTTATTCGAGGTTGACCATTTTGAACCCCTTAAGGTAGCTCCATCCTCATGTGAATTGTTAATATGTATCGTTGAAAGTGGGAAAATAGCATCAATTTCCATTTTGAATCAATAACCAAAGAAAATGTCCATGTTGCCACCTTTTTAAAGATGTCAGACATACGTAATCAGAAGTATATGTCAACATCAGAAAATTGACAATTTCATTAAAAAGAATCATAAAAATACACAAATCTTGTTCAAATGAGCAGTTATTAATGTCAAGTGTTTAAACAAAATGCTACTTGATAAATATGTCTAAGTTAATTGTAAATATCGGAGAAATCGTTGTTTAAAATAGCACACAGTAGAGAAAATATCACCATAAGAGTTGTTTCCCTTGACAACCCTTTTTTAAAATTTGAAATGATTGATTATTCATGGAAAATTTCAGGGTTTTTCACTATCAATAGTTTACCAAATTTATCATTTTACTCGGGGAATAAAAAATATACAAAATATATAATACTACCGTGTGCAAAGTTTAACAAATTAAAGATTTTGTAAAAACCTATGAGGTCACATGAGGATGGAGCTGCCTTAACACGGCTGGTTCAAGCAATTGATTTTTGTGACACTTTACTGTTTGGCCTTGGTGGCAGTTCAAAAACAGTGAGTTGCCGCTGAAAAGGAGAGATGATGATAGTCGCAATCCGCAGTTAGACCAAGACAAGGACACCCACAGTGGATATCAATTACTGTCCGAGCAAATGAATAATCCTGCTACTATCCAACTTAGCAAGAAAACACTTCCAGCAGAAGAGGCCGCCAATGTTGGTGAATGTTTCTGCACGAAAGACAGGATCCTTATGCAAAGATGGCAATCATCTGACAAACCCATGAATGAAGTATGGCGTATTGTTTACCAGATCATGATCCAATTGATACATCGTAGGGACATCATGAGTTTCACTCACGATACACCCATGACATGTCATTCAGGTCAATAAGAGTTGTAAAAGAATGTTGAGACATTTTATTGGCGTACATTGAGAGAGAATGGTTCTTAATTTTGCAAGTCGTGTCATGTTTGCCAAATACATATGTATATAAACCCAATCAGAAAATCCCATCTGCCCCTCTTCAACCCATTCCAAATTTTGAAGAACCTTTTAATTCTAGTGTTGATGGATTATGCATGACCTTTGTCTAAGACAAGGCAAGGGAACCAATATTTACTTAGTGGTATGTGCATGTTCACTCAATCCCTTAAGCTATACGTCTTTGAAATATTAAGGCAAAGTCAAGGCTCATGCCAAACTTTTCAGTGTTTAAGGCTATTCAGCCTGATCAAGGTTCGCATTTATACCAGGTTTGTTTCAACAGGTCATTCATGAGTTAGGTGTTCAAAAGCACAGTTCTACTGCTTATCATATCGAGTCTTCTGGGTGCGATTGAACGTTTTCATCAAATCCTTAACACTACGATGAAGACATTACGTTATCATGCCACAAGAGTCTTCCGAAATAGGGCGACTTAGTGAAAAAACTGTATGCCTCCATCTATCGTCAGTAAAGGCAGTCGTCCATCATATATCGTTTTTCTGACACTTCCAGAGAGTAATTAGGTTTTTGGCCTTTGGAATAAGGCTAGATATAACATAGTGCCCCACATTACATAAGCAACCACAACACGTTTTCGTATCCAACATATTCCTCGTATTTAGCATTCTAGACAACAAAACCTAGCGATCATCGAATGTAATTCAATAATGACAATCGAGATTATACGAGAGTCGATACATCAGTGAGGTACAAAATGTTATATGAAAACTTTCAAGAATTCTTTTTCGTTCATGATATGCCTACTCTTCATTTTTTTTTCATCTTATTTTGTAATTTATTTTCACACCCGTTTTGCTGCTTTTAGGAAACACAAGTAGTGCTTTATTGATTTGCACTAAGTGTGTATCACTCAGAGTCTATAAATATATATGATTTTTGAACACTGCAAAATAAATCACAAGTCTAGAGAAAAACAAGTGATACTTGTGGTCTACATATTACAGTCCGCCTTTTATAAAGGACAAGGTCTGCTAACAACCTATTGATATCATTATCGTACCAGTCTGCTAACAACCTATTGATATCATTATCGTACCAGTCTGCTAACAACCTATTGATATCATTATCGTACCAGTCTGCTAACAACCTATTGATATCATTATCGTACCAGTCTGCTAACAACCTATTGATATCATTATCGTACCAGTCTGCTAACAACCTATTGATATCATTATCGTACCAGTCTGCTAACAACCTATTGATATCATTATCGTACCAGTCTGCTAACAACCTATTGATATCATTATCGTACCAGTCTGCTAACAACCTATTGATATCATTATCGTACCAGTCTGCTAACAACCTATTGATATCATTATCGTACCAGTCTGCTAACAACCTATTGATATCATTATCGTACCAGTCTGCTAACAACCTATTGATATCATTATCGTACCAGTCTGCTAACAACCTATTGATATCATTATCGTACCAGTCTGCTAACAACCTATTGATATCATTATCGTACCAGTCTGCTAACAACCTATTGATATCATTATCGTACCAGTCTGCTAACAACCTATTGATATCATTATCGTACCAGTCTGCTAACAACCTATTGATATCATTATCGTACCAGTCTGCTAACAACCTATTGATATCATTATCGTACCAGTCTGCTAACAACCTATTGATATCATTATCGTACCAGTCTGCTAACAACCTATTGATATCATTATCGTACCAGTCTGGTAACAACCTATTGATATCATTATCGTACCAGTCTGGTAACAACCTATTGCATACTTGATAGCATTATCGTACCAATCTCCAGGGTTCCAAGTCTAAATGGTATTCAGGGTTCTCCATCATTTTAAAATATTGTAGACTGCGAGTGAAGCTTTTCATGACATTTTTTCGTTTTTGAGATGTGTATCATACAGCTGTATACATACATACCTACCTACCTACCTACACACACACACACACACACACACACACACACACACCACACACATACACACATATACACACACACACACACAGAGAGAGAGACACGCAGACACACACACACACACACACACACACATATATATATATATATATATATATATATATATACATGTATACATTTCAACAGTCTCGATTGAAGTCAGCATTTCGAAAATTCTATGGTAGTTATAACGATCTAGTTCGTCGATACAACCTCGCATTGGGTCAAATGCTGTCTGACGTGTTTCATACCTATTGTTAAGCCGTTCTTGGCACACCGATTTTGACTATAGGGCTCACTGCGGATGTGACCGGTCAACAGGGGATGCTTACTCCTCCTAGGCACCTGATCCCACCTCTGGTTTGTCCAGGGGTCCGTGTTTGCCCAACTATCTATTCTGTATTGCTTATAGGAATTATGAGATTGATAAATGTTCGTTATCTTCACCTTGCATATATATATATATATATATATATATATATATATATATATATATATGTATGTATGTATAATTCAATATAAAAAAGCAGGAAAATATACAGTTCCAAAATATATTTAAATCACTAGCGCTTTCTGGATTTTAACATACATCCTCAGGTGAATACAAATTAATAATGAATACAAAGTTGTTTATCTTAGAGACGTCTATTGTGACGTCATGACGTCATGATAGTCTTGGCGAGAAGGGAATAGATACATGACGTCATAATACAAAAGTTCGGGAAAGGTGACTTGGACAAAATAAGCATGAACATTTACATGATAAAAGTTGATGAATTAAGAGGTTTAACAATCAGAATTTTTCATATATGCATTGATTAAAGTTTGTTTAGTTTAGTTTAGTTTAGTTTAGTTTGAGGATGCGTGTCCATCGCCAACAAATTAACGATTCCAGTACAAGAAATACCCCATGCAGTGAACACTTTGACACCTGTGCTAGAGGCAACTACAGCGTATTTCCATTTTATAAACTTAAAACAGAATCAACGTCCATGAGACTTGCTAAAGAAAATTATTTCATTAAACTGTTTTCTCTCAGAAAGCGCTAGTGATTTAAATATATTTTGGAACTGTATATTTTCCTGCTTTTTTTATTGAATTATATTGACTGTGCGATATCAACTCTTTCTATTTGGATTATATATATATATATATATATATATAGCACTATAATCAAACAACACTCGACATCCAAAGTGTCGGATATAATAGTAGATACGAGGTCAAATGAAAAAGGATATAAAAAGCACTAACAATGACCAACGTCAAGAGTTTGAAATATTTAATATTTAGCTGAGGCCGATATGTTTCTCAGTCGGTTCTTTATTCTCTTGAGAGAACTACATGTACGTTCTCTTTAAATTAAATACTTGTTCAGCAAAAATTGACAGCCACCTAATAAAAATAGCTCAATTCATGTCTCCTAAAAGCAACAAGTCTAACTGCTTTTGGCATGTTTCTTGAAGTATTCTGACTGAGTTTACAAAATATTCCTACATAAACGACATTACTTGTACATGTATGCTACATTGTTGTAGGTTAATCTATCTAGTTTAATGTTGCTGTGTCAGACAAACATTGTACTGTGTCGAAGCCGCACAGTAAAAAAGCTGATGGAGAACCCTGTACAACCATACCCATCGGATCATTAATTGTGTTGTTACATGTAATTTTGTTACTGTAGCGTGTACTGGTTCGCACACATTGTTGTTGTGTCGCACGGATTGTTGCTGATTTGGCTAAAATTGTACTGTGTCGGATCCGTACAGTAAAAACGCCGATGGAGGACCCTGGGTTCTGATGATACCATCAACGACAAGGTCATACAGCTGTTCTGAAATGTTCATTTTTCCCATTTCGGCTTCCTAACAACCCTCTGAAAGCTTTTGTGAAAAGGGTTAACCGAACATTGCAAATACAGGATCTTTATGGACTTCAAGCAAGATAAAGAAAAATGGAAAAGAATGGTGATAACACATACGTGTAGTTGTAAAACAATGCACTTTTACAGCGAATTAACACAAATTGTTACAGTTCCTTACCTTCTCCTTTGGGCAAATACTACCTAAGCAAAACTTTATTGACATTCTTTTTAATATTCAAATTGATAAACTTAAAAGAAAAGAAAACCAGTGATCCAAGACTGTCAGAAATAATTGCAAATGATTAACATGAACATTTAGATTAAAGGCTTTGCAACAACTAAATGAGATTCTCCTCAACCTCGAAATTAAAAAAAACTTGAAAGAAAACGAATTACCCGAGATTACAAAACAGGAGAATTGAAAATGATTGAATTGAACATTCCCATGAAAGGATGGGCATAATCCATTAAACGATTACTAAATGGGGAAACCCTATTCGAGCAACATCATATCGTCATCTGATTATATATTCGATCATTATACAAATGTTGCACAAAATCTTTTTAAGATAGATTGAAATGGATGTAATCTTATCTTGCTATGTTATCTTATCTGAAATGTTCATTTCCCCCATTTCGGCTTCCTAACAACCCTCTGAAAGCTTTTGTGAAAAGGTTTAACCGAACTTTGAAAATACAGGATTTTTATTGACTTCAAACACGATAAAGAAAAATGGAAAAGAATGATGATAACACATACATGTAGTTGTAAAACAATGCACTTTTAAATTGATAGATGTTGTCGGTAAAAAGCAAATTTTATAATTTCATAAATTTCATAATGTGCAATGAAGATTATGACCATGAATTTTTTTTCAAATTAGGGTATCTATTCAAACCCCCAAGTGAATGAGAGCAATCTAGCAGAAGACGTGCAAACACAAATTGTTATATTACCCTCATTGATTCCCAACTTCATTCCTAAACATCATTATTTCAACATTGATACATACTATACAATTTTCAGGTGAGTAAGTCTGCTACAACGTGTTTACTTTTCATCCTTTCAATGAAGATGCAATGGAAAGTATATTCACAATCTTCCACGAAATCCAGATAGGAAATGGGATTATATAAGTGATGTCATGAATTATCATTTATGTGTTCGCCCAGGATATGATTTAGACTAATAAAATGGATAAGCTATCTATGAATCATCGTAGTCTTGTCAGAAAAGACCAATGTGCATTAGAACTTCTTTATACAATAAAAATTCAAATGTAAAACTTATACGGTACCAATTTTGATGTACCAGATACGCATTTTGACAAATAATGTCTCTTCAGTGATGCTCAAGACGACATTTTGGAAAATCGAAATAACAATAAACTTGTATAAGCTAAAAGGAAAACTAGAGTGCCAAAAAAAATGTAGCCAAATCTAATCCATGAGGCTAAACGGGTTTACGATTTCATAAGAATAGTCATGATCAAGTAGTTTTGTCATACCCAATATGTAATACTATTATACAAAGTGAATTCGCTTGCACACTAACTCTGACACAATAGTGATGCTAGAATTGAAGTTTCAATTTACAATTTTGTTGCAAACAAAAGTGGGCATTGTAACTCGTTGACCTCTTCGTCAGCAACGTTTATTACTGGTATAAGAAATATTTTAGTTATATACATGTACTAGCGGAGCTGTGTATACTTAAAAGTTAAATAAAAACATGAAAAGTATTCTTTGATCGCTCTTCATTCTTCAGGACATAGCTGAATTAAAGGTGAAGATAACGAACAGTGACCGAAATAGATAGTTGAGCAAACACGGATCCCTGGATACACCAGAGGTAGGATCAGGTCCCTAGGAGGAGTGAGCATCATCTGTCGACCGGTCACACCCCATGAGCGCTATATCTAGATAATGTACATGTAAACGTAGTAGTTTGTAGTCAACACCAATGTGGCAAGAACGGTCTAGCAATCGATATGAAACAAGCCAGACACCATTGGACCCAATAAGTTGTATTCGCAAACGAGATCGTTACAACGATAATAGAATTTGCGAAATGTTGACTTAAACACGACTGTTGGATTGTTTATCTCTTATAGACAATCATTGTTTCTTCTGTCGCAAGTTTAATTGAATATGAGTATTGACCGACTTCAACAAAATAGTTTCGCCTTCAGTACAATTAAAAGCGTATAACTGATTTTTCATCGTAGACGCAAACATATAAACATTAGCAAATAAAAATCGTGCCAGTGAAAATACCATAAGTTGGAAATGAAGGCAAACTCTATTTATTTGTTCACACTTTTATTAGATGAATATCCGTGAAATACAGGAAACTGATTAAAGGGAAAGGCAATCCTAACAACAATATTGCTTTTATGAGTAGAATATTACTTGCTGATATCGTAAATGATAGTCTTTAACAACAAAAATCCTTGATTAACGATTTAAATCAAAATCAATCAGTCATATATAATATAAAAACTTTTTTCACATATCCCCTTCGCATTAGTCTAGCTAACTGCTTGACAGGAAGGCATGAACCTATCTATTCGTAAAATCTACCACATGCACATCTTTCTCATCACAGTCGGAAGAGACAGCAAGAAAATTATTGATTGTTGTGGTCTTGAATACAAAAGAGTTCCACATGTTGGCAGCCTCTATAGATGGCGGAAATCATATAATTCAGTCCATATTGTGGTGTTGAAAAATGCAAGTATGAACCAGCTTTCGTTTTGTCAAAGAACGCATTGAAAACTCTCAATGGAACAAAGTAAAGTTTGGTACGAATATGATGTGGACCTAATTATCTGTTGACATAAGGTAAAAGTGAATAAAGCCTAATATCGCGTACTTCGTCTTTTATATGATAGATACACATGACTGCGTTTACGGTGTTGTGTATTTGGAAAAAGTCGCATCACATTCACGTTATTTCCTTATTCCCATAGTTGTGCAATTTTTGTTCCGCGCCCATCACAAGGATCTTTGCAGATTGTGCAAAAAGGCTGTGATTTATAGGTAAAGAATCAGAGTGTTTTTACATGTGTGGTCATTCAATTTGCTCTGTATATACACTGTATATCATCAATTATGGCGGCAATAACACGATTCACACCCAAGCAGTTACACGGATATAATGTTCTGATTATCGGAGGTAGATCAAACATATTTCATGCATAGCTACTTTGTCAGAAGAGTATCCTTGTGTTAATTCTAAAATTCGGTTCTGATGAAACTAAATAACGTTAATTTCAGAAATGTCGATAGGAATATCGCTGCGCTTTACTTTCCATATTCGTGGACGTGGTTATTACACAGATAATATTCTAGAGTCAGTGTATACTTAAAACGAACAGATACAAAGTTCACACAATGTACAATTACAATAATACGTGCGTTCCAACTCCTGATCAGGATATAGGGCTCACGGCGGGTGTGACCGGTCAACAGGGGATGCTTACTCCTCCAAGGCACCTGATCCCACCTCTGGTGTGTCCAGGGGTCCGTGTTTGCCCAACTATCTATTTTGTATTGCTTGTAGGAGTTATGAGATTGATCACTGTTCGTTATCTTCACCTTGCATACTCTAATAACAATAAAACATCAAAAGGATTAGGCAAAATTTGAAGAAAAAAACTTAGATAGGATTTTCCCAATGCAAGGTGAAGATAATGAACAGTGATCAATCTCATAACTCCTATAAGCAATACAAAATAGATAGTTGGGCAAACACGGACCCCTGGACACACCAGAGGTGGGATCAAATGCCTAGGAGGAGTAAGCATCCCCTGTTGACCGGTCACACCCGCTGTGAGCCCTATATTTTGATCAGGTAAACGGAGTTATCCGCAGTCACCATCATTGTGCCAAGAACGGTTTAACAATCGGTATGAACAAATCAGATAACATTTGATCCAATGTGAGGTTGTATTGACGAACTAGATCGTTATAGCGACCATAGAATTTGCGAAATGCTGACTTCAATCGAGACTGTTGAAACCCCTTTACCATCAACTTGTTTGTCAGTAGCTTACCTCGATTTTAAAACTGACTATACCCAGAATAAGCTCTTGTATATCGTATCAGCTGAGATATATAAACACCATATGCAGGTGATAATGCAATATTGTTACATAAATATGGGAAGTTGACGATGGAAAAGCTGAAATCATCCCGTTTGTCATACAATTGAGTTGTCAGTTTGCCGTTAATGTCTACTTTCAATAAAATATCCAAATATGAAGCAGAAGTGGACGACTCTGTGGTGTCCTTTATTTCAAGCTCACAGGGATATATCAAATCGACATATGAATGAAAGCTATTATTGTTAATAGACAAAACGTCATCGATATATCTGAATGTCGAATTGAAGGCCACAACGAGATGTGTGATATTGCGTGCCATGTTAAGTAATAATTGATAACTGGAAACTGACATTCTGCCTTCTATACAAGGAAGTGTAATCGATGTATCAAAAGTAATTGTTCAGGATTTTCTCAAACAAAAAATGTTGATATTCGTTGCGAAAAGAATGTCCATGAGCAATCTTAAACAGTGCTCTGTTTTGTGCCTCAGATAGAAAATCATTTCTCATAGCAAGAGATGCATTTATTGCTGATATGATTATTCCCAAAATAATCGATTTATCGTGATTGAAACCATGGTAACTTACGTATCATATTACTTTGGGCATACTACTAAGGTATACTTTATACGAAACACACAGCAAAAGATTGCATCATTTATTGATGATCATACTCAAACAGATTTAACGTTAAAATTTCAAACCCATGGTTTTATCAATTGACATACTAATAATCACGCCATATAACTGTTACATATTTGTTTAGAATTCTTTGTATAGCATAACATTTCTGTTAAGGTAGGTAAAACTAAAATAGTAGTACATAGGAATTCTGGGCGGTTTAACAACATTCTTTAAATGGTTTCTTAATGGTGGGGATATTGACATCGTTAATAAATTCATCTACCTTGGTCACAAACTAAATCACAGTTACGGTTGGCCTCCCGATGTATCTTTAAAATTTTTAAATCTATGAAAGATGTATATTTTAATTGTGTCACCCGGTTATCAATTATTTGATACTTATGTAGTGTAATGCATTATGCTAGTGAGATATGACGATTCCATAAAGGTGCTGCTGTAGAGAAAATACATTTAGAATATCTTAATATAATGTTGAAAGTTAGAAAAAATACATCGACATTGATGTTCGATATTCAACTTGATCGTTTGCCACTTTCAATTCAGAGGGAGATGCGCATTATTATTATTTTTTAAGAAATGAGTCGAATCAGAGAACTGCATAATGAATAGTATTCATAGAGATATGCTTGAAAGAATTGAATTATATCATTGCACAATATATAATTGGTTACTTGGGGTTAAATATATACAACTTTCATTGGGGTTTGCAGAAGGTTAGCACTGTGATAATAGTACAAATTTAAAAAATGTTTTTCAACATTTGAAAACAAAGAATAAATAATAAGTTTCCAACAAGAGTGCGGGGCCTATTTTCATAAGTTTTTCATAGATATCTAACAAACTAATTTTCTTTACAATGAAAGGTAGATATAACGAACAGTGGTCAATCTCATGAAAGATGACGATAACGAAAATCAATCTCATAACTCCTATAAGCAATACAAAATAGAGAGTTGGGCAAACACGGATCCTGAGCACACCAGAGGTGGGATAAGGTGTAAACATCATCTGTCAACCGGTCACACGCGTTGTGAGCCCTATATCTTATCAAGCAAATGAAGTTATCTCACCCAGGAAGCGTGTGCGAAGGTCATCAATGCAACAGTCATATCCCACCTTGACTATCACAATGCCCTCCTGCTTGGCATAACCGATCGCCCCAGCACCGGCTACAAGTAGCTCAGAACAATGCTGCACGTTGTCTTACAAGAACATGCTACAGACAACATATTTCGCCGGTATTTCAACAACTACATTGGCTGCCTGTAGAGCAACGCGTTGTGTTTAAATTGCGGACAACCATATATCAGTCTCTACACTCTTTCTCAGCACCAGCATACATGAGAGAGCTATGTCCTGTTTACCAGCCGCATAGGACCTTCAGATCATCATCCAACCAATGGGCACTGGTAATGAAGAAATCATTAAACAAATACGGTGCAACAACCGTAAAAACACTAGGTGCATAAATGTGGAATGAACTGCCACTGGAACTCCGAGAGCTTGCAGCACATGGAGCATTCCACAAGAACATAAAAACACACTTTTGTTCAAGCGTGAATATGGCATGTGAATGCAAAATTCAGTGTAATAGCAAGGATTCCATGTATAAGCTCTTGTAAACTGAATTTTGATCCAGCATACGAATACCTGTATGCCAATTTTATCTTGTCATGTCAAAGTCGACTACTTTTTCATTTTACTACCATGTTTTATTTAAATTTTTTCTATTATTTTATCATTTCCTTTATAGTTGCTGCAGGTCTTTTATTAGCGCACAAACATTGTACAGCGCATAAAAACTATTTGTAATTTTGCGCTTTATAAATGAAGAAAATAATAATAATATGTATTAAATGTCAAATAAGAAATTGCAGTACAGATTATCATTGAATTGTCTTACTTATGGTTTCATGGATCAGCGTTTATAGTTTTGCCCTCATCATGAGCTTTCCACAATTTGGCTTAATGTTTATGCCTCACAGTTGGAGTGGTAACCTTTATAGTAATGGTATATGCTACTTAATGTATAAACGTATCCAGGTGTGACCGGTCGACAGGGGATGCTTACTCCTCCTAGGTACCTGATCCCATCTCTGGTATATCCAGGGGTCCGTGTTTGCCCAACTCTCTGTTTTGTATTGCTTATAGGAGTTATGAGATTGATCACTGTTCGTTATCTTCATACGATCGTAAATATGAAAAGTTGACGATGGAGAACATCAATGGAGTTTGTTTTTCGTATTTACCAGTTTTGAAAGACGTTTGTTTGTAGAGAGCTCGGGTGTCATTAAATTTACATGTCATCAAACCATAATAGAAAACTGTTTACTGTTCCTAAGAGTTGATCAAACTTCATTGTTTTTGTCATTCATAACTCCCGCACTTCATCGATTCCATGGTTTCATAATTTTGTTCAACCAAGAAAAGGACGATAACTTTTTCATAATCTAATAATGTTGAAATCGCAGAAACAAGTTGTCAGTTGAATGACTTCCATATAGTTTAATACTTTCAGCACCAACTGATGGTTCCGAATCGGACGAATGTCACGACACCACATTAGATACGATAGTGTCTGAATTTGAAACGCTGTATTATTCTGATTTCACTATGACCTGGGAAACAATTGTCGTTAGAGGAAAGCATGCCATGGTGTCCGAGAACAAAATGGAGTTTGACGTCTTCGCTGATATTATTGAGAATAAAGTATGTAAACATCCGAGGTGTTTCGTCCAACTGTCAAATACTACACGCTTGTACAATTCTCCAAAGGGATTTGTATGCTGGAGAGGAATTAGTTGGTGCCGTATAAGTTTAACATTATGACCCATGGATCGAGGCCTCTGCTGGTGGACTGTTAGTCCCCGAGGTTCTCTACAGCCCAGTACTTCGTTACTAGCTTGAAAATACGGATGTATATTTAATTGCTGTTATAAAATTTAGAAATTCATTTCAAAATTAAGGATTATCTCCCTCACGCATACAGTACACGACACGAGTTTTATACACCCCACCGTGGAATGACCACGGTGGAAAATCCACGGAGATACACCGTGTCCTCCGTGTTCCACGGTGTGTGTTATTTGCGAATACACACAGCTGCTAAGAGCTTTGTTCTGGCCACGGGCGCCTTGCGGGAGATGGGAAAATGTGCCGCAGGCCAATTAATCAAGATAAGGGTGGAATTTTAAGAAAAGAAAAAATGTCAATATTTTCCCCCCTGATACTTATATTGTTTTTCAGCATTTTGAGCCAATTCCAACGATACCAAACACTACATATTATGTTTTTAAGAAAACCTGGTTTTTAATTTTTTTCTTTTAGTCTTCTTTCTTCATTAAAATATTCTTTAATTCTATGTTTAAATAATGCGTACTTGCAGGCAATTCCTGTTTTGAATTCGAATTAGTATATTCAGTAAATGAAAAACATACATGTACAACATGTGATAGGGATATTTAATAATTACCGATGTGCTCTCTCTCTCTCTCTCTCTCTCTCTCTCTCTCTCTGACAAATGCGCTGTTTAACATAATTACTTCCATCATATTGTGTTAATATGCATCTTGACAAATATAACTTGATCCAATATAGAAATCAGAGCATTGTCGATGATTAACAAATTGGAATTAATTTATTACGTAATTAATAGAAGCAAAAATACAAACCAACGAATGATTTATTTTTAAAATCCCGAGTTCATTACATTTGACGGAGACTTATGTTCGATGTACTTTGATAGAGGTTTTCATTAAAAAAGAAATGTTCATCGGGAGTGTCTGGATAATGCAATGATTTTTGTATAATAAGTATATACCATGCAAATTCCTAGGGTATTTGTCACAGTATAACTAAATTACGGTTAGCTAGTTTGGGTTTTGACTTCTCATGAAAAGTGTGAAATATATTGGGTCGGCGCGATATCAGATCTAGTCTAAGATCACGGGTATCTTGCGCCGACCCAATATATTTTACACTTTCCGCAAGAAGCTAAGCACTTCTGTTGATTTCAAATACACGGATTAGCTGACCCCCATTGTTCTACTGAGGCGAAAACCCCTTCGAATTTGCATGGAATATACAAGTTATACACAGGTCATTGTTATAGTCATACATCATAGTACCGCTAACCCGACAAACATTTTTTAAAATTTTGAATAAGTTATTGAATGACGAAGTTTGACCAAACTGCAGATTGAACTTTATAGAGCCCCATACTAACATTACTTATATTTTTCAATGTATCAGAAGGGGTATGTTGCCGGTTAAGTTGTGTAACTGTCTCAATTTCCCCTTCCGATTTCAATTTCTTAAATCGTGCAGTGGGTAGGTCGCTACAAGCTACGAGGCTAAATCCTTAACTTTCAAGTTCTTCTCCGATTCTACGTGCTTGTAATCAATATCTAAGGATGTAAATCATGAAAAAAAAAACTAATATCAATATAAACAGAAATGACTTAACGATTATTTGATTTTATTCATATACGCTATCGATTATTAAAATCTTTAATTAAATCTTTAGATGCATTAGATAATGAAAGCAACAGAGAGAGAGAGAGAGAGAGAGAGAGAGAGAGAGAGAGAGAGCATTGGTAAGCATTCATGAATGTATGCAGATACGGGAAGTTTAATACGTTCAGTATAAATCTTGAAAGTACAATTTCTTTCTGATTAATTATCCATCCCCTTTCATTCTGATATTTTTTTTAATTTCCCATTTTGTTTTCTTTACATGTTAAATATTTCGGCTGGTCCGGGTTAGGACTAATGAATGAGCCCCCCCCCCCCTTCTAAAACGATGTTACGTGCTTAGCTGTATATCTCCCTCTCAGTCAAAAATAAAATAAATACCTGCTATATATACTGCAACATCATTGGATTTACTTGATAATTCTTCGATTTCACCTTCATATATAATACATGTTAATGCAAGCGGACTATCTAGGGTTTTTTTTTCCATCTTCGCAAGCCGAGATTATTCGTCCACGAAGGCACAGTTGACTCAAAACCCATTGCTAGCGGAGATTAGATGAATTTTACCCCCGTATTATGTTATAACTGACCAAAACCTAGTACGTTTATTTTACAACTTTCATTCAGAAGACGCGCAAGTTATTGAGTTACTGAATAAACGAGAAAACGTCTGCATTTTTATTTCAATCGTTGTAAACTCTATACTTTGTGATGTTTAAGACTACATGTACTCAATTCAGTTTATTGGATCTCATCACCATTATGCAATGGTATACAAAAATATAAAGACAAAAGGCTGTTATATATACACTTAGTAAATAATACATGCGTGTAATAAAGTATTTATCAAGTTAGAAGAAAAAAACTAAAACAAAAACAAAAACGTGTTATTATTAATGTGAAGTATGGGCATTCTAGGTAGGAGAGCACATTTTATTTTATTATTTTCTAAATGAAAGTACGGAGTTTTCTAAAGATTTGTTTAAAAGTAAAGATATTTTTAATTTTTATTTGTTTAAGTGATGAAAATTTGATTCTTTGCTCACATTGCTTCACAGTTGAGTACATAATGAAATTCATATCCATTGTAAACATGTACATGTATATAACTGACCTTAATCACATACATGTATTCCTAATTACTGTAACAATGAAAACTTTACGTAAAAATAAACCATTGCTTATGGTACACATTTCTTTGAACTGTTATTTATCAAATTGAAATTACTGGCATGTGATTGTCGTTGTTCATGACCCTTCTTTTATTTGGTGAAATTGTGCTGCACGTGCCGTGAAACAATGTACCGACGAGTGGTAGGAATAACACAGGTATTTATATACAGGATGTCGAGAATTTGGGCGTTTCATAAAAAGATGTGAACGTCTGCAGGGAAGTCTACATACGGATATGTACCGAAAACACCAACGTATCATTAAACAACAATTACAAGAATTGAATGATTTATAGCTAATTTCTAAATAAGTAATGGGGTGGGGGCATGCATACTGGCCAAGCGAAAAGGTTTTTTGGGTGAATCACTTCGGAAATTATTTCTTTGTTTTATCACACGGAGGTACACGGTGGCATCGACGGAGGTACAGGTGGCATCCACGGAGATCCTCCGTGGACTTCAATGTCTAGCTCGCGCGGAAAAATAGGACTTCAAAGGTGCCGACAATTTTAAAGGTCCACCATGTTTGGGGCAAATTTGTTCCACCGCGTTGCGTGGAACACGCATAAAACTCGTGTCGTGTACTGTAGCTCTTATCCTTGAACGAATTTGACTCCACTTTTTGGCACACTGTTTTTGCCTATAATAGCTCTAAAACGTCATTGTTATTTCGGATTTCAAACATTTCGGTTGAGCATCACTGAAGAGACATAATTTGTCGAAATGCGCATCTGGTGCATCAAAATTTGTACCGTATAAGTTTTACATTATGACCCCTAGGTCGAGGCCTCTGCTGGTAGACTGTTAGTCCCCGAGGTTCTCTACAGCCCAGTAGCTAAGTACTTCGTTACTAGCTTGAAAATATGGATGTATATTTAATTGCTGTTATAAAATTAAGAAATTCATTTCACAATTAAGGATTATCTCCCTCACACATACTCTTATCCTTGAACGAATTTGACTCCACTTTTTTGGCACACTGTTTTTGCCTATAATAGCTCTAAAACGTCATTGTTGTTTCGGATTTCAAACATTTCGGTTGAGCATCACTGAAGAGACATAATTTGTCACAATACACATCTGATGCATCAAAATTGGTACCGTGCAAGTTTTACATTCGAATAGAAATGGGCTAAAATACCGGATTTATCCGTTTCACAGCCAATAGGCAAATAGTTTGCTCTGATTATGACAAAGATTGATTTTATTGCTCGACTGATTGATTGAATATTGTTTAACGTCCTTCTCGGGAATATTTCACTCATATGGAAACGTCACCATTGCTGGTGAAGGGCTGCAAAATTTAGGCCTATGCTAGGCACTTACGACCCTTGAGGAGAGAGGGGACTATGTAGTGTCGGGACATCGGTTTTGTGGTCTCATTCGAAGGACCTCCCCATTAATCTTTTATAACGACAAACAAGGGGTACTGAGGATCTATTCTATCCCGGATCCATTATATTAGGATGGTTAAAGTGTACGCTGATATATAATTATTCTATCGTGTCCAGGCTGTAGCAGCTAATTGAAAATTAAGACAATTTTATCAATTGGTATGCTATTTGTCATGTAAATCATTTGATGATTCAGATTATGCAAATCTATTAATATTTGAAGAAAGAAAATATTTTGTACAATGTCATTCATCGTCGCAAACAACGGTTTATTGAATACCTGTCATTGTGAAATGGAATGGAAACGATAACAGTGGGTTGTGGCGATGAACGTCACTGTGAGATGGTGTACAATACTCTGCATTCATCAGAAAAAGTTGTACATGTTGGGGTGTATTGCAAAATGCTCATCCGTTTGTCTGGCAAACCATGATAAACATGGCTATTTATAATGCATTTTTGTCAACAGATCCGCTTACCAAAAACAACTAAAACCTGGTTTTGACTTTTCCATTGTATTGCACTACAAAGGTTTTGAGAAGCCAGGAACAATTTTTGAGAAGGTCTTAAGAGACAGTAAAAGTTAGTCATTAAAATCATGTTAATTTTATACACTTCAATTGGTCCACTATGCTATACAATACTATGTAATGATTAATACATGTGTCATAACATATTTTCTTTTGTGAAATACTAGTATATTTACAGATTGGTTCTTGTCCTCCGATGTATTGATGATCAATTTCTCACCGGAATTCGAGGAGTTCGATGCAGACTTGCTTTCTGAATTTATGTTTGTGATAGACCGTTCAGGTAAGAATGCACATCAATATATCTTATTAGAAGCACAGTGTTTGTGATAAACAAGGAATTATTAGTTACACTCAGCTATCAACTACAACTAAGAGACATACCAAAATGTTGGGTTTTTTTTTCATACACAGTCCATGCAAGTTATTTCCTCTGACTCTGTAACACACATGCTTACAAATGTGTTTGTTATGCATCATCACGGGAATTCTTTCACTAATACATTAACAACAAGCTAACAAAACAACAAAATTTATGACAAACGGGATGATTTCAGATTCTCCATCGTCAACTTGCCATATTTATGAAAGGTGAAGATAAAGAACAGTGATCAATTTCCTAACTCCTATAAGGAATTCAAAATGAAGTAGGGCAAACACAGACTCCTGGGTATACCAGAGATCCGATAAGGTGCCTAGGAGAAGTAAGCATCACCAGTTGATCGAACACACATACGAAGAGTAATATATCTTGATCAGGTAAACAAAGTTATCCGTAGTCATGATTACATGTAGTGTGTCAAGAACAACCTAACAATCAGTAGCCAGTTGTAGGCGGCGAAGGGCTGCAAAATTCAAGTCTACGCCCGGCGCCTACGGCCTTTGAGCAGGGATAGATCTTTGTTGTGCCACACCTGCTGTAACACGGGAAATCTATTTTTGCAGTCTCATCCGAAGGACCACTCGTTTATTCGCCTCTTGTGACAAGCATGGGTACTATGGACCTATTGTAATCCGAATTCTGCTGGTAAGTAACTCTAGTGCTTTTGATGTGAAATTTAGAATGCTTGTGCATGAAATCCCATACAACTTGATTGTTATTATGAACTTGACCGAAATAACGCAGATGTAGATTGATAGATGGATTCATTGATTGTTTTCCGCCACACTCAACAATTTTTCAGTTATCTGGTGTCGCCTAGTTTTTATTGGTGAAAGATAGAACCCAAAGACTATATACCTGGGAAGAGACCACCGACCTTCCAAAAGTAAACTGGAAAACGTTCTAATTTACCGGCGCGAGTGGGATTCAAACCAGCGCCGACCAGAGGTGAGAGGCCGTGTGATTTTGAGCACGATACTCGAACCACTCGACAACGAAGCGCAGATGTAGAATTACGATTGTATAAACATAACGTTTTATTGACAAATGTTCCATTATGATACAAAATAGCTATTTCTACCCTGCCCTACTGTCAGAAAATAACGAGCAAAGACTTGAACAAACTTCATATTTATGTCATACAATCTCTTTCAGTTTATTTAGTACATGATGTGAACATTACAACCAGCAGTGACTAAACACTGTTCTAGTATTTTGCAGTATTTATATACAAATTGCACAATATAAATACCTATATTACGTGTATACCCGAACATATACCAGTACATATATTCTGAGGAATAAAATGATACCTACTTATGTATACATATAGGATCGATGAATGGAGAACGCATTGATAAAGATAAAGAAACATTATGATTGTTGCTGAAAAGTCTACCTGTCACCTGCATATTCAATATTGTCAATTTTTGGAACAACATTTACGACATTGTTTTCAAAGTAAGAAATTTAAAGTATAACAACGGAGAAAACTTATCATTTTTATTAGAAAAGTCATTGTATCATTCGTAATTCTAATGTCTCTGCTTCATTATGTCCAATAATTTAAAAACATACTTTCATCCTATCGCCTTAGACGAAATAGAAATAAAATGCAATATTTTCAGGAATAAACCATATAATGAGGAAACTTTGGAAAAAGCTCCGGAACTTCAAAGGAATATGTGTGCAGATATAGAAGGAACAGAAATTTTCAAGCCATTGGAGAATATTTTCAAGAACAAACATTCAGGCTCTTATCCTAGACAAGTAAGTTCATAACTCAAAATACAATAAATTGATTGAAGCTACTCCATACTTAAATTTTTTTTCAAAACCAGAATATAGACTGAAAGGAAAGCATTAAACTCTATGATAATGTTGTTGACCATCACAGGCTCTTTAAACCACCGCGGATTATGGAAGATATCCCTTCCGCATCATATTGCCAGTTCCTTAATTTACTAACACAGTTCCTTAAGCTTTGATTTGCTAACAAATGAATACATGTCGCCAATATAAGCAACATTGTCATAAAGAGTTTAGTCTTGTATTTCAACATATTATAACTTATAGTCCACACCCGGTATATATTTCCTACAAATATACTTCTACAAGTGTACTATTGCATCCAAACTGTTTAGTTACAAACTTTTCAGTGCCTAGATAAAACATTATCATATGTCAATATGATATCACTCTGTGAACTAGATAAAAGATACCACAGAGTCCAACACATTGCTTCGTATTTAGATATTTAATCCAAAATTGAATATTAACGGCAAACTAACAACTCAAATCTATGACAAATAGGATGATTTCAGATTCTTCGTTGTCAGAACCCCATATTTACGTGACATTATTCCACTATCACATGGATATGGTGTTTATGTCTCTCAACTGATTCGATACGTAAAAGCTTGTTCGCCGTACGATCAGTGTTTTTAATCGAGGCAGGCTATTGATAACAAAGTTGATGTTACACTGGTTTAACAGTCTCGTTTAAAGTCGGCATTTCGCAAATTTGATGGCCGTTATAATGATCTAGTTTGCCCATAATCATTGGGTCAAATACTGTTTGGCATGCATTATACGGATTGTGAGGGCCTTTTTGCACACAGATTTTGACTACTCCGTTTCCCTGATCATGATATAGGACTCCCAGTGGGTGTGACCCAAGGGATGCTTATACCTCCTAGGCAACTGATTCCATCTCTAGCTTATCCAAGGGCTCGTGTTTTCCGAAATCTCTATTTTGTATTCCTTGAAAGAGTTATCAGATTGATCATTGTTTGTTATATTCACCTTTCATTGACACTTTATCTGTTCTGACTAGTTTACACTCAAGGTTTGTTGCGACATTGCTTAAGGTAGATCGATTGTCGTGTGATGTCAAGTCTTTGTAAAACGTCTTTATCAAATTAAATATATCTTTCAGAGGAACTTTATTCACTGGATAAAATAAAAACAATTGTTAACTATTGATGATAAAAATTACGCTATATATAATCAATAATAGAATGTTTTCAAGGGCAATAACCCATATCTTGGTATTTCATCTATTTGCTCAAATACCGAAAGCCCCGAACATACACCTAATTTTTCAGTTTTTCACCGATAATGGTGAACTCTCCGTGAGTGAAAAATATCGAGTGAGACGTTAAACAATGTACAATCAAGATATCGATATGTCTCAACGTGCAATATATATTTTTTTGACTAATCATTAGGTATTTTTGCTGACAAATGAGCAGGTTTGCAATGTATCAAACTAGTACAGATGGTAAGAGAGCAGGAAAACACAAAGAAGTTAATAATTCCATAACATTGATACTTGAGAAAATAAATGTATATTGTAATGTTGAACCCGTTCTGTTTCTTGGATCAGGAGTTTATTGTTTGGAGTTGTTTACGATAAAATAACCAATTACAAAGATTAGAACAAAAAATTAAAATTCCTGAAACATTCATTTATTTATGAAGGGTGTTTACGTTTGGCATTGGAAATGGTTGTTTGACGGAAGTGATACTGAATGTCGCCAAAGTCAGGAATGGAAAAGCAACATTTGTGAAAGATGAAGATCGACTGCAGTCAAAGGTGAGGGAGAAAGAAATTCATGTATACATAATCTAGACATGGATGATCAATTCTTGTCGCATGAAGGGAATGCTTTGGAAGCCTTACGTTTAATAGTGATTTAATTTTCACATATAGCATTAATATTTTTCATTCAATATCCTCGAATTTGAATTTACAGTGTCATATCGTACTTTACGGAATGATCACATACGAAGTTCCTGAATTTCACAAAATCACGAAAATGAGCTCTCATGATTATAAATCACCGAAAAACTATTCTTATAATTCAAAACGGTTTTCGATCATCCGAACTGAAATTTGAATTGATATTTTCTGATATCAAAATGTGTTCACTGGGTTTATCAACGCTGTCATTGCAAATCCTTCTTCTCCAGAACCACCCAGCTAATATCGAACAAACTTGGTACAACGTATCCTTGCGTAGTAAGTGTATTTAAATGAATGACCATATTCCCTATTAAGGGAAGATAATTGGAAATTACGAGCTGGTGGAGTATTGAAAAAGAAGAACGGGGCATATCCCTCGAAATGAATGTCTACAAGCTTTTTATGACATCCCGAAATGACCTTGATCTTTGAACCCAAGATCAATCGGGTTTCCTCTCTCTTTATCACGAAGCTACAAGTGAAATATGAAATCAATGGAGCAAACATGTGACTACAAGCTTTTTCTATGACGTCTTGTGGTGAACATTTGACCCCAAAGTGTTTTACTCTCTTGATAAGAAAGGTACGTGTAAAAAAAAAGGTATAAAATTATTTGAGCAAGAACTGTGGTCTGTGACGTGTCGTCAATTTTAGTAAAGAATATGCTCACTGGGGGTTGTCAGGGGTTGTCAGGGAAACTCAAACACTCACAGCCAAACATTTCAAGTAGTTAATGGCTGAAATAATGCCGAAACGGCGTAAAACCGCAATCAATCAATCAATTTTAGTGTTACACACATACACACAAAAGGGCCCGTTATCATATCCCTTCCTGCAATGAAATGCAAGGAGATAGCAAAATCTTAAATGCCACTATATCAGAAAGGCCAAAACTTTTATAAAAGTTTCTGCATTTGATATACAAGTTTTCTTTTCACACCACAACTAAGACGGAGCCCCATACAGGGTTTCAAAGTTTACACATTGATACATATTTCCGGTGATAAATATTCTTTTCCGAGTTATAGTTTGTCAAATTGATATACTAGTCTCCTCAAGTAGTGTAATTTCAAAGTACAAATATTTACATTTCCATGCTTTTTTTTTACTTCCATATTTCTACAAATTGTAATGATAACCATTTTGCATGAATGCGATGTTGTTGTGACCAGTGTATGGATAAATAATAATTAAAAATACATGTACGTCTAATTGACTATTAATTTTTACAGAAGTAAAGATTCATAAAAATCGATCACACCCGTCGCGAGCCCTATATCTTGATCAGGTAATCTGTAATCAAAATCAGTATATAAAACACGACCAAACAATTTGTATGAAACATGTCAGATAGCATTAAAACAAATAAACAAGTTGTATTTGCAATTAGATAATGGGTTACTTTGTTAACATTGCACCACGATTTATATTCCCCTGAGCAACACGAAGGAGTCCTCAAGTGATTGTGTCATTATAAGAAATATAAAGATAATTCACTATTTATGATTGTAATTAAGTGCCAGTTAAGGATTTTTTTTTGCAGAAATAAAGTCTACTTACTGACGATTGGCATGACTGTACAAAATCCTATTATCATATGTATGTGTCCGGTATGTCATTACTTGCACTCCACGGTATTTCAGTTTAGATCAGAATAATAAGGATGAGCAATTCTCCATTATTACTTTTTATCAATACTATAGACAACGAAGACTCCACAATGAATATGCCAGAAATTGCACGGGCAACCCATACAATCATTAACTTGTAATCCTTTAATGTTGTGGACACATATATGTACATCAGGTGTCAATTAACGGACCTGACATGAAAATGTATCATTACTGTAATTTTTGTGACGAACTCTAACGTACGCGAACAATGCTTGTGTTAATCAACTTAACCAAAAGTACACATACAAATTAATCACGCACGTGGCGATTAGAGAGAGAGAGAGAGAGAGAGAGAGAGAGAGAGAGAGAGAGAGAGAGAGATACAGGTCATCACATAGGATTACATGTATTATCATAAATTAAGCCTAGTCCTTTTGAAAATGTCCACATGAAACATGATTTTATAAATATTCCCCAATTTTACAGATCCTGAACCCTGTGTAAATGTGATAGGAAACTCCCTGAGTGAATGTTAGGTAGGGACATACTTAACTAGCATTCTATTGTACACCCATGCATAAAATTAAGTATTCATTTCCAGCAACTCCAGCAGGTATATGTCAGGTATCTGTCCAGACGGGATCTGTCAATATTCACCAATCGCCATTGTATCATGACGTCCTCTTGATTTGTTCTAAATTAAAGAGGTATTTTAACATACGTCTAATCTGCTTTCTGTTTGAATATTCTGAATCCAAGCTTACTTTATATTAAAAAAAAGACTTCAAGTAGAAAAATGCGGGGGATCATAAAATATCAAATGATAAGTACATTCCCTATCTATCCCTGAAATGACAGAAAAAATAAAGAGCTGAAAATTAAGAATGGCATTAACATTTCACGTAAATGCTCTTGAAAATCAATACATATTACATGTCATATAAACAAATTCCATGAAAAGGAGATAAAGTACATGTATATTGGTCATTTTCTGAAATTAAAAACAAATGTCCGAATTATCACAAAGGATTTCTGACAATTTGAGATAGTCTACTTTACCGTCTTTTAGCTGAAATATGCATCATTTAAGTTTTTTGAATGAACAGGAAAATGTTATCAACGGTCAGTTGTAAATATTAACTAAATGCAAAATATCATTAGTAAAAACAAATTTTAAATACATGCAGTTATTCTTGTAAAACATTTGGTTCATCTCTGATTCCTGCTTTTGATTTTCGGATTGTTAGGAACACGAACTGTCTGTTCTTAGAAATTAATTATTCATAAAAATCGAATTCGGTTTTGATTGGCCCGTGGAATTTTTGTTGCTGTAAGAGTACCTCAAAGAAAAAAAACAGCAATACCATGCAACCTCTTATAAATATAAAACGAAATAGAAGTTAATCACTTTGGCAAAGACCAAAGAATCGGTAATACGAATAGGATTCAAATTGAACTCGGTGACTGAATATGCTGCAAATCAAAGCTTATGTACTAATGTGTTTGTTTGTGTGGAATGGTTTTGTTCCTTTAAATGGAGCTAAAATACCGTTTCATCTGCGTTTTATTGGACGAACTGATAATGGACTCGAGATGGTTTATCCGCGATACACTATTACGTATGGAACAGCCGTAAATCTTTGTTATAAACTGTGTAAAGAACAGTGGTGGTGTACTGCACTTCGAAAATGTGCTGATAGACCCCGGTTATTCCAGTGTGATGTGGTTTGCCAGTTCAATAGCTTTGAAAACAGAATTTATGGGCATGGAAATGGAAAATGTGTTTCAGTTCAGGTTATTTATATACATCAAATCACGATTCCCTTCACTTTTAGATTTTCTTACGATAAGGTATTTTTATGGACTAAATCAAATCGGGGAAAGTGATCACTAACATCTTAATTTAAATTTTGACAATATCTAGTATATATGGGTTATGAGATTGATCACTGTTCGTTATCTTCACCTTTCATGTATTTAATATTTTGTTCCCTTCATCGTCCTTATTCATCTTATCTGTAAATATATATATATATGAAATATATGATAATTAACTGATCTAATTGTAGGTAAACCAGATGGGTCCAAATGGTGAGTATTATATATATATATATATATATATATATATATATATATATATATACACCTATACGGTACCAATTTTAATGCACCAGATGCGCATTTCGACAAATAATGTTTCTTCTATGATGTTCACGTCGACAGTTTGGATATTCGAAATAACAATAAACTTGTAAGAGCTAAAAGGAAAACTAGAATGCCAAAAACTGAAGCCAAATTCGTCCAATGATAAGAGATATGCATGAGGGAGATAATCCTTAATTTTGAAATGATTTTTTAAAGTTTATCCCAGCAATTAAATATACATCCGTATTTTCAAGCTAGTAACAAAGTATTTAGCTACTGGGCTATAGAGACCCTCGGGGACTAACAGTCCACCAGCAGAGGCCTCCAACCAGGGGTCGTAATGTAAAACTCATACGGTATAGATTTTGATGCATCAGATGCGCATTTCGACAAATAATGTCTCTTCAGTGATGCTCAAGGCGGAATATAGATATATAGATAGATAGATATACGCAAAACACTTTCTAGTAATATTTTGACCGTAATACCAGTCTTCTTCAGTCGCGTTTATCAGTCATAGCAAAGTGACGCAAGACTACATACACAAAGTTACTTTGACGGCACAGTAAGTATTATACAATTGAAAAGTGATATTGCGCGAAAAACATTTGAAAAAAGTTCAATAATTAAATGAACAATACTCACACGACCTCGTGGACACACTCTAAAATATGACTATGCGTACAATTAGATATTTGGTAAATAATGTAGCAACATTTTAGAAATGTTTGTTCACAAAGCAGTTAACCTCTGGCCTAAGTGAATGCAAACAAGAATTATTACAGTAAGTAGTCAATCGTAAATACATCAATCTTGTTAAAATCAGTTATTATAACACGTTCTTTGCATACAAGACATTAATTAGTAAAGACAAAACTGTTCCCTTTTATCTATTCCGAATGGTACATAAGTATTCAATTTTTCTTCCATAAAATTTCTCTAAAGCGACGATAAATGCCATCTTTGTAAAGTTCCTATTACAGAATAATCGTCAATACTATCAGAATCTATATAGAAATGAATAGCGACAGGGTCATCAATTTCTCGTCTAAAACATGATAAATTCCAAACATGCCGTTGGTATACAGTTACCCCTGTTTTTCCCATATATACAATTGTGTTGCGTTCTTTGCAAAACACTCCATCAACTGCATCATCAAAATCCTTTCGTCTATCTTGCAGAAATACATATTTGAAAGACACAATATCTCTCACAATGCTTGAGAGCAAGTACATAAACATTTATGCATAAGCATTTCTAGATTTACAATTGATATAATTCTTGAGATGATATTTGTTACCGCAACGGTAAAATGATTAGTTTTAATGACTTATTGACATAAAGTACACTTTTTAGTACCACCCGGCTGGCATAAATTTTATTTTCTAAAAATGTGTACCAGAATGTCATTTAAATTTTTCTCTCTTTTAAAAGCCACTATGGGCATATCTCTAACAAAAAACGTTCTGAGGGGGTCAGAATTTTCAGGAAGTTTTTGACGGTCTTTAAACCTCTTATGAATATTGGGAAGCCCTTTAGGATAGTTTACCACGTACGGAACACGGTTACCATGCTTTACCTTTTTCTGTAGTTTAGGAGATTTGATCGGTAGAGTTTATCTACTTTCTTAAGTTCTTTTTTCTCCATCGTTATCTAATTAGCCGCATTTTCTTAATTTATTCTTTATTTCCTTTTCTTGAATTTGATTTTTTCCTTCTGTGGGACAAATGCGTCGCGCACGGAACGCAAGTCCAAAAGGGAATATATTTTTTGTATAGATTCGGGGTTGTTGTAGGTTTTATTAAGGTACATATGTTTATCGGTGGGTTTGGAGTATAAGTCAATACAAAGGATTCCGTCTGTAATTAAGATTGTTACACAAGGAAATCGATTTTGGTGTTTGATAGACGTAAGTCAACCTAAATATTTGGATGTATTTCATTCGCAGTTTTATGGAGTTGTTTAAGTTCTGAACACGTCCACATGCCAAACATATCATCAATATAACGTACATAAGAAAATGATAGTTATTTTGATTTTTCGAAAATAATTTGTTCAACCCCCCCCCCATGTAAACACAAGTGTAGTTTCACCCAAGTTTTGATATATATATATATATATATATATAGAGAGAGAGAGAGAGAGAGAGAGAGAGAGAGAGAGAGATGGGGAAAAGGGTATTGCCTTTCAATTTCCGTTAATATTGAACATTGCGTCTTATATCTACATTTTTATAATCTATACGTGCATGTTTGTCATTAATATATTAAATAATATATTAAGAAAATGTTTGCTTATCAGTTTGCATTACTTTGTCTTTGGATATAAAGAGGTTTAACTTATAATTCCCAAGGGAACCAGCTAATTCTGCTAGCTAAATGTATTATACGTCAGAATGAAAAATGGAGGTACATATACTCAATATGATAAAGGGTCACTTCACTTCTATCATGTTGGATTTTCTGTTGTCTAAGTGTTTAATTCATATCAGCAGAAAACAGCACAGTTCATAGATTACCTTAGTGTAATTGTTATGATTCTAATCTTATTATTATGGAAAATTGTCGTCTTTGTACTGAAGACAGACCATAGTGTTTCACAGAAAGTGCTAGTCAAATATCTTAAAAATTCTCAATTGCAGTTGCTGTTAACAAGACCGTCAAAGTAATAAGAAATAGGGTATACCGAGGGTGTCTTCCAAAATACGCAACGGACGCCATAACAGACTGTACAACAGGAGCTTCAGGAATTCTCCATACTCTTTACGAGACGAATCCTTGGATGCAAATAATGCTTGGTCGGTCTGTCGATGTGGCTATGGTTGTTGTTTACAACAGACAAAGGTTGGGAGGTAAGATTTTGAGAGAAAGCCGGTTTTGTACTCTGAAAATGGAAAAGGATATCGCAACACCAGCTTATTTTCTGTTAGCCTAAGTATGAGGATTGATTATACACTATAACATGACTGACATTTCTCATGTGTGGCTTTATTTTTAACAACATCACTTGATTACGTGAAACCTTAGTACAAAGGAGGATCACAATGTGTAGATGTGTATATTACAAGGGGAATGTTGTCCCACTATTTTGAAGGAATTACAGCCCTTGGACTTAGATTTGATCAATGCAAAAACATTGATATTGCAACTCCGACGAAATCCTTTTGTTGATAATCCTTTCTTACTTCTTCAAATTCCTCGTGTCAATAATGTCTGCAAGCGTATCATGTACCGGTTTAGCGATGCCTTATTTTTATCAATGACATACCAGCTTCCCTCATTCCAATAATCTACAATGGAACTACATTTGATAATTGCGGGGGATCCATAAATTAATTGCGATGTGTAAGAAAGTAAAATTTCATTGGTCAAACTTATTAAATGAACAGCTAAAGTACTGTATACACAACTTGCAATTCTGTTGTGAAGTAGGGGAACTAATCGCATGATCGATTCTCGGCCAACAGAATAGTCAATACAGGATTGAATACAGGTATATTTTGAAATCTATTACAAAATTCAAAATGATTGGGTTTTTTATGAAAAGAGCTTTTTTCCATATGTACATATACATTCAACAAAAAGAAATGAAAGAATACAAATTGCACTCATGTTTGTCAAAGACGCATTTACATCAGTTTTAAGATCATTTTATTTCTGTTAAATAAAGTAAATCAAAATGTTCCACAGTAAATAAACGAATAAAAGTTTTACTATGTATTCTGTCCGTCATGCATTAATTAATATTTTTATGTATGCTGATTCTCTTTTAAAGCGAGAGGCATCGGTATGGTTAAGTCATAATATACTATCGGTAGGTCATTCGAAAATAGCCAATTTATCCTGAAATTATTGTTGAAATAAAATATCGATTATGATTTACAGGGGACAAATTCCTCAACGCCCTGATTGAGGTTGCAGATAGTAATGTGTGGAGACCTTGTGGATTTTACAAGGGACCGGGGGTGAACTATCAGATAATATTTATTATCTGCAATGAAGACGTACGAGGAGACATCCTACAGATAACACTACACGCTGCGCCAGGAACACGAACTAATCTCATGGTCTGTGAAGTGGAAGTCTTTGAGCGAATATAGAAATATCCCTTTAATGCAAAACACATTATTAAGTTTTCTTAAGAATGAGAATCAATTTACTTAAAACAAGTAGCTTATTAAAATATCCGTCTAATTTTTGTTATGTAGTATCGTTAATACCACCTTCACACTCACGAATTTTTCTTACGAGTCCTTACGGGTCTCCGACTCATTGTCAATCGTAAGCATTCGTAAATCACTTGTCGGTATCCGTTAATAACTCATCACAACTCGCACACACTCGTAAGGATCCGTGAAAGTAGAGGCAATCTTTTTATATATCAAATAAAAAATGTTCACGATTGTCCAATGATTTCATTTTCTGTAAATAACCTGTAAATAATTTGTAACAATCCGTAAGTATCGTAAACTGGCCGCAAGAACAGGTTAACTTCTCGTAAGAATCCGTTAAACACCCGTAAATATTTTTTAGGCATCTTTACGATTAGTTTACGATATGTTACGGATAGTTTACGAGTTGTTTAGGGATTATTACGAATGCCTAAATAATAGTTACGATTTCATTCACGTTGGGTTACAATCGCTTTACGGATTGTTCAGAGCCATTACGAACGCTTTGCGTATAGACACGATTACTTTACGAGTACATATATAAACTTTACGATTGGGGAAATGTATAAAATATGCACAATCTGACAGGTTTTTTTTCAGTTGTTATCAAGACATCAAAGAAGTTACACATTAATGTCAGTTGTCGAATGATGATGCAAAGCCAATTCCGAACACTTTTGAGTCAAAAACGTAAACGATCGTAAATAACTCCTAACTATTCGTAACAACACGTTATCAACACGTTAATAGGTCGTGATTTGCACGTAAATGCAAAGCTAAATTGTCAATTTCCGTAATAAATTCGTAACAATCCCTAAAAAGTTTGCAAAATGTCGTAAATTGTTCGTATTTACCCGTGTTCACTAGGAACAAATCGTAAATGTTTGCCGTAAATGCATCACAAAAACTCGTAATAAACCATGAATACTCATAAATACTCTTAAAACGTTCTTAAATAGCTCTTTCAAGTGTCTACATCGTAACAATCCGTGTACGTTTACGGATTTGTGGAATACGTAAGGATCCGTAAGAAAAATCCGTGAATGTGAAGGTACCATGAAATAGATCTATACTCATACTTAGACAAGGTTATATGCATTCTATTTATAGAACGATCATTTCATTGAAATCTGAAAAGCATCCGATGCTTCTCAGATTTCAATAAAAAGTTAGCGTAACAATGTGTTTGATTTTATCATATATTTTCTAGAACGATAATTCTCTGTAAGTCTGATTTTGTATAAGTATCAATTCTAAGATGATCATCTGGTGACTGGACTTTAAGACCGTGTTTAAGAGCACTAGAATGCAAGGCTAAATTCTCCTTGTGTGAATTCGATTCTATGGTAAAGGAAGCAACAGAAACTTTGATTACTGTCAGTTATTAATCTTTATTGATGTGTTTTACATTGAATAAATATGAATTTTATGTAAAACTTATACGGTACCAATTTTGATGCACCAGATGCGCATTTCGACAAATAATGTCTCTTCAGTGATGCTCAACCGAAATGTTTGAAATCCGAAATAACTATGACGTTTTAGAGCTAAATATAGCCAAAAACAGTGTGCCCAAAAAGTGGAGCCAAATTCGTCCAAGGATAAGAGCTATGCATGAGGGAGATAATCCTTAATTTTGAAATGAATTTCTAAAATTTTTAACAGCAATTAAATATACATCCGTATTTTCAAGCTAGTAACGAAGTACTTAGCTACTGGGCTGTAGAGACCCTCGGGAACGAACAGTCCACCCTCAGAGGCCTCGACCCAGGGGTCATAATGTAAAACTTATACGGTACCAATTTTGATGCACCAGATGCACATTTCGACAAATAATGTCTCTTCAGTGATGCTGAACCGAAATGTTTGAAATCCGAAATAACTATGAAGTTTTAGAGCTAAATATAGCCAAACACAGCGTGCCCAAAAAGTGAAGCCAAATTCGTCCAAGGATAAGAGCTATGCATGAGGGAGATAATCCTTAATTTTGAAATGAATTTCTAAATTTTTTAACAGCAATTAAATATACATCCGTATTTTCAAGCTAGTAACGAAGTACTTAGCTACTGGGCTGTAGATATTTGAATTAAGTAGAATTTATTTTTCCTGGACATCTGGAATTTAGGAGCCATAATAGGATGGGGGAGGTATCAGGATTATGGAATTATCTGATTTGAATTTATTCTATCCGATTTATTGGATTTGAATAGGCAACAGAAATCAATATGAATTAGGTCATATATGATCTTGCCTCGTACACTGCTAAGGGTTTTGATGCTGTTCGTGGAATATTTAACAATTAATCCTAAACCTGTACCCGATACTATCAACTCATCCGTCTCAAAGCATAAGGAATCTTAGCCATGGGAAGGCAAGAAATTAAAACTGACGGAAGTGAGCAGTATAATAAAGTTAAAAGACTTCCTACAGATATATGAAAGGTGAAAATAAGGAAGAGTTATAAATCCTATAACTCCTATAAGCAATACAAAGTAGAGAGTTGGGCAAACCTGGACCCCTGAATATACGAGAGGTGGGCCGGTCACACCCGCCGTGAGCTCTATGCCTTCATCAGGTAAACGGAGTCATCCGTAGTCAAATTCAGTATACCAAGAACGTCCTTCCGATCTCAGACAGAATTGACCTGATGATGGGTTGCTTTGAAAAAGCAGATTGTTATAACTGACATAAGATTTGCGAAATGCTGTCTTTAAACGAGAAAGCATTGCAATATTGTGATGTACGAGTCGTCCATATCTTTTTCTAGTTTATACATTTAACATTGAGCATAGATGCTTGAAGTATTCCATTACCACCTGCATATGGTGTTTATATCTCTCAACTGATTCAATATGCAAGAGCTTGTTCCGCGTATGATCTGTTCTAAAATTAAGGCAGACTACTGACAAACACGTTGATGTTACATGGGTTTCAGTTTCAACAATCTCCATTGAATTCAGCATTTCGCAAATTCTATAGTCGTTAGAAAATTTTCATTGCTAATCAGTCTGTCATTAGGTAAATTGCTGAGTGACATGTTTTCTACCAATTGATAGGCCGTTCTTTACACAATTTGTTTACCTGATCAAAATATATGTCTCATGGTGGGAGTGACCGATCAGTAGTGAATGGTTATTCGTCCTAGATCCCACCTCCTAGTGATTCTTCGTCCAGTTCAAGGTCAGGTGGTTCATAAGGTGAACCTTTCATAAGAAATTGGACATACTTGATCACAAATAATCCTTGAGTCAGGAACTTTTGGACGAAGGTCGTTTTGGAAAAGTCAAGATCGCTCAGAACATATACGAGTACCTTAATACAAAATTTAAAGTTGTCCTATCTCCACAGTTTTTTGAACATATATTGATCATTTATCACACAAATAAATGATATGGAAATGGCTTCCAGAAAAAGGTCACTCAAGATCATTTTGAAAAGGTTAACGTCACACAATATATACTTTATACATGAATAAGAAACTTTTATTTCAATAATATTTCAAAAGCTCTTGATTATTGTGAGAGTCATTCTCTTATGAAGTAATGAATTGTTTAGATGCATTTCGAGGACCATTCATCAGTTTTTCTGATATTCTTGTTGTTTTTTTCATTGCAAAGATTATTTTGTCACCACGATATGGGTATGTTGGTGAAGTGGTGAACGTACGGGTGAGATGAAAACAACTTTGTTGTCTTTCTCTATCTTCTTTCTACTACTACCCATAGGTTGACTGTGACTGAGCTACTGTAAGTTTCCCTCATGACGTCAGTACAATATCACGTAACACATTATTTTTGGAAACCAGCAAGAGGCCCTACTTGTGAACAAAAGTTCAGGTTCGTGCGGGTAACCAGCTGAATTTTTATTGATATACTCAGAAAAAAAATCCTTAACATGAAAAGTGTTGGGAACAAAAGCATACTCAAACTAACCATGCTGTAATTTAGCAACATATTAACAGTCATCAGTGAATTACCGGGGTTGTCCACATTCTTATATATATCATACCGTTAATATACAAGACAGAAATTGCTTCCGGCACGTTTCAAACGCATAAATATATCTAGATTATATAGCAGAAAAATTCATATTGTTTTTATAGCAGATGAACCTGAACTTTGCCGCAATTTCTGTAGTATGAGATAATCTAGCTACATGGGGAATTTTTAAACGCATCAGTCATTCAGATTAGGGGGCAATTTCAAGGTCACAATATAACATGAATATTATCGTCGCGCATACTATATATTAGAAATGGAGAATGATTTATATCATAAACTATATCATATATTATATATATATTATATATATATATTCATTTGACAATATATATTTTCACGTATACAGCTCAAATGCTGTCTGCCGTGTTTCATACCGATTGTTAAGCCGTTCTTGGCACACTGATTTTGACTGAGGATAACTCCGTTTACCTGATCAGGATATGGGGCTCACGGCGGGTGTGACCGGTTAACAGGGGATGCTTACTCCTCCTAGGCACCTGATCCCACCTCTGGTGTGTCCAGGGGTCGGTGTTTGCCCAACTATCTATTTTGTATTGCTTGTAGGAGTTATGAGATTGATCATTGGTCGTTATCTTCACCTTGATAACAGTAGTAAATAACAACAAAATATTATGACACTTTCCCCGCGATACAACTATCAGAACATGTACGCTATGACGTACTTTTTCATTGTGACGTCATATGGTGCGAAGTGCACAGAGGTACATTTATAACAGCACTGCGATTTTTCTCGGAGAGCCTTAACTGAGCTGTGCAAGTGCTCAGTCTCCACACTACAGTGTTTCTTTGTCTGTTCCAATGTCATATCTTTCTGATCTTTCTAATGGTTCTTATGGTGTAGGATCGCTTCCTACCTGTTGTTATTATTAGAAAAAAGTAAACTGATTATTTAATGTTTTAAGTTTAAGAGAAAAATGACCTTGCCAAACCACAGCCACACACTTGTTCAGCATTTATACATGATAGGAAAGCCTATGTTTCGTTTTGTCCGTACGTCCCTGGTGTTCATGGTTCAAATGTCAGTTCAGTAAATTATATGAATGATTGTCTCATGTATCTATTTCACTGAATGACTCTAGTAAAATAAAACCTTTTCTGATTTTGAGAAATATCAGTGGTGGCCAAACATTAAAGAATATTTTGCCTTCTATTGGTGGGTCATTTTATTACAGGATATTGAGCTAGGCTTCATTGATGTTTCCTTACATTAAAGACCAATTCTTGTAGGTGTTCGACCTACTTTTCCTCTTCAAGGTGTTTCCTTATTACTAGTATTACTTTCAATGTCCGATGAGGACTTTTAGGCAGTCTGTCCTGTTATCAGAGCGTGACCAGAAGAAAAGAATCGAAGTTGACCATTTTCAACCCCTTAAGGTAGCTGCATCCTCGTGTGAATTATCAATATTAATCGTTGAAAGTGGGAAAACTGCATCAATTTTCATTTAATATGGTTTGATTTAATCAATAATCAAAGAAAATTAGCATCATGCCACCTTTTTCAAAGATGTCAGACATACGTAATCAGAAGTATATGTCAAAATCAGAAAATTGAAAATTTCATTAAAAAGAATGATAAAAATACACAAATCCTGTTCGAATGAGCAATTATTAATGTGACGTGTTTAAACAAAGTGCTACTTAATAAATATGTCTAAGTTAATTCTAAATATCGGGGAACTCGTTGTTTAATAGCACACATTAAAAAACTTACTTTGTAAACGGAAATATTCATATCTAGTGATCAGTCATTCAAAAACTTACTTTGTTAAACACCACTCTGATTCCACGCACAAGTACTCTAAAGTTGAAATAAAAAATATGCTAGAGTTCCTCATTGACAATATCTTCTTGGTCTTTGATGATCAGGTCGTCCAACAGTCTGTTGGAATTCTCATGGACACGAGTTTTGCTCCTTTATTAGCTGACCTGTTTCTATATTCATATGAAGCAAAATGTATTCAAAAACGTCTACGCGAAAAGAAAAAATCTCTCTAAAAACAAAAAAGCTGAAATCATCCCGTTTGTGTGTAATACAAATTATTACAACAATGTACACACATAAAGATTAAACATTTTAACATTATTATTTCATATATGGTGCAAATGTTAAACATTAATTAATCTTCGACTTGGGTTTTTCCACAAAGCTGCTGTTTCCTGAAAATGAAATCTGGTCCTTCAGTGGACAGTTTGAAATGTTTAGCTGAAGCCGATCTCTTTCAAAATCGGTTCTTTATTCTCTTGAGAGCACTACATGTACGTTATCTTTAATTAAAATGCTTGTTCAGCAAAAATTTACCACCTGATAAAAATAGTTCTTTTCATGTCTCCTCCGAGCAACATGTCTTACAGCTATTGGTATGTTGCTAGAAGTACCCCGACTTTTACAAAATATTCCTACATAAACGACATTACTTCTACATGAATTCAACATTGTTGTAGGACAATATATCAAGTTTAATATTAATGTTGCTGTGTCGGGCAAAAATTACGCTGTGTTGGAGCTACACAGTAAAAACGCTGACGGAAAACCCTGTACAACCATACCCATCGGATAATTTACTCTGTTGTTAATTTTGTTACTGCACTGCTTCCCAAACATTCTTGCTGAGTTTGGCAAAAGTTGTACTATGTTGGATCCGTACAATAAATACATTGATGGAGGAATCTGGGTTTTGATGATATCATCAAAGACAAAGTTACACAGCTGTTCGGAAATGTTTATTTTTCCCATTTTAGGCTTCCTAACAAACCTCTGAAAGCTTTTGTGAAAAGGTATAACTGAACTTTGAAAGTACAGGATTGTTATGGACTTCATACAAGATAAAGAAAAATGGAAACGACTGATGATAACACATACGTGAAGTTGAAAATTATGAACTTTTACAGCAATAGATGTTCTCGGTAAGAAGAAAATTTCATAATTTCGTAAATTTCATAATGTGCAATCAAGATTACGACTATGAGTTTTTTAAAACTAGGATATTTATTCAAACCCCAAGTCAATGAGAGCAATCTAGCAGACGATGTGCAAACACAAATGGTTACAGTTCCTTACCTTCTCCTTTGGGCAAATTTTACCAAAGCAAAATTTTAATGACATTCTTTTTAATATTGAAATTGATAAACTTAAAAGAAAAGAAAACCATTTACCCAAGACTGTCAGAAATTGTTGCAAATGACTAACATGAACATTTAGATTAAAGGTTTTGCAAAAACTAAGTGAGATTCTCCTCAACCTTGAAATTAAGATACTTCAAAGAAAAACGAATTACCCGAGATTACAAAGCAAGAGAATTAAAAATGATTGAATTGAACATTCCCATGAAAGAATTGACATAATCCATTAACCAGTACGGACCATGGATGATATTCCTTCCAAATCATGCCGCTAGTTCCTTAAGTTCAAATTTACAAACAAAGGAATAAGTGCCGTCAACATCAGCAACATTCTTCGTCATAAAAGGGTCCAGTCATGTATTCCAACTTATTTCAAGTTCAAGTCTACACCCTGTATTTCTTACAGCTATACTTCTACTATTGCATCCAAACTTTTTAATTACAAACAAACTTTGCAGTGCTTAGATATAGACCATCTTATACGTAATCCACCAGTATGTTCTTGTTCTTCATCTTCCTTCAACTATAGTCCAGCTTGACATGTCATCACTGGTGATGTTGATATACTTGAAAATGAGGACCTCAAATCACTTATTCTACAAGGTCCTAAATGCAGAAAACCTCGGTCATTTAATTGGCGACAGAACTTCATCTCTATGAATTATGTCGAAGATTATGCCAGACGATGGGCTAAATGTGAAAAAGAACTTGATACATTGTCAGAATGAGTTAAAAACATAAGAGGGATATTAAAACCCCGAATTAGACACATGGAAACAAAAGTACGTACCATCTATCCTTCTGTGTTTAGTAACCCAGAAGTGATAAAAGAATTAAATAGGTTATCACAGCAATATGTTTTGGTTCCAGTTGACAAAGCTAGTAACAACATTGTTTTTGTTTGTAAGGCTCATTATTACAACTGTATTTTAAATGGACTTGACATTAATTCCACTTTTGGTAATCATACTTATACTCCAACTGCCCTTTTAAAAGATTAAATTCTTCAAAGTCATGTTTCAGTTTAGACACATTTAATATCCCAGTCAATGGGTCGACTGAATATGAGTTACCGTACCTATACTGGATTCCTAAACCACATTAAAACCCTTACAAACAAAGATACAATGCTGGACTCAGTAAGTGCTCTACCAAGCCCCTATCTTTGCTCCTCACGAAAATATTAACAGCTGTGAAGAAGAAACTTCAAACTTATTGTGGGACTACATATACCAGAAGTGGTTGTAATCAAATGCGGATTCTAAAAACTTCTAAAGAACTTTTAGTAAACTTGAAATCGCAGAATTTTTCCCAAATCAATAAGATTAAAACCTATTTTCAACACTATATACGACCATTTCTCACGATAAATTAAAGACTATACTTTTTGGCATCATAGACAGTTGCTTCTTCAACAAAAACGGAAAACGGAAATATTCATACCTAGTGATCAGTCATTCAAAAACATACTTTGTTAAACAGTACTCTGAAGTTGAAATAAAAAATATGCTAGAGTTTCTCATTGACAATATCTTCGTGGTTTTTGGTGATCAGGTCTTCCAACAGTCTGTTGAAAATCCCATGGGCACAAATTGTGCTCCTTTGTTAACTGACCTGTCTCTATATTCATATGAAGCAGAATTTATTCAAAAACTTCTACGCGAGAAGAAAAAAGCTCTCGATGTGGCCTTCAATTCGACATTTAGATATATCAACGACGTTTTGTCTATTAACAATAATAGCTTTCATTCATGTGTCGATTTGATATATCCCTGTGAGCTCGAAATAAAGGACACCACAGAGTCATCCACTTCTGCTTCATACTTAAATATTTTATTGAAAGTAGATATTAACGGCAAACTGACAACTCAACAGTATGACAAACGGGGTGATTTCAACTTCTCCATCGTCAACTTCCCATATTTATGTAGCAATATCCCATTATCACCTGCATATGGTGTTTATATATCTCAACTGATTCGATATGCAAGAGCTTGTTCTGGGTATAGTCAGTTTTTAAATCGAGGTAAGCTACTGACAAACAAGTTGATGGTACAGGGATTTCAACAGTCTCGATTGAAGTCAGCATTTTGCAAATTCTATGGTCGTTATAACGATCTAGTTCGACAATACAACCTCGCATTGGGTCAAATGCTGTCTGACGTATTTCATACCGATTGTTAAGCCGTTATTGGCACACTGATTTTGACTGCGGGTAACTCTGTTTATATAATCAAGATATAGGGCTCACGGCGGGTGTTACCGGTCAACAGGGGATGCTTACTCCTCCTAGGCACCTGATCCCACCTCTGGTGTGTCCAGGGGTAAGTGTTTGCCCAACTATATATTTTGTATTGCTTGTAGGAGTTATGAAATTGATCATTGTTATCTTCACCTTGCATTAAACTATTACTAAATGGGGAACCTTCTTCGAGCAGCATCTAAATATCGTCATTTGATTATGTATTTGATTTCATTGTACAAATTTACACAAAACCTTTTTAAGATAAGATTACATCAATTTCAATCTATTTGAGATGGATTGTTTTGATATTGTTTTACAAGATTACTCTTTAGTATCATGGATGAAAAAACGGTTTCATATAAAGTAAGCATTTCACAACGTATATGGTCGTTATAATGATTAAATTTACCAGTACAACATATCATCGAGTTAATTGTTGTCCTACGTGTTTCATATCGATTGTTAAGCCGCTATTAAAATACTGTTTTGTCTATCGATTACCCCGTTTACCTTATGAAGATATATGGCTCATGGCGGGTGTGGCGCATCGAAAGGGAATACTTATTGCTCCTAGTCATCTGTTGCAACACATGTATCTACAGGTTTTTTGCCCAACTCTCTATTTTGTATTCCTTCAAAGGGCTATGAGATTGATGAGTGTTCGTCCTCTAATATGAACACTTCTTCAATAATTTAAACTCCTTACCTTCATTGGTTCCCAACCCTACCTAAACATCATTATTCCAACATTGATAAATATACAATTTTCTGGTGAGTAAGTCTGCTTCACTTTTTACTTTTCATCCTTTGAATGAAGTTGCAATGGAAAAGTAGATTTAAAATCTTCCAGGAAATCCAGGTAGGAAAGTGGGTTATATAAGTGATGTCATGAATTATTATTTCTTTGTTGACCCAGGAAATCTTTCAAACTAATAGAATATATGCTGTATATGAATCACCGTGGCCTTGTCAGGAAAGACCAGTGTGCATTTTAACTTCTTTATTTAATACGAATTCAAATCTAATCCATGAGGCTAGACTGGATTACGATTCCATATGAATATTCATGAATAAGTATTTTGGTATACTCAATATCTATATTGTAATATTATTATACAAAGTTTCAGTTTACAATTTTGTCGCAAACACTTAAAGTGGGCATTGGGACTTGTTGGTGTTTTCTTCAGGAACATTTATTATTGGTATAAGAAATATTTAGATATATACTAGTGTATACTTAAAAGTTAAATAAATACATGAAAAGTGTTCTTTGATTGCTCTTCATTCTTCAGGGCATAGCTTAATTAAAGGCGAAGATAACGAACTGTGACCAATCTCATAACTCCCATGACCAATACAAAAATGAGAGTTGGGCAAACACGGACCTCTGGATATACCAGAGGTGGGATACGGTTTCTAGGAGTGAGTATCATGTGTCCACCGGCCACACTTAATCAGGTTAACGTAGTCAGCATCGATGTGCCAAGAACGGTCTAGCAATTGGTATGAAACAAGTCAGACAGCGTTTGACCTAATGATAAGTTGTATTAGCAAAGTAGAGTGTTATAAGGATCATAGAATTTGCGAAATGCTGACTTTAAACGAGACTGTTGAGAGCCTGCACCATCACCTTGCTTGTCAGTAGCCTCCCTCCATTTAAGAACTGATGGCATATCTAACAGAAATTTTTGATTGGGAGTTAACACGTGTGTGTGTACATAAATAATGACAATATATTTGCTATAAATGCTCTAATAAACCGTGCATTTCTATAGACTCATAATTGTTTCTTCTGTAGCAACTGAAAAGTTTCATCGAATACGAGTATTGACCGACTTCAATAACAAAAACTCAAGCCATCAGTACAATAAAAAGCGCATAGTTGATTTTTTCATCGTAAACGCAAGCATATAGACATTAGCATATAAAAATCTTGCCATTGGATATACCATAAGTTGAAAATGAAGGCAAACTCTATTTAATTGTTAACGTTTTTATTAGATAAATATCCGCACAAACGCGGGAAATTCAGTAAAAGGGATAGACAACCCTAACCAAAATGTTGCTTTTATGAGTAAATCATTATTTACTGATATCGTAAATGATAGTCTTTAACAACAAAAATTAAGGATTAAATCAATATTAATCAATAATATATTTCAAATTACCCGTCTGTAAGAAAGCAGCAATTGATTTTTCTTTTATGACGTCACACTGTCCGTTCCGGTTTATTTCATTAGCAGCATTGTAAGCATGACAAGTCACGTACAGTTAAGTTTGGATCCGTATAGATTTGAGCCCTTCTTTTCGCAAGAAGAAATTAAGAATACATGTTCAGTCGAGTTGCAAACCAGGCAGACGGTACGTTTCAATTACAATTTTTAACGTTTTCAAATTAGCACTGACGTTTATCTAGTCCTTATATCAACAGAACAGTATGACAATTTCTTTTATCAAATTATTAATCCCATCATTTGTAATGGGGGTAACTTTTCCTTTAAGCTGTGATTTCTATGGATTTATACATGAATTTTCAACGTCATGCAAAACATATAGGCAAGAATTGCCAAAGTAAAAACTGGAACAACTATCCGTTTTTAATTTAAAAGCCGCTACATTCTTCCTGGATTTTGAATTCTGTTTACTGTGTATTATAGCTTTTGGAACCGAGATGTGTATAATAATTAAGCCCCTATCCGTTGCAAAACGTGCATTAATCAACTTAGCTACTTCATTTTAATTATCCCTTTTTATTTCGCACTTTAATCAACGAAACTAGTTCACTTCCCGTGTCTCATTTCTTTCCGATACCTGTATGTCTAAATTGAAGGTATACGCCAAATTGGTGGATCTTCACAAGTATAACCCCCTCATTTAGATTGATTTAATGGTCTAGAAAGAAGGGGAGAAATGTATTATAATTACCTGTTTCGTGAATCAAGGAGGTTGGGTGTTTTTTAATGTAAAATATAAATGGTAAGGACATTCAAAACTAGCTTATTATTTCCCTATGTTTATGTTTTGTATGTCACCTATAAATGTGGAAGTATGCTTAGAAGAGCATACCAGTAAGATCCAGTTTACACGTATGTACTTTATTCAAAAGTGCATTTCAACTTTGTCTATATCTTTGTAGGCATTTTTGACTTGCCATAAAAAAAGTGATTTATATACGCGGGAGGGGTTCAGACATTTTGAAGTACCATCTCTTGTTCATGTTGGAATTTCGTTGAAATGATTGGAAGAATTTGACTATCGTTAATAAGGTTATGACATTGCAATAGCATATTCTAAATTTGCTCATTAAAAAGTGTCAATAAATGACCATACTATTTTTTAATTTGTTTTTACTCTATCACAATTAAAATAAAAAGGGGATGCTTACTCCTCCTAGGCACCTTATCCCACCTCTAGCGTGTCCAGGGCCCATATTTACTAAAGTTCGTAGACGTAAACGTAGCGTAAATCTAGACGTAGTGTACGTTTACGTGTGGGACTGTATTCACTAACAGTCGTAGACGTAGATTTACGTCAGAAATAAGGGTAACTCTACGTGTGCTATACTAGTACACGTAAGCTGATCGTAACTTTAAGAATAAACAAAGCAAATGGCGACTTGTCATTTTTATCGATAATTTCTTGCGTAAAGACCTAACAAACCCTCTAGATGCATATAAGCTGGTTAGTAATACACAAATTAATTGTATTTATTCAGATTATCGTTTTCTTTGAGATCATCTGCAATTGTGTGACAATTCTCTAAATTTTGAGCCCAATCTAATTTACCTCGTGGCGGATCTCAGTCTGATTTAAAATCAAACCTCTCACTTCGCTCGATATACGGACAGTCGCTGTCCGTATATCGAGCAAAGTGCGAAATTTGATTTTAATCAGACTGGGTGGATCTAACCTTGCCTTTAGAAATAATTGGGAAGCTTTTTATTTTAGTCATGCAGGTTATTTAAAAAAAAAAAAAGAATATTTGCCATTTATCTTATTATATAGGGTAGGTCTAGCATCTTTCAGGGAAATACATTTTTTTTAATTTTCCAAACATGGTAGAATTAATGTATATACAGTATAATTTGTCCAAACCGGCCTCTGAGTACTCCGGCGCTCTGTCAATTCCGGCCACAAAATATAGTCCCTAACATTTCTGTAACAAATCCTTTATTAATAATTCCCTGTACTCCGGATACTGCGTATTCTGTATATCGGCCGGCTTACACGGTCCCAACTGCTATCAATTAACTTTAATTATCCTGTGTAAACCGGCCCCTCGATGATACACCACCCTAATTGTTGCGGTCAATTGTATTCGATGTACACAAGGTCCCAACTGCTCGTAATTAGCTCTAATTATCGCATTTAAACCAGCCACCCCACGATGACCAACCTATCGGTATTCGGTCGATCACACGCGGTGTACACAAAGGGTGTCTCCAGGGAAGCCACAGGTAAGTAAAAGAGTGCAGCTTGCGATGATGTAGACGAAATCGACAATTTACCAACAGAAAATTGCGCGAATAATTCCCAGATTTTAAACTGTTTAATAAAAATTGAAATTTTTTCAAATGAGCACGACAATAAAACACTGACATTTATATTTTTACATTTTGAATTCTTTTGTGATATATTACAACGTTAGCAATCATTACATACGTATGCATAGATAGTGAATACAAGGGAAGCAACTCTCATTCTTGTCAACATTCTGCACTCCGGACTCTGTGCAAACCGGCCAATTTCTTTGGAACCACACATAGCCGGTTTAGACAGATTATACTGTATATGCAATCAAACATGCAATGTTTTAGATTTGAAAAGAAGAGAGTCATTGTGTGTACAAGAATACATGGTGATTGACAGCTATAGAAAAATATTTCTACTTATAGATATGTGATCTTTTCTTTGTGGTAGTCCAAATAACTATTTGTTACATTGTAACTTACACAACAGGGAAATGAGCCTCTAAATAAATATTTCTTTTTTAAAAAAAAAAGATATGCATTTCATTCCAAGAATACAATTTTGTGTAATTTGTTTCAGAGAGCAATTGTGATGCCTACTAGTGTAGTCATGTGTAGACTTTCAATCTTTCAGAGTGCCATTTCCTTTAACTATAATCCTACAGGAGTCAAACCTTCATTGATAATGCATATATATGAATCTTTCTACCATTCATGATTTGTATGTAATTGACCTTTATATGTGATCAGCTAGGTAAAAGTCTTTGCAGTGTATATTACCAAACTCCAAGGATGATGCCTTCAACATACATATTATTTTGTTGAAGTCCATCCCCCCTCCAATTTATAAAAATCTCACTGATAAAAGTTCATTCTGAAGGCTTCTCACATTAAACCGACATATGTACTAATGCTCCTCTTTACAAATTTTAACCCACCAGACAACTTTGTTGACAAATATTTAAGATTTTTTTATTATGTCATCTTTTTAATATCAAGATGTTAAAATCATTCTAGAAATGGAAGTAATACATGTACATGTCAATATCAATAACAACATGAAAATTCATCTAAAAAGTTATCTATTAACAAATATAATTACATGTACATACATGTAATTGTATGCATAACAATGCATATACATGTACTTAATTTCTTAAACATGTATTGTAACAAATTCTATTTTGCTGAATATCAAACTTTTTTTATTTTACTGTCAATTTTTAAATGTCCATATGATATAAATGAATAAATAAATATATAAGATGACATAAATGTAGCAGATGGACCATCAGCATGGATTGATCAGTGGGTAGAGTACCAGACTACGGGTCATGGGTTAGATTCTCAATCCTGTCATATATTTTTGAATCATTCCTCTGCTCGTCCTTTTACACAATCAAGGCAATGGAAGATGAACATTTCTCGGTTTCGCAAAAGATTTTTCAGGCCATTACAGCAATGTACCCATAGACCTAGAACAATAATAGTATTACATTGATTTAAATAAACAACTGTCATTACAATGCAATCAAATTTCATAAGGCTTGAAAAATACATGCAACATAATTTTTAGTTAAATAAATTGTAAAATTGTGATAATGCTGATTTTATTTACATTATATTTATCTACCGTACACCATATCTGGGAAGATATCATTAAGTATCACCTACAATTTCTAATTTTAATGATTTATAACCCAAGAGCCCATATTAAGAAAAAGATTTCAAATGACCTCAAGGTCAACTTTAGTATTTTTTCATTAACCATTCCCCTTGTAATGAAATTGGCTTCTTTCCAAACCAGAAAAAAAAAACTTTTTAACCAAGAATGGTAAGTTTCAGTTAAGGTCATTCACGTTTATAGATAAAAGATATTTTTTTGTGATATTTCAGGTACAATTCACTTGCATTCTATTTTCTTTCTACAAAATTATCAGGTTTAATTAGTCTAGAGTTAACATATTTTGATAGTTCCTGGTTGTGGCAAGTAAAAATGTAAAATCAGCTGATATGTACTGCAGTAAGGTATATGAATGGGATTTTACTGTAGCAAAGAAGGTGAGAAAAATCTTTAGCAAAATTGAGTATTGAACCTGGTACCTTTGCACTAAGCTACTCAGGCTGACATATAATACATGGTAGTACAACAGTATAAATTTAAAGGGGCATATTTGCTGTGAAAGTGATGGCAACCATTTTTATCTCTCAAAATCTCACAATGGCAAAGGAATATGTATTACTGACTAATAAAAATATTTCTTTAGTAAAATAAAAAAAAAAACAGGAACCTAACAAGAGGCCCACAGGCCTTATCGGTCACCTGAATACTAGTGGAAAAGTATCATTACTTCCATGGACTATGAAATCTAGAAAAAATTTACAATTTTGGTAGAGGCCTGCCTGCTCTACATCACTATGCATTTAATTTTTCTTATATATGTGTGTTTCTTGATAAGAAGATTTTTGAAAATTGGTCCCCCTTGTCCCAATGATGCTTCATACCAAATTTGAAAAGAATTGGACTGGTAGTTATTAAGAAGTTAACAATGTTCAATTGTTAACGCACGACGAATGAAAACTAATTGCAATAGGTTACTGAGTAATTTCAGGTGACCTAATAAAAGTACATTTGATAACCGCTTTTAATGTAAAGAAATATATAAAGAAGAATTATTGGCTTGCAAGATAATAAGTATTTAATCACCAAAATTACATATATTCATTTGCTTGCTTTGAGATTAAAAGGTGTTTCAAATAACTGAATACATGTGTTATTACTGATCAGAAATATATAATATAGAGCAATTTTTATTGAGTGTTGATTTAAAATTTTGGTGACAAAATTACAGCTATTATTTTGGAAATCATGCAAGAATTTTTAATATCGAGGAGATAAAAAATAATTTCAAAGAAACATAGTGTATGTCCTTAGATTGGTTAAATTTCTACTTGCCAAAAAGGTGAAGATATGCTTAGACAGACAGGTACGAAACTTGCAAAATGGACAAACTTTGATCATAAAAACTCATAAATTTATGTTCTTAAATCTTTGCCTAAGGATTTAATCATCAATGCATTACAAAAATCATTACATCATGTACCATAATTTGTTTTGGATGTTTTAAAACTTTGTAAGTACAGAAATGATTAAATGTGTACAAACAGTGGATATACTTACATCATATATATGTACTGTACATCTTGCATCCCAATCCTAACCCTGAGGCGTCATGGAAAATCTTTCAGGAGAGGACATGAAGAGAAATGCATCTAAATCAAGGAATGCTGCTGTCTGTTGGCAATTTATTTCTTGACCACCTTTATGACCCTTTGAAAAATAACAGAGGTCAGCTAACTTGGATATCTAGTGCATGTTACATGTATATCACACCTAATATCTCCAATTAATATATAGTCAATGTTATTCTACATTAAATAAATTAACACTGACTTCACACAGTTGTACAACTGTATTTGAATGCGATTTTGTTTCACAATATTTTCTGAAAGTTTTGCACATGGATGTGCACAAGCAATAATTAAAATGATGCTAAAAGAGACTGTAACTGTTCTCATCTGGTACCGAGTCCATTCACCCTATCTACCTGTTCGCCCAGAGTATATATTGTTAAAGCAATAATAATTTTCATATTTTATAACCATGCAATAGAGGGGCACGTACAAATCACACATTTTAGAATTAGTGCCTGTATATATAATGTATATTTTAGATTCATTTTTCACCAATATTCTTGTTTTTCTTTTTGCGAAATGATGTGAAAGCATGTGCGTACTTGTGTACAGGTAGCTATGATACTGCTTTGATGTTGTCCCAGTCATGAAATTAAAAAAAATGGGATAAATAATTTATTTTGAATTTCAATTGTGGTATTGTCAAAAGTTTGAAGTTACCATGTACACTAATGAGCTTGTGTCTTAATGTGTTAATAGTGGGCACATATCAAATTGTAAATAACTAACACATATGTATATGTGCTCACTATTTAGAAATTAAGATCCAGGCATTATAGCAGCTACATAGGTTGAGAACAAAATGAATAAGGGACTGTGATTTTACCATGTGTGTCATGTACTGAATCCCCTTGAAGTCAATTTAACATTACTTAGGGGCCTAGTGACGAGTAGTCAGTGGTAAAACATTTAAGGTTATTACTACACAAACAACTTAACTTACTTGTCAGTCCATGCCGACTTCTTTTTGAACACCTACAACATCGCAGATCCATGCACAAGTCAAATGCGTTAAATTTGATGAACCTTCCATTTGGATTTGTAAACAACACTGAATAACGGTACAGTTGATCGACATGCCGTTGGCAGGCATACGTATACGTTGAAATTCGTTGCTTTCTCACAAAGTTCTGTGTTCTTTTCCGTCATAATGCTGCGGTAGCGCAGGGAAGTCAAAGTAAATGAGCAAATTCACACTTTTTACGCTTCGAAGTGAAAATAGCCATTGCGCACGCGTAAGTGCAATCGTACATCGTAAGTTACGTTTGCGGCTACGAACGGTTTTGTAAATACCATTTCACGAGTACCTAACTCTAATCTTAAGTCAGACGTAAATCGTACGTTTACGTCTACGTCTACGAACTTTAGTAAATATGGGTCCAGGGGTCTGTGTTCACCCAACTATATATTTTGTATTGCATATAGGAGTTATAACATTGATCACTGCTCGTTATTTCCCCCTTTCATAAACTATATGATCATTTGATATTATATGAATTTGTCAGTTAATGATTTTAGAAGCCATATTGTCCCATAATTTGTAATGTATATATTATACAGGGAATAGCTAAATGTGCCATGTACGCGTTAGACAGAGAATAATAAGGAGTATAGATGTTTTGTGTTTGAAGCAATATTTTGTCATTAGTTTTTTTTTTATTTCTTTTCCTGTTTTATAGATATGCATTACTTTGTCCAGTTCAGATTAATAGGTAAACAGCATAAATATAATGGAGTGATATCCTGCTTTTTCTGCTTTCTTTTTATAATGGCTATCATCTGTTAATGTAGTTATTTATCACTGACACTTAACCAGGCTGCAATATCATTCTGAACAATTAAACTGTGCTGGAGTTAGATATTCCTACACTATGCGTGATATTTATAATTAGCTGGACTTTATTTATTCAAATTAATATCTTAATAACAAAACAAACAACAAAGAACGGCTTTGTTTAAATCTGTGCTCTTGAAACGCTTCCCAATTTTGGTCAGATAATCATTGAAAATGGTATATGAGCCATGTAAAAAATAATTTCCATGTCTACTTGCACGGCTATCAGCACATGGTAAATGTACAAGTAAGATGCATGATGTCGCACAGAGTCGCACACAAATGAGCAGACTTTTCTGAGATGCAACACCATTGCGCCCTTTTACAAACTTAATCTTCTAAATATGTAAATTCAATACCACAGAGAATGTTTACTGTCAATACATAGGTGATACACAAGACCTGATATAAGGACGCGCGCAAATTCAGTAGTTGGTATTTAAGTAGAATGCAGTTGCAAAAAATTGAAAATAACATTTATCAAGATATATATTGTAAACAATGTAATTTAGTAGTTTTTGTCTTTCAAATCGGAAATTCCTTTTTCTCTATTAGAATTAATTAGAAAATGTTTCTAGACGACCATATATTCATCAAATTCAGTGACGGGGTTTCGATTTTATTACTGTCCTTGGCTTGCTCGTCACACTGCTATAAACTGTCCAGTCTACTTCGAGTGACATCGTCATAAAATTTCGTCATCTCTGGACAGACAAGTAGCTCTTCTTGTACATAGTAATCGCCAACTTTATGTTCTCCTTCAATCGTAACTAACTGTTTTTCCACGATTCAAAAAATAGCTTCTTGGACAAAACAAAGAACACTGACAGCGTTCTCTAGATTTTTATCATCCCAATAGTTTCCAAAGATACACGATACACGATATTCACGGAAAATCTGATACACGATATACATGATAAACATGATAAACGCAAAACACAACAGATGATAGAACTGATAAACGCAAAACACGTTAGAAAATGGAAAACCTGGTAAACGCAATATCGCGATACGATAGGATACACGCACTACATGGTAAGATATACGCATTATTTGGTAGGATATACGCACGATGTAACACGAGAATAATGCTGTGGATACTATTTCCACCTTGCGTATGACGAACACACACACGAATTTACAATATTTTAGATAATGTGTCAACTTTCTTAAAAAGACATGTCAGAACCATATTATTGGTTGTATGTTGCTCGATAATTTGTCACTCATATGGAGATGTGATATCAACCGACACGTTTCGATAAAGATGAATACTTTATAGCATGTGACGTACTGGTCTTCACTCTTAGAAATGAATTCTGTTTCAAAGTATATTTCAGTCTTGATTGTTGCTTGTGGCTTTCATTTATACGAGGAGTACCAGCGAACATTAATCGATAGTTTGCAGTGTGTTCAAACGGCTATTGAATAGATATTATCAAAAACTGCTCTTTTGAACAGAACCTAAAGAATCACTTACGACAATAAGATCCACATAAAACTTCATAAAAGAGATGTTTAATATCAACAATTGTCAAGTATCATGCTTCGTTGTTTCAATGTTTTTTGTTTATTCTTCTGAACGACAAATGTCATTTCATTTGAAGTTCCATGGAACAAATGGTCAAGGACTTGAAATAATGTATCCGCAATACAGTATTACTTATGGAGCAGCCGTAAATCTTTGTTATAAACTGTGTAAAGAACAGTGGTGGTGTAGTGCACTCCGAAAATGTGCTGATAGACCCCGGTTATTCCAGTGTGATGTGGTTTGCCAGTTCAATAGTTTCGAAATAGGAAGGTATACGAAAGGGAAAGAAAAATGTGTTTCACTCGAGGTTGGTATCAGTTAGTTTTACAGTTCCCATCAGTTTGAAAGTGATATTTAAAAATTCTTCAAGTAGGGATTCTTTACAGTAAGGTTAAACTGAAGGAAAAATAAACAAGAAAATTTGATTCGTAAAGTAAATTGTATTAGATGTAAAGATATTTGATTAGTTTCACTTTCTATTCCGCATTTATTTATAGCTTATTTTTCCACTTCAAGTTGACAAAGTACATCATTTAATCAATATTGATAATTGATATTAATATCAATTAATATATTTGTAGGCATACGCACACCAGATCAGTTCGAATGGTGAGCATCTCCTATATTCTATTATTACATTTGATTATTATACTTTTTATGTTGAAAAAGCGCATTATCCTCCTATTTGAGCACCGTAGGGACCCGGGTTAGAATGGGTCCTCAGTACCCCTTTCTCGTCGTAATTGGCAATTAAATGGGACGGTCCTTTGGGTAATACTGCAAAAACCGAGGTCCCTTATCACAGCAAGAAAGACACGGTAAAGACCCCCCTGCTCAACGGCCGTATGCGTCGATCATAGGTCTAAATTTTGCAGCCCTTTACCGACAATGGTAACGTCCCCATATGAGTGAAATATTCTCGAGCGAGACTTTAAACGATATACAATCTATTCTATTTGGAACCATTGGTATAATATAAGGAATATATATGAAGAATACATAATTATTTCACTTACACATTTCAATCATTCCATGTAAGATGCATGCTCCTCAAGTTTGTATTATTTTGTCTGTTAATACGATAAAGTGCAACTTGATATTCCCTACAATAAATAGCTTTTTTTGTTAGCTACAGCTTACTCCGGAGATATTGAAATTCAGGGAACCAATCTTTTTTTTCAATATAACCGAAGTTCAAGATCAGCGAAATCGGAAATGTCAACCATATCGGAGGCTTCATCTGGCATCTCAATCCCGATTACGAAAGCAGAAACATGAATTTATTACATTACATAATTTACAACATTTAGATAATTGATTGAATTTAGTCCACTGGAGATTTTTATTTTACCAACAAAAAAAATGTGAGTTTTGGTAACTTTTGTTTCTTATTGAGCTGACCAAGAATGAATATTTCAATTTCCGATGTCTACAAAAATTTTGTCGTCTACTTTAGGTAGCGTCTGTTCATAATCTTTTTTATTATTATTAAATTTTCACATACAATTTCGAGGTTGATTGTACCTCACATTTTCATCCGGAATTTTGTTTTTGCTCTCGTCACTGATACTTCCCTAGCAGTATGTACATGTACATAATATTGGAAGTAAGTTCTTCCCTTGAAACGATCGCAGTGAAAACGTTTGACACATATGTATGTCTAACATCAGAATTTCAGAACCATGTTTTAAAAAAAATAAAGTTGAAGAACATTAGTAAGTGGCATCATGTTGTCTGTAAAGACATTGTCGTTGTCCGCGTCAGATGTTATAGATTTTATTTTGAGATTTTAATGTGAACCCAGTCTTACAAAAACTATATTTAATGCACTGTGATAGCGGTAACGTGTTTGAAATTACAGGGTTAAGCAAAATTGTCATTTCAGATTTTGACTTCAAATTCTTATATCTATTGCAGTTATTAATTTGTATTTGGTGTCCAATGATAAAATTTTCCTTTTTGTGGGGAGGTCAAATTTTACAAACGATCCAGTCATCAAGCTGTTAAAGAATGATTATAGCCCACTATTGTTTTATTCCTATAAAAACACGCAATGAAAATTAATCCACGGCAAACCAATAACTGACACCTACCTGTGAAATTATAATGTCACCAACTGGGACAACTACCATTGCAGGTGACTTCAAGATAGCCGTTATAAAAACAATACATTATCTACTCAGCGGACCGATAATTGATTTCAAAATAACCGATATTTCAATTTAACAGATATTTTCTTGCAAAGAAAATGAGAGACTGAGACTGGAGATTTTGTTTTACTTCAAAATAAACGATATTTCAAAATAAGCGACTTCAATATAAGTGGAGTAAGCTGTACATGTATTTTTGTACATTACTGATAGATACAAAATATAATAAACATATAAGATGCGCGTCTTACGAACCTTTGGGATACAATCCCGTGGGGATCCGGGTTAGAATAGGTCCTCAGTACCCCCTTTGCTTGTCGTAAGAGGCAATCATATGATGCAGTCCTTTGGATGAGACCGCAAAAAACGAGGCACCTGGTCACAGCAGGTGTAGCACGATAAAAATTCCCATCTCTGCTCAATGTTCATAAGCGCCGAGCACATGTCTAAATTTTACAGTCCTTCACCGGCGGTGGTGATGTTTCCATATGAGTTAGTGATTCTCGAGAGGGACGTTAAAGGATACATCGCATGTTTTTAAACTTTTTAATTTTTTCAGCAAAATTAATTCATTTCATGCCTAAAACTACTTTACATGTGTTTTAAAGGAAACAGTTTGCGTAGTTTTCGAGTTTGAAAGCGATGAAATTCAAATCTTGCGATATGCATATTTTCTTCGATATTTTACGCGCCATTATCTGTGACGTCATATGCGACCTCGATCGAGAAGATTTGAAAACAGTTGTTAGCCATTTCATTAACAGATTAGATTTAATTGACAAACAAACAATTATCACATTAACGGCTTGTAAATAACACTGCATTAGGGTGTTTTGTGCCGTTTAAGGGTGTACTTGCTGTCAGTAGAGAGGCTTTGGACTGTGTTTTTTTCAATTTTCGAAAGAAGGTATGAGGGACAAGACGTGAATATTTTTTGTCGGCACAACGACTTTGCCATAAAAAACCCAGTATAATTTGTCCCTGTACTTTTTTAAACAAGCACTTGGACAAAGACGTAGATAAACTGCGAGAAAATGGTTCTATCGAAGCTACCCACTGTTACATATAGGCCTACGGCTTATGCTTTCCGTTCTGCTCTCAAATTCAATACACACTCGCACCAACTGACCTTCACCTTGTAACACCATATAGGCAGAACTTCGCTAGCAGTGTCTACCAACTGGTAGTTTTAAAAAAGAAATTTGAAGATAAAAGATAATTGAACTTTCAATTATAAATAATAAAATATGATATTTCCCAACTTTGAATTGAATTATAATGCTTTCATTTTTTTTAAGGAACACGTACGTGTTTACAACAACGTACAGCACGCCGCGCTCCCACTTCCTAAGTAACAACGTGTAGATAACAAAAAAATAATGATTAATAAAATTGCTTGAATAAAATAATCTAAAAGTATTGGGATTTTCACCACAAGTTTGATAATTTTTATTATTATTTTTTCTCTCGAAATGCACCCGTGACAGTAGGCCTAGTTGTCAATGATACATAATCGTATCATAATTTAGATCTAACTTCTCCAAAATAAATTTAATAATAATTGCACTGTAAATTTTCAAAAAGCAACAACGCTAATTACAGTTCTTTACAGAAATGACATTACCATATTGTGTTTAGACAGTGATCCCATGTAAACATTATTTACTCGCAGGTTTCATACTCGCTTTCCTCGCTACATTTGGGCCGCTTGTATGCACTGGTGGCTAAAAGATATAAGACTCGGGAAATTTGTTAACATCGAAATAAATGTTATCCATGGTAAATTTATTAGGCCCCTAAAACCCGAGTTTTTAAAAATATCTAACACTACTTTTACAACAAGTTGATCGACGAAGGTCGCATATGACGTCACTGTACCACGTGACTACCTATCTAATTAACTAGGCTTTTTGAAATCGGGGCTTAGATTTAAGTCCGTATTGTGGCTAATTATCGCAATACTTCAGCGAACGAACTATTACAATTAATTTCTATAAGCATAAGGAAGACAAAATGCATATAATTTTGTATACTTTGAAAACACGATATGTGTCCTTTAAACAATATACAATCAATCAATCTTACATACACAAACAACATAGTTCACCAGATAGTTTGAATGGGTTGTAATCATATAATATTCTTTCCTTCTTTTGCGAACAATGTTTTTGGTTGTAAGAAGGCTAAATATGTCAAATGATATTTTGTTTTAAATAAAAACTTACAGTTGCTGCTAACAAGGACGTCAGAGTGGTAGAGGATGCAGCATACCATATTTTTTATCCTCATTACGCCACAGACACTACAACAATCTGTCCATTGAACCGTCTGTTTCTGCACACTATTTTCACAGAGAAGCCTTGGATGGAAATAGTCCTTGGTCAATCTACAAATGTAGCCATGGTTATTGTTTACAACAGACAAGACGCGGGAGGTAGGTTGTATCAGATATCAAAACTTGTAAATAAATACGTATCACAATGATATAAGTTTGACTATATCTCTTTCATGTGTTAATGATAATATCATCACATCTAAAGCTTTACTTGCTGAGAGGGATCGCTGTGCTTAAAATGTAATACACTGTTAGTGTGTAATTTGACAACACAAAGTTACCATAAAATTATTGTTGAAATGACACGTTCATCATGATTTACAGGTGAGCGATTCCACAATGCCCTGATTGAGGTTGCAGAGAATAATATGTGGAGAGCTTGTGGATTTTACAAGGGGCCAGGGGTGATAACTTATTTGATACATAAGAGCTTGTTTTGCGTATGATCAGTTTTTAAATTAAAGCAGGCTACTGACAAACAACAGTCTCGTTTAAAATCAGAATTTCGCAAATTATATCGTCCTTATAAGGATCTAGTTTGCCAACACAGCCTATCATTGGGTAAAATGCTGTCTGACGTGTTTCATGCCGATTGTTAAGTCGTTCTGGGCAGACTGATTTTGACTACGGATAACTCCGTTTATCTTATCAAGATACAGGGCTCAAAGCGGGTTTGACCGGTCAACAGGGGATGGTTACTACTCCTAGGCACCTGATCCCCCCTCTGGTATATCCAGGAGTCCATGTTTGTTTTGTATTGTTTATACGAGTTATGAGATTGATCACTGTTCGATATCTTCCTACGATCGTAAATATGGAAAGTTGACGTCGGAGAACATGAATGCAGTTTTTATATTCGTTTTTACCAGTTGTGAAAGACGTTTGTTTGCAGGAAGTTTAAGTGTCGTTAAATTTACATGCCATCAAACCATAATAGAAACCTATGCACTGTTCTTAACCGTTGATCAAACTTCATTGTTTTTGTCATTCATAACACCTGCACTTCATTTATACCATGGTTTCATAATATTGTTCAACCAAGACAAGAACGATAACTTGTGTTTTTTAAAAAATCGAAATATGTTGAAATCGCAGAAACAAGTTGTTAGTTGAATGAGTACCATATAGTTTATAACTTTCAGCACCAACTGATGGTTCTGAATCGGAAGAATGTCACGACACGACATTAGATACGATATTGTCTGAAGTTGAAACGCTGTATTATTCTAATTTCACTATGACCTTGGAAACAATTGTCGCTGGAGGAAAAAATGTGATGGTGTTCGAGAACAAAATGGAGTATGACGTCTTCGCTGATATTACTGAGAATAAAGTATGTACACAACCTGGGCGTTATGTCTAATTATCAAATAATACACATTTGTACAATTCTCCAATGGGATTGTATGCTGGAGTGTATGGCAAAATGGCCATCCGTATATATCTGGGAAACCATGATAAACATAGCTTTTTATAATGTATTTTTGTCAACAGATGAGCTTACCAAAGCAACTGAAGCCTGGTTCTGACTTTTCAATTGTATTGCACTACAAAGGTTTTGAGAAACCAGGAACAATTTTTGAGAAGGGCTTAAGAGACAGTAAAAGTTAGTTATTAAAATCATATGAATTTACTACACGTGACTTGTTCCACTATACTATTCAATATTATGTAATGATTAAAACATATGTCAAAACAGATTTTCTTTTGTGAAATACTGGTATATTTACAGATGGGTTTTTGTCGTCCGGTGTATTGATGATTAATTTCTCACCGGAATTCGAGAAGCTAGATGCAGACTTGCTTTGTGAATTTGTGTTTGTGATAGACCGTTCAGGTGAGAATACACATAAAATATCTCTTATTAGAAGCACATTATTTTTGATAGGCAAAGAATGATTAAATACACTCATTTATCAGCTACTTGGTTTATAGAAAGAGATACTAAATTTTTTTCCTACACATTCCATGCACTTTATGGCCCTGTACACACACATGCTTACAAACATTTTTGTAATGCTTCTTAACGGGAATTCTTTAACGGATTATTAACGACAAACTAACAACTCAACGTTATGACAAACGAGATGATTTCAGCTTCTCCGTCGTCAACTTCCCATATTTGTGAAAGGTGAAAATAATGAACTTTGATCAATTTCATCAATGTAAGGTGAAGATAACGAACAGTGATCAATCTCATAACTCCTACAAGCAATAAAAATAGAGAGTTGGGCAAACCCGGTCAGATTATATGCCTAGGAGGAGTAAGCATTCCCTGTCGATCGATCACATCCACCAAGAGTCATATATCTTGATCAGGTAAGCAAAGTTATCCGAAGTCAAAATTGTGCCAAGTACAGCCTAACAATTGGCATATGCCGCCAGTTGTAGCCGGTGAAACTCTGCAAAATTCAAGCCTATGTTTGGCGCTTACGGCCTTTGAGCAGAGAGGGACGTTTATTGTTCCATAAATGTTGTAACACGGGACCTCGATTTCTGCATCATCCGAAGGACCACCCTGTTTATTCGCCTATTGCGACAAGCAGGCGTTACGATGGACCTATTGAAACCCAGATCCCCGCGGATAATTAACTTTAGTGCTTTTGTAGTGAAGTTGTGTGTGCCTTGTGCAAGAAATCAGATACAACTTTATTCTTATTATCAACTTGACCGAAATGTAAAATTACGACGGTATTAAGATAACGTTTTACTGACAAATGTTGTATTGTGATTCAAAATGGTTATTTTTACCCTGCCCTACTATCAGAAAACAACGAGCATAGACTTGGACTAATTTTATAAACATGTCATACAATCTCTTTCAGTTTATTTAGTACATGGTGTGAACATTACAACCAGTAGTGACTGAACACTGTTCTAGTATTTTGCAGTATTTATATACAAATTGCACAATATAAATACCCATATTACGTGTATATCCGAACATATACCAGTACATATATTCTGAGGAATAAAATGATACCTACTTATGTATACATATAGGATCGATGAATGGAGAACGCATTGATAAAGCTAAAGAAACATTATTGTTGTTGCTCAAAAGCCTGCCTATCAACTGCATATTCAATATTGTCAGTTTTGGAACAACATTTACGACATTGTTTTCAAAGTAAGAAATTTAAATTATCACAGCGGAGAAAATGTATCATTTTTATTAGCAATATCATTGTATCATTCATAATTCTAGTTTCTCTGCTTAATGATGTTTAATAATTTAAAAACATACTTTCATCGTATCGCCTTACATGAAATAGAAATAAAATGCAATATTTTCAGGAGTAAACCATATAATGAGGAAACTTTGGAGAAAGCTCTGGAACTTCAGAGAAATATGTGCGCAGATATGGGAGGAACAGAAATTTTCAAGCCATTGGAGAATATTTTCAAGAACAAACATTCAGGCTCTTATGCTAGACAAGTAAGTACATAACTCAAAATGCAATAGATTAATTGAAGCTACTCCATACTCTGATACTTCAAACCAGAATATAGACTGAAAGGAAAGCATTAAACTCATGCCACCAGTTCCATAATTTACCAACACGTGAATAAATGCCATCAATATAAGCAACATTTTTCGTCATAAAAAAAGTTTAGTCTTGTATTCCAACATATTATGACCCCTGGGTCGAGGCCTCTGCTGGTGGACTGTTAGTCCCCGAGGGTCTCTACAGCCCAGTAGCTAAGTACTTCGTTACTGGCTTGAAAATACGGATGTATATTTAATTGCTTTTATAAAATTTAGAAATTCATTCAAAATTAAGGATTATCTCCCTCATGCATAGCTCTTATCCTTGGACGAATTTGGTTCCACTTTTTGGCACGCTGGTTTTGGCTATATTTAGCTCTAAAACTTCATAGTTATTTCGGATTTCAAACATTTCGGTTGAGCATCACTGAAGAGACATTATTTGTCGAAATGCGCATCTGGTGCATCAAAATTGGTACCGTATAAGTTTTGCATTATAAGTTAAACTCCCCGCCCTGTATATATTTCCTACAAATATGCTTGCATCATATTTTATACTTTAAATTGTCTTGATTTGTACTTTTTATCCATTATGACATAATGTTGCATTCATGCTTATATGTGTAAGGATTATTCGTTGTGTATTCTATGGTTTTTCTTTTAATTATCAATTGTAAATTTTAGTATGTTGTACAGGGCTTTAGAGTATTTTTAGATAAGGCGCTATATAAGTGTACTTTTAGTATTATTATTATATACTTCTACAACTGATTCGATACGCAAGAGCTTGTTCGAAGTATGATTAGTTTTTTAATCGAGGCAGGCTATTCATAAACAAGTTGATATTACAGTGGTTTCAACAGTCTCATTTAAAGTCAGCATTTTGCAAATTCGATGGTCCTTACGATGATCTAGTTTGCCCATAATCATTAGATCAAATGTTGTTTGACATGTTTCATACCCATTGTGAGGGCCTTTTTGCACACATAATTTGACTACTAATTAGTCCGTTTCACTGATCATGATATAGAGCTCCCAGTGGTTGTGACCCAGGGGATGCTTATACCTCCTAGGCAACTGATTCCACCTCTGGCTGATCCAAGGGCTCGTGTTTTCCGAAATCTCTATTCTGTATTCCTTCAATGAGCTATGAGATTGATCACTGTTCGATATCTTCACCTTTCATTGCTAGTTTATCTGTTCTGAATAGTTTACACTGAAAGTTTCTTGCCACATTGCTTAAGGTAGATCGATTGTCGTGTGATGTCATATGTTTTTGTAAAACATTTCTATCAAATTAAATAGGGCATTAGATAAATGTATCTTTCAGAACAATGTTATTCACTGTATAAAATGAAAAAAAAACATTCTCAACTATTTATAGTAAAAATTACTCTACCGTTATATATAATCAATTATTTGTAATGAATAATGTTGTCAAGGGCAATAAATCCTATATTGGTATTTCATCTATTTGCTCAAATACCGTAAGCCCCGGACATACACCTAATTGTAGTCCTTCACCGGCAATGGTGACGTCTCCATGAGTGACAAATTTCGAGTGAGACGTTAAACAATGTACAATCAAGCAATCTATATGTCTCAACGTGCTATATATATATTATTGACTCTTTATTAGGTATTTTTGCTGACAGATGGGCAGGTTAGCAATGTATCAAAAATAGTACAGATGGTAAGAAAGCAGGAAAACACAAGGTATTTGGAAATTTCATTGCATTGATACTTGAGCAAATAAATGTATATTGTAATTTTGAACTCGTTCCGTTTCTTGGATCAGGGGTTTATTGTTTGGAGTTCTTTACGATAAAATAACCAATTACAAAGATTAGAACAAAAATTAAAATTGCTCAACTTAAAGCATTCATTGATTTATGAAGGGTGTTTACGTTTGGTATTGGAAACGGCTGTTCGACGGAATTGATACGGAATGTCGCCAAAGTCAGCAATGGAAAGGCAACATTTGTGAAAGATAAAGATCGACTGCAGTCAAAGGTGAGGGAGAAAGAAATGGATGTATACATAATCTATTCATGGATGAGCAATTCTTGTCGCATGAAAGGAATGCTGCGGAATCCTTACGCTTGATAGTGATTTGATTTACATGTATATTATCAACAGCATTCACTAAATGTCCTCGAATTTGTATCTACAATGTTATGTCGTACTTTACTGAATGATCACTTACGAAGTTCCTTAATTTCACAAAATCACGAAAATGAGCTCTCATGATTATAAATCACCGAAAAACTATTCTTATAATTCAGAACGGTTTTAGATCATCCGAACTGAAATCTGAAGTGATCTTTTCTTTTATCAAAATGTGTCTGTTGTGGTTATCAACGCTGTCATTGCAAACCCTTCTTCTCCAGAAACACCCAGCTAACTTCAAACAAACTTGGCACAAAGTATCCTTGCTTAGTAAATGTATTCAAATGAATAACCATGTTCCCTATCAAGGGAAGATAATAGGAAAATACGAGCTGATGGAGTATTGAAAAACAGGAACGGGGCATACCCCCTCGACATGAATGTCTACAAGCTTTGTATATGATATCCCTAAGTCACCTTGATCTTTGACCCCAAGATCAATCAGGTTTTCCCTCTCTTTGTCACAAAGCTACAAGTGAAATATGAAATCAATGGAGCAAAAATGTGACGTGTAGACTGACCACAAGCTTTTCCTATGAAGTCTCGTGGTGAACATTTGACCCCAAAGACATTAGTGTTTTACTCTCTTCATAAGAAAGCTACGTGTGAAGTATAAAATTAATTGAGTAAAAACTGTGGTCTGTGAAGTGTCGTCAATTGTAGTAAAGAATATGCTCACTGGGGGTTGTCAGGGAAACTCAAACACTCACAACCAAACATTTCAATTAGTTAATGGCTGAAATATTGCCAAAGCGACGTAAAACCGCAATCAATCAATCAATTTTAGTGTTACACACACACAAAAGGGCCCGTTATCATATCCCTTCCTGCAATGAAATGCAAGGGGATAGAAAAATCTCAAATACCACTATATCAGAAAGGCCAAAACAATTATAAAAGTATCTGTATTTGATATATAAGTTTGTTCACACCATGACCAAGATAGAGCCCCATATAGGGTTTGAAAATTTACATATTAATACATGTTTCCGGTAATAGACATTCTTTTCCGAGCTATAGTTTGTCAAATTGACATGCTAGTCTCATCAGGTAGTGTAAATTCAAAGTACAAATATTTACATGTCCATGTTTTTTTAGTTTGATATCTCTAGTAATGGCCTACATTTCCCATTCACTCCCCTTACACCGGAAGTTGGGGGCGCACTTGCGATTGCGGTCCTAAGCTTCATATAAATAGTAGCAAATAATGTATAGTAAAGCTTACGTTACCAAATTCTTTATTATCCTGAGTTTTAACAGTTTGTATAATACCTAAGACACAAACAAGGTTTAATTTCTTCGATTTTATGGAGAAAACTTACTTTTTGAATATTGAACTTCATCAAATTGTGTAGTTGGGGAGGGGGAGGGGGTGTTATAGGCGTATTTGACGTAATTTCTGTCCAAGTTATAATGCAATTAATATCTAGAATTTCAGTAGTAATCTGATTTAAAAATAACAGACACGTAGAATTAAAGCACAATGAAAGCATGTAATATAATCAGACACGTTGAATCGTTTTTTTAAAAAAAAAAGGGGGGGGGCGTTGACTTCATTATTATACCCTACAATTCTTGACAAGTAAATTTTTTTTAAAGAAGGAAGGCTTCAAGGGTTGATCTTTCAGTTCCATTAAGTGGTTAAATTTTGCTTTTCCACTATACCATTCACAATACTGTTTTTAAGAGGGGGGGGGGGGGGCTTGCAGCTTATCTATAGATCGAACTTTGCACTTACTTTGCATGTAATAAAAAGAGAGGACAGACCTATTGTTACTAGGTGCGTGATAATTGTTTTTGAGCTCATTTGAGTAATGTAATTGAAGTGCAAGAAGAGCCGTAAGTAGAATGATTTACAGAAAATTTAACTTTCAAGAGATTGAATCACACTCACGTTGTATCGTTTAAAAACAGGGGATGATTTCATAATATTGCTCTACATTTCTTGACAAGTAAATTATTTTAAAAAACCCATGTTCTGTTTATTGCTACCTGGTGTACATCTACATGTAGCAACAAGCAGGTTTGTTCAGTGTGAAATGATAAATTGATAATATACATTGTATGCATTGCTTGCACATGTGTTTTAGGCATATCTTATTGCATGAGTTTTGGTTGTCGAAAATAGTGATAAAAATTAATAATGAAGAATTGCTGATATACTAAAGACATCCTGGTTCTGATCTGAAGAAGTCGAGGACTAGTTAATATTTACATACTTTCTTGCATCATTTCCATACAATGCTTGCGAGAAAACAATGCAAGAGACACCTACTAGTAGATGCTATCAGTAACTAAACTATTATTGCTCAGTTCAACTATTTTTAAGTCATCACACTTACTTCTTACAAAAATTCCTTAACTGGCAATTGATTGCAATCAAAATTTGTAAAGTTTCCATTTATTCCTTATATGACACCGTCAACTGTGGACCGCAATATGCTGCGCTCCATCTGTAATCACGGAGAAATAATTCGCATAACATTGTGAAAAAATGTAGGCCATTGTAATAATAACCATTTTGCATGAATGCGATGCTGTTGTGACTAGTGTATGAATGAATAAGTATAAATACACTGGTTGCGCATGTACGTCTATCTTAATGACTATTAATTTTGACAGAGGTAAAGATTAATAAACATCGGTCACAACCGTCATGAGCCCTATATCTTGATCAGGTGATCTGTAATCAAAATCAGTATATAAAGAACGACTAAACAATTCGTATGAAACATGTCAGACAGCATTCAAACAAATAAACATGTTGTATTTGCAATTAGATAATGGGATATGTTGTTCACAGTGCAGCACGAGTTATATCCCCCTGTACAACACGATGGAGTCCTCAAGTGATTGCATTATTATAAGGAATATATAGAGAATTTACTATTTATGATTGTAATTAAGTGTCAGTTAAGGAATTTTTGTAGAAATTAAGTGTAATTACTGACAGTTGGTATAACTGTACAAAATCTTAGTCATTTATGTGTCCCGTATGTGATTTCTCGCAGTCCACGGTATTTCAGTTTAGATCAGAATAATAAGGATGAACAATTATTCATTATTACTTTTTATCAATATTATCAACGACGAAAACTCCACAATGAATATGCCAGAAATTACATGTGCAACCAACCCATGCAATCATTAACTTGTAATCCTTTGATGTTGTGGACAAATATAAGGTCGACACGTTAAAACTCAGCCCATGATAAAGATTTTATACCGTAAGCTTAACCCTATTTCTTACTACTATTCTATCTTAAGTTTAAGAACCCATCGGTAAGCACGCTTCCCACATCCGGTGTAATGACAGTAACTGCAAAAAATGAAGGTCATTTTAACGATCATATAATTTGCGAAATGCTGACTTTATATCGAGCGGACACAAAAACGAAAATGACCATCAATGATAGATAAAACGGCGTTTATATATCGTAATGTAGACTGAAGCTTCTGAATAAATTATGCCTCATAAGAATATAAAAACTGATCAGTAAAAATAGGTGAAATAAGTGTTCCCTTTTAACCGGCACAGGTAAAAGGAATAGTCCGTGGTCAAACATGTCCTAGCTATAGGTACAAAACACGCCATACAGCATTCAGATTAACGATAGGTTGTAGATTTCGAAATCATTCTATGTGTTTGAAAACCTTATTTACGGAGGGAAGAAGTATCCCAGTAAATACACAAATCAATCCAATTCCTTTACCTGAATTGACATTATATCTTCTTTATAGGTTATGTCCGCTATGAGATGTAGTTTACAACGTGGAATTGCTGATGTGTCCTTAACATGGACTATCCCTGAAGGTTGCACTGTTATAAATGCACCTGATGAAGTACCTCCCGTTTACCCTGGAGAAAGGATAATCTTGTATGCAATAATTTCCGGTGATATTCCGAAGGTAGGTCAATATTAAAATTTATCATGTAAACTTCTTTATAATCACACGAGCTATTTAAAAAAAAAGAATAGCCCGTACATGTACCAAGTAAAAATAAATGTTTAGGAAGTAAACTTCAGCAACATTTTAACACGTACCTGCAACCAAATATATGACAGACAGTATACTTCTTTGAAATCGCAAAATCTTTCTCAAATCAACAACATCAAAACCCATGACTTTTCAACACTTTACTCAACTATTCCTCATGATGAATTACAGACTAGACATTTTTATATTATATACAGTTGCTTCGTCAACAAAATTCGAAAAAGCAAATATTCGTACCTAATGATCAGTCATCCAACATTTTTTTGTTAATAACCCATGTGATTTCACATACAAGTACTCTGAAATTGAAATGAAAATTCTCATCGACATTCTTTTCGTCTTTGATTATCATGTTTTCCAACAGTCTGATGGAATTCACATGGCCACGAATTGTGCTCCTTCCTTACCTGACCTGATTTTATATTCTTATGAAGCAGAGTTTATTCAAATGCTTCTATCAGCGATAATAATTTTCATTTATCTGTCCATTCGATATATCCCTGTGACTCGAGACAAAGACATTATGGAGTTCTTCACATCTGCTTCGTTCTTAGATATTTTATTGAAATTGAGTATGAACGGCAAACTAGCAGCTCAACTTTATGCCAAAGGGGATGGTTTCAACTTCTTCATCGTCAACTTCCCATTGCAGGCTACTGACAAACAAATTGATATTTCAGTGGTTTCAACAGTTTCGTTTAATGTCAGCAATTCGCAAATTTTATGACCTTTATAATGGTCTAGTTTGTCCATATAACATACCATTGGGTCAAATTTGTTTGACATGTTTCTTACCGATTGTGAAAGCATTTTGAGACACACTGATTTTAACTACAGATTACTCAGTTTCCCTGATCAAGACAGAGAGTTCACAGCGAGTGTAACCGGTCTACAGGAAATGCTTACTTCTCCTAGGCACCTACTCCCACCTCTTGTGTATCCAGGGGCTGTGTTTGCCCAACTTTTTATTTTGTATTAATCATGGTAGTTATGAAATTGATTACTGTTCGTTGAAGAAAGGCGAATATTTCCTTTCTTTAACGACAAAACTTTCAGTGGCAAACATTTCAGTTAATACAACCTATGTGACATTTACACCAAACAAATGTTCGGGGTCCAGTAAAACTCACGTAATTCTATTTACCGTCTATTTTGATTTCGCAAAGTCATATCTCATGTACCTCGGAATCTGATCGTATGTGTGCTATCTCTTTTCCATCCTCTTTCTATGATCTCCGGCACAATGTAGTGTGCCACTTTGACTGAAAATGAGTCATCCCTAATGTCACGGTCTGGAATCTTCATATAGCTTTCTTCCACATTTTGCCGCGGTTTGCGATGATGTAAAAATTGCATTACGAAATCCAATATCTGATCAGAAGACAGATATAACACGGTCCTTGCTTTGAAGCCATCATATAAATGATGAAGCGGCATATCTAATTGAGGAGATTTTATGTGCGACGGGAAATACAAATCTCTGTTGAGTTTTTTTTTTAAATTTAGAAATAGCAACCTTTCATTGATTCTAGATTGTTTAAAGTCTGTCGGGAGAATATTTCACTGATATAGAGACGTAACCATTGCCTGTGAAGGGCTGAAAAATTAGACCTAAATTGTATAATTGGCTCTTACGGTCTTTTAGCAGGGGTGGTTCTTTAACGTGTCATACCTGATGTGACACGGATTTTGCGGTTTTATCTGAAGATGAGGCCCTTATTACAAGGAAGGGGTAATGAGGACCTATTCTAACCCGGATTTCCACGTTGAGTGTGCATTTTCAATATCTTGGTATGCCTGTTGATTTAACACATGGTGACAACCCTCCCCAATGATTGCCGTTAACTTAGCATGCTCGCACAATATGAAAATCAACCATTCCACCTTACTATGACAGAAACATTGTATTTACGCCTATAAAGATATGTACTTGTAACCATCATCTTGACATATAAGTAATAATCATATTCAGCTTACTTAATTTTAGGCTTTTGGATAGATCCTTATTTATTATTATGTAAACGAAAACAAAGCAAACACATTACAAAAAGAGGGCATTTAACATATAACATACTTGAATCTACGTAATTTATCTGAAATTATCAATCCTTGTTAAATCTGGACAATAAAGTAATGTTCTAATTTGCTGCTTGGGGTGTCCGGGTAGCTCAGAGGTAGCGCTCTCGCTTCTCACCGCTGCAAACCGAGTTCGATCCCCGTGATCGGCAGTGGTTGTATTTGAGAGAGTATGGAGATCGCCCGCTCGGACACATGGGTTTCCTCCGAGTACTCCGGTTTCTTCCCACATAAATGATCCCCTAGAGCAAGCATCCGTGCATACAACCATATAATCAGGATATTCAAGAGTAACATCATTGGAGTCCTCCTATATGGTGCCGAGTCGTGGAAGGTGACCAAAGGTATTGTCCACAGACTGGATGTCTTCCAGACAAAATGCCTACGATGGATTCTGAAGGTCTTCTGGCCCAACACCATCAGCAACAAAGATCTATATCAGAGAACGTCAACATCACCAATATCTGAGATGATCAAGATGAGACGATGAAAATGGATCGGACATGTCCACAGGATGGGAGCAACATCAATCCCAAAGATCGCCATGAGATGGACACCAGCAGGAAAGAGAAATAGAGGGAGACCAAAGGAAACATGGCGGCGATCAGTAGAGAAAGAGATGAAGGAGTGTGGATGGACTTGGGGCCGGATCAGAACATGGCAGCAGACAGACAGAGATGGCGATCCTCAGTGAAGGCGTTATGTGTTTCCTAACACGAAGAGGATTAAGTAAGTAAGTAATATACACCAAATAAACATTTATTTATTTTAAAAAATACACCAATATTACATGGGAATCATTGCATGGTGATTTGTAGGGTATCACCACACTGGTATTAATTACTGATCCTTGAAGATTTCTTTCACATTGTGTGATCTTCATTACGTTACAATATTTGTTCGTTTTCCGTATCTTTTGAGTTTTTGGCAAGTACAACTCTTCCATCGACCAGTACAGACTATACAGGGAGTGAGCTAGCTTGGTAGAAAGCAAACATTTCTTTGTATATTTCTTTACACTACGTGATATTCCTTTGCAAAAATTGTATTCCTTGAAAAAATGCATTGGATGGAATTCGTCTAGCTTCTGAATCTGCACATATAACATGTATAAATTTGCCTGGGAATACAATAAAGCTCATTCACTGGATAAACGTGTTACGTGATTGCCGTGTAAATTTCGGCAATATATCGTCTGGAACGTCTTTTAATAGTATTTCTTTCTTATATATATTTACATATACACATACGACACAGTGATCCTCGACAAAACAAAACACTTTTTAGGTTCGCTAATGACCGTTTACAGAATTTTTCAGGTTGTCAAAGTCCATAGAATGCGTAGTAAAGCTGCTCTCGCACTTAAGTTTAGTTGGTTAGTTGTATATTTAACGTCCAGTCGAGAATTTGTCACTCATATTGAGATGTCATCAGCTGCAGGTGAAGTCCCACAAATTTAGACCTATGCTTAGCGCTCAGGGCCGTAGCAGTTAGGGTTCTTTTATGTAACACCTACCGCGATACGGGACCTCCGTTTTTAAGGTGATATCCGAAAGACCCATAGATCTCACTTCCAAATGCCAAGTGTGTGACGATAGAGCTATCACTGCCTATGTTTGTCACGACCATAGCACTCGAACTCACGACCCCCCCCCCCTCCCCGGTCACACTCTACGGCTGAGAAACCGCGATTGGTTGTCGTAAAGGTAGCAACATCATTTTAACTATAGCACCATCAACGTATTAACAATAAATAATGTAACACGTCTTGCTTTGAATCTTATTACCACTATCAATCTTTCAAATATATGTTATTGAAATAAAGCATCCCATTTAACTGCATTTATAAAACATCATGCGCATTTGTTTTAAATGAACATTAATATTTTCTAGGAAAAGGTTTAAAATGAATTTCATATTCTAAAGGAAACTATTCTGTCACAACGATATTTACTTGAGTTTGTATTATGATTTTGATAGGACTTCTCAGGCAAACCCACTTTGATGTTGACTGGTAAAGCTGGCAAAAAGAATGTTAAATTTTCCATGGAGTTTGACATGAACTCGTGCACTCATGCCGACGATTCTTGTCCGCTTCACAGACTTGCTGCTAAGTCGAAATTGACTGAGATGGAACTGAATATGGCTGACGGTAAACTATATCAATAACAATTCATTTAACAAGCTTCCTTACATGTCGTCAGATATTAAGACATGACGATGATGGTATTTTGAAATGAATTAACTTGCCTCTCTATGAAATATGTCTTTCTTTCCAGTTTCCACAACATCTCATAATTGTAACTCATTATTCAACCTCTTAAGTGTGTAGGTTGCATAGTATGTCATTTTTAATACAACAACGCCCCTAGCGATGGAGGGGAGAGAAGTACTTGGTGGGTCCTGTCTTATCACATATGAATAATTGTGTGCATGGTTATTGACCATCCGTTATATTGTTGACTAACGACACTCAAAAACATTTTTGATTAATTTCAAATTCGCCGAAAGTTAAGTTCCCCTATAAAATAATATATAATTTAAGATTTTGCTCCTTTTCAAATTCACCCAAGTGTGTGGGCGAATGGGGCAAAGATTAATCGTTGACGAAAAATATTGTGTATACAGTCTCCCGGGTTCCCGTTCCCTTCAGACAACTTGCTGAGCTATACCATTGTGATTTAGATTAGATTAGAATAGTATTATTGCTATTTCTTTGTCTCTGTATTTTATGGGGGTTTTTTTTTTTGTATTTTTCACAAGTAATTAAATTTTTCTTGGTCATGAAGAATGGATGGGTTGTCCCAACAATTTCATGATATCCATAGCTCGTGTCGTGAATAATGCTTTCTATATCCATTAGAAAATGCGTTGGTGGCACTAAGCACTGCAATGAATGTTCCCTGCAAATACACAGCTTTTGTTGGCGTGGATAAAACGGCAACACCTTTGACTTCTGAGGATGTTGAAATGGAATCGTGCAGCAATGAATCGTTTGATCTGTCTTCTTACAATTTGACATCCCCAACGTCTAAACCTAAATCAGGATTTGGAGAGAAGTTTGTTGAATTTTTTTCAAGTAAGCAACATTGTGTAATTTCTTATGTAATATGTTGGTTGAAAGTTTTATAGCTTTACATTAATTTATGAATTCCATTAAAAGATATATTACCCAAAACCATGATGCAGAGTAAAGATGCGGACGTGTCTACAGATGGTTCAAAACGTATGAAGTCCGCATCAAAGCGACCACCGTCTTCAAGTTCCCCTGGTGCATTGCATTATATGGCTCCTGTTTTTTCGAGACTTGAAATGTTGGACTGCTCAGTCTATAGTAGGTATATGAGACAAAAAAATATATTATTCGTGGATGTGAAGACAGCATTATGTAGTTGTTTCTTATTACAGCATCGACGAAGTTAAGCGGCGTACGAACTAAGCGGCGGTCGAAGAAATTCTTGTGTCAAACTGATTGCCCTATGGCTAAGAACTTCATCTCTACAGGTCTAATCTTTTAATATTAAAAAGATTTAATGTTGTATCAGGTGAAACCAATCATCATGGACATCATTTTCACAAACATGTTTATTATATCAATAATAAAGTGCATTATCTAGGAAATTGTGTAAAGAAGAAAAAAGATTTTCCTGATATCTTCGCATACTCTTTTCAGGTGTTTCAGACACGATGATGTCCTACGAATCTCATGCAATGGAGAGTGCGATGATGAATTCTCCAAGTATAGTTTTTCATTTGAAATAACCTATTAGAAATGTGCTTAAAAGTTGTTAAAAATACTATGTGTAAATAGTGACAAACCAGTTCAGTTCATTTGCTTTCAGTATAAGACTATAATTTAGTTTTAGTTGACGATTATAATTTGAATCTAATAGAATACTTCAAAACTGTTATTATTAAAAATTCAGATACTTTATTGACGCTTGCTACATGTACACCATTGTCGAAGCTGATAAAATCAAGTATATTCAAATTATTTCCATCAATACGTGTTTTTTTCTATCGGCAAAGTTACAAGCGGGTGTCGCTGTCGCCAGCATAATTTACATAGTAATGAGTTGGGTTTTTTTTGTCATTTTATCATCAACATGTTTGCATCGATCCTCCAAAGTTTGACTAGTTTTCGAACTATAAACGTAACAGCAACGCATTTATAAATATATGGAATTTCTCTATCTCTTTAAAAACAAAGACGTATACAGTTAGAGAATGGGTATGAGAGAGATAGCAACTTTATGGTCCCCCAAGACAAAAAGGGATATCCCGAAGCGGAGAAGTCACTACAGGATTAGCATTTTTGTCGAGGGGTAGCCATAAATTGATAAGCCATTAACTGTTTTATTATACCCAAACAATTTAAAGAAACAATATTGTCATACGTTCCATCCACCATCATTCTACGTGATCTATTCTAACGTCTGCTAATAGAATTACGTCACAGTTCTCACAATTTTGGCCCAGAGAGTACTTTAATTGGTTAAAAGATATTAATAGATATTAGTCAGGGAATAGTCTGAGGTAGTGATATTTGTATGGTATATACCTCAGATTGGGGAGTAATGTACTTTAAAGGAAATATACTTTTATTCTTTTACTTTTATATAGAGAAACTCGGTAAAGTTTTAATGAACTTTTTAGTGAATTGGTGGAGCTTAAAATAAGCCATCATCATAGACAATATTGTTTCAATACTTGTATTTTCATGAATAATGATGATTAAAATTCACTGCTTACTTAGAAAATCTTAAACTCTTGGAGAATGCGGAGAGAAATAAGATAATTCTAAATGAATCAACATGCTATCAACTCACTCTGGTATCTAAACATATTTTATATACACACCCGAAACTGTCCTTGGCAAGCTGTGGATTGGTGGATGAAATGCTTGATACTTCAAGTATTGTTCTTTGATTAAAGTACCAACATTCCGATTATTTTTGTTAGAAAGTTGTTAAAATCATACTGCTGTAAACTGTGACAAACCATTTTACTCCATCTGTTTTCAGTGGATGAAGATCATGAACGTAGAGATGTTGTGAAAGGCACAGGTTTTGTCAAAGGTGCATTTTATGAAGTAAAAGTAAAGCCTGTGTTATTTATTTGATTCCCATGTGCATAATGGAATCAAAACCAGATTTGTTTGGTACATGGAAAACAAAATAATGCAAATAACATTAACATAAAAGAAATTAGCTTATTTAGACAATAACAAATCCTTTTTTCTTAAATACTTGATCTTTTCATATTGTCGTTTTGATTTGGAAAGAAACTACCACAGTCTGTTCTTTTCAACTTTAGATGACAACATTTGGAAAATGATGCAGTTGATTGAGAAACAGAAATTTGATGGATCTTGGCAGTTAGACAACTTATCAAGTATGTTAAACAAGCCAGAGGAAGAAATACAGGGATCATCAATAGTTAAGGTATGATTGTCATTTCATTACAGTTTTTCCTATATCAAGGTATACCTAGTAGGTTTATATGTGTTCGCTGTTTTACGTCCACTTCTGAAGACGCCACCAGCTTTAACTGAATTTAAGCGCCACCTATGCTTGGCTCTTACTGCCGTAAGAGTGAACGTTATTTAGCGTACCAACGCGTATCGTTAAACGGGGCCTACGTTTGGAAGGTCATATTGAAAATACACGTGACTTTCATGTCTAATATCAGGCGCTTGTGGTTAAATGAAATTCACTAATACATTAAAGCAATACAAGCTATAACTGACGGTATATTTTCAACTATCCAATTGTGCATCAATTAACTCTTATCGGTATAAGTAATATAACCCCGAAGATATGAAGACAAATCCAGCAAAATAAACAAGGACGTATATATTGTTTGAGAGCATACCTACACTGGGCGTTTCGTATAAACCGTCATTGTATGCACGAACATGGGAACGATGATTGCCGAACATAATCAGGTTGCTGAGACGGAGATGAAAAAAGATGTGGGTAACTACACGTTTTGTTTATTTACAATATTACATCGTTTCATGAATGACGGGAAGTATTATAAATTTAAGAAAGTAATAATTACGCTAAAGTGTCAATCGAATGACATTTTGATAGTAAATTGTCTAAACAATTCACATGTTAAATTGTTTACAAATTTCACACGTGCTCATCAGTGCCTCTCTGTCGCCTTTTCCAAACCGGTGACCCCCGAGGTCAATGTACATCGGATTTTACGAACAGGAATATCTGGCAGGATGACATTGATTCATAAATCGTCATTTTCTGCTGATATGACGAGTATATTGCTTCAGATTCACTTTGATTCAATTATTTTATATGTATTCAATCACAAATATGCTAAATATTTATTCTTTTATTTTTCAATTTATTCATCGTCAGTTACAGCTTGTATTGCTTTAATCTTACTAGTATTACATTTTACTCTGGACTTGGATCGAGAGTTGAATCGATGAAAAAGACAGCTATGGTCTTGATTAAGCGTCTTACATCAATAGAACTTTGTGGAGCTTCATCTGAAGCTGGTGTCGTCTCTATATCCGTGTAAAATTCTCGAATGGGACATTAAACAAAAAACAAATAGATATGTAATGTTACTAGCATGTGTTGTTTCTTGTGAATTAATGAAATTGTGGAGGATGCTCGAAATTTTGCAGGACACAGACGTGTGGGCCACAGCTCTTGCTATTGCGTTCTTAAAAAAAGAATTCCCAGACAAAAAGGACGAGTGGGAAATGATAGTGGAAAAAGCTTTGAATTGGCTGAAGACAAAGGACACGGAGGAGAAAGACATCGTGCAGGAAGCCATGATATTTCTGTCGGCATAACCCGATGATATTATATGGTTATTATAATCCACAATGAGTCATGCGTCCGTCACATCATGCATATTGATGACCAATGGTATAACAAGTTGTAGGTCACATCATATGAATGAATGATGGAAATGTCTTCGAGTAAATGAATTCAAAAAAAAAGTTTTTGTGAAAATTTGTTGTGCTCTACAATGTTCTTTGTGTACCCCAATTTATGTCAATTATAAGAAGTATATATATACATTGCTAGGTTTAGATTAGGTTCTCATTAGGATATATAAAGATGGAAAGAACGAAAATAATAATTATTATAGATGGTATCTACATGTAAGTAAGCGATGTTGATGTATGATGCATAAACCTTTGGGCGATAAATTCATGGTTAAGTATTACTGTAAGCAGTGTAATGGTAATGTATTAAACTGGTACAGTTAGCACAGATATGTTAATATATTTAAGAAAATATTTAAGTTTAAAGTTCAGTATCAAGCATTTCATGACCAGATTCTTGTTGCCAATACCATTTTACGCTTTCGTTTTGTAACATATTAGATATATGTCTATTGAATCAATAAATCTAAAAATATCTGGAATTGTTAAATCAAAAACATGTATTTCCAATGAAATGAAAACTTATTTGAAAAATACATTAATACAAATACATGCACTAAAGGTTTGAATACTACTATTTTTTACACTTGTTTTTAAAACCATTCTTATACATTGATGTTCGTGCTACAATATCCATGCAATACCAGTGTTTTGTTCTACCAACGTTTCATTGTGATCCAAGACAAAAGATAGATACAATTAAAAATATGCGAAGACCCCAGCATTGTCCAAATGACAAATGACGAATTCAAACTTGAACCATGGAGTGAATGAAGACGGTTATACATAATAGTACTCCAAATGATGGCTACTGCCGTAAACGTGGTGTTACGTGTATTTACATTAGATATGCGATTACGATATTTTAGTGGAAATTAACCTCCACCCGTACCATTTCTGTAGTCATGTAATTCATTAACTGATGATACTGACATTGCATAAATAAAATCTACGGGTATGGTTTGTAATGGAAATGCGCACAACCAACACCACTCAGACATTTCCACGTTCACCTTTATTCATCTATTTATAACTCATAGAGATAGCGACGTTGCCAAAATGAGTCAATGAGAAACACTAACTTATGTGCATTGAAAAGCTATTTCATCCCATTTAGAATTCATCCCAAACCATTTATTAATTTTCCGGGGTTATTAGTAAATTCGAATTCGCCCAGATTTGAATTCCTCCAATCATGGTGAAGGCGTACTTTGTGGGGCGAAAATCCCACAGTTCATACACTGTAGCCACGAAGTTTGGTGATTGTAGGTTGACACGACTGAAGATCGCCATAACCCTGATATGTCAAGGAAAACCTTTCAGAGTTAGCACATGATTCCCAATTACGTCATTTTTCGCAAACTTTACAGCCATCCACAGGTGCATCAAGCCACATGATAAAACGTATGTGGACATGCTCAAATAACATAGGCACGAATTGTGCTCCTTAGTTAGCTGAGCTGTTTTAATATTCTTATGAAGCAGAATCTATTCAAAAAACTTCTACGTGAGAAGAAAACATATCTCGCTGTGGTTTAGATATATCGACTGTGCTTAATCTATCAATAATAATAATTTTCATTCACATATCAATTCGATATGTCCCTGTGAACTCGAAATAAAAGACTGAGTCGTCCGCTATTTAAATATTTTATTGAAAGTATATTTTTACAGCAAACTAACAACTCAACTTCATGACAAACGGGATGATTTCAGTTTATCCCTCGTCATGATCCCATAGTTATGTAGTAATATTCCATTATCACCTGCATATGGTGTTTATATATCTCAACTGATTCGATACGCAAGAGCTTGTTCTGCGTATGATAAGCTTTTTTTTAAATCGACTGAAGCTACTGACAGACAAGTTGATTATGCAGAGGTTTCAACAGACTAGTTTAAAATTCGCATTTCGCAACTTTTATGATCATTATAACGATCTAGTTTGCCAATACAACTTGCCAGTCGGTCAAATGCTGTCTGACGTGTTTCATACCGATTGTTAGGCCGTTCTTGGCACACTGATTGTGACTTTGGATAACTCCATTTACCTGATCAAGATATAGGTCTCATGGCGGATGTGACCGGTCGACAGGGGGATTTTTACTCCTCCAAGGCACCTCACTCCACTTCTGGTATATCCAGGGGTCCGTGTTTGCTCAACTCTCTATTTTGCATTGCTTATAGGAGTTATGAGAATGCTCACCGTTCATATGAAGTATCCTCCATGTAGTCCAAATATAAAGTAGAAGTAGTGGTCATCCTAAGCTGTAACTATGTTGTTTGCAACTACATCCACATAAAATCGGGGTAACTTAAACTCAAGTTCACTAAGATGCGAGTTGATATTGCATAGCCATGAAATTTAACAATGAAGTTAGAGTGACACAATTTTGGAATCTGGCAAACCTTTTTTCCCTACGATGCATCAACTGACCAGGTTTGATTATCTTAGGCGTCATAATGTGCAAGATATGATCCGGACAGAATTTCAGTATGTATAGCCATATACTTTTAGTAAGGGGCCAGCGTGACTAAATTTGAGATCACAGCATACTTTTCCCCAAATACCTTAATATGGGTCGTCAGAAGACTCGACCGTATCATTAGTTATTCATATTCTGAACCATATCATTGATTTTCGTTGCAAGTCCTGCAAATGCAAGGTGAAGATAACGAACAGTGATCAAATTCAAAAGTGACGATTACGAATGCATGAATACGAACGACAACTCTACCTATGAGACGGAACTCAGGAAAAAAATCATTTATTTCATATGAAATTCATGAAACACTGTCCTTGAAAACAAATATTCTGGTTCAGTTTTAATCATTTTTATTTTATAATATCTGACACTAGAACTCTACCTACATCTACTATTAATGCATACAAATAGAACTGTTCAAAAAGAGTGTTCTTTTAAAACACTTTTTGTTTGGAAATGGTTCAAGATAGTCAATGGAGCAGACCATCAACACACTCGCCCGCTACATGTAAGTACAAATTGTCCAATATGAACATACATATACATGCAACGGTTTACTTCAGTAGATTGGGGTGAGATATACTGTGCTTTACTGAGAATCACCATGCATGTTGCCTAAAACGTTTACACATACGAAGCAAGTTCCTGGCAAAGGACATACACTGTATAGTACAAACACACGTGAGGGTGAATACGCTTTGATAAAAGTACAATAAATAAAAATAACATCAATGAAGCAGAGGTGGCTCGAATGAAGAAAGATTGATTTATCGACATATTATAAATATGCCTATTTATTATAATTCTTGTATCTTTTTTTTTATTTTACTAATAAAAACTATTCATAAAGCATGCCAGCTTAAAGGGTTACAATTCATATCATCATTTATTGTCAAAAATGAATTTTATTTTTTAAATTTAAATTCTACTTCAATTTCTGTGATAAAATTGATATATTTATCCAGATTTCTTATCCCATCCTTCACAACTGCATCGTATTTAAAAGTGAAAGTGCTAACATTACAATTGGTGACGATCATTTCAAAGACAAAATATTGGAATGCAAATACATGAAATGTGAAAATAACGAACAGTGATCTCATAACTCCTTTAAGGAATGCGAAATACCGAGTTGGGCAAACACGGACATCTGAATATACCAGAGGAAGGGTCAGGTGTCTAGAAGTAGTAAGCATCCCCTGTCGACCGGTCACGCCTGCTGTGACCCCTTCTTCATCAGTTAAACTGAGTAATTCACAGTCAAAATCAATGTGACAAGAACAGCGTAACAATCGGTATGAAACGTATCAGATGAGTTATGAGATTGGTCACTGTTTGTTATCTTCAACTTTAATTGGCAAGGTAAATCATTACAACAACCAAAACATTTGCGAAATGTTGACTTTAAAGTAGAGTGTTTGAACTCCTGCACCACCAACCTGTTTGCCAGTAGCCTGCTTTGATTTAGAAACTGACCATACGCAGAATCATATCATGTTTGGTTTTAAGAGGCTTATCGAAAGTACATTTATACTTTCTTTCAGCTGTGCAAAGTTGATCTTTATGTATTCTAGAACCATACTTTCTATACAATCGTTTTGATTTCCGAAAATGTTTACGAGCATTGTAACAATCAGAATTAAACCAAATTTCATTATGAATATCTTTATCTTTGTTCAGTGTGTTAATGTTTATATTTTATATACCAAATGTTTTTCTTACAGATTCTAGCATCACATCTTCTGTGTCTTCTTTGGTAGCATTATTTATAATCGTTATCAATTGAATAAATACACTGTCTAAATTTCTACAATACATTTCACGATTTTCCCATGACCATGTTTTTATCCTAATAGTCTGGTTCTTGTCATCAAATATTATGCTAATATCATTTGATAACTTTTAAAGTTAGGACTTAACAACGATGCTGATTGGATGAAAAATTCGTTTGATTTTTTAGTAAAAGCAAATTCGTCCGGAGTTCATCTGCACCAAGCACTTGGGATTACTTTTCTCCGGAATGTGTTTTCTCCGTTTTAATTTTCGCGTTATTTATAGAACGCGAATTTCTACACAAGCATTGTAAACGAAACTATATGCGTTTGAATTTTTTTTTTTTATCAAAAATAAACACAACCAAAGATATGAATAGAATTCAAATTGATTTAAAGAAACAACACACAAAAGCCTAGTGATGGCATGGGAGAATAGTTCCTGGTATTTGTCGTCTGCTTTACGAGTTCAAGAACATGCGGATCAAAAGGTGATCTGGGAGATATCATTGACATTAAACTGCTTTATATGGCGCTAACTCAACGAGGGTGATTTAGATGAAGAGGTGTTGAGTGTTTTGCGTAATATTGAAATGGAGCTGAGTCGCATTCCACCGTTTCTACGACACTACCAGTGTTTAAAGTCTGCTCCAACACAATGCAGCATACATCTGGTCAGCACTTATTCTATTCCTTTATATCTACTTAAGTTTTAATTTGGGTTATAATACATTTAGTGTTCTACACAGTAACTGTAGTTGACCTGAACTCCAGTTTGTTGTTGTTTTCATTTTTACGTAATTGTATTCATACGCGCCATTTCAAAAACGCTTATTCAATATTTTGGATGAGAGAAACTGTTTGATTTTCTATTTAAAAACATAATTAACTGATACGAAATAAAATTTAAAATTCTTTATTCAAGTTTTACATTATGACCCCTGGGTCGAGGCCTCTGCTGGTGGACTGTTAGTCCCCGAGTGTCTCTACAGCCCAGTAGCTAAGTACTTCGTTACTAGCTTGAAAATACGGATGTATATTTAATTGCTGTTATAAAATTTAGAAATTCATTTCAAAATTAAGGATTATCTCCCTCACGCATAGCTCTTATCCTTAGACGAATTTGACTCCACTTTTTTGACACACTCTTTTTCCCTATAATAGCTCTAAAACTTCATTGTTATTTCGGATATCAAACATTTCGTTTGAGCATCACTGAAGAGACATTATTTGTCGAAATGCATATCTGCTGCATCAAAATTTGTACCGTATAAGTTTTACATTATGCATGTATCAAACAAAAAATTGGACGGTAAACTTTTCATCAATGCGCTACGCGCGCATATTGGTAAAGTTTTCCGTCCAATTGTTCAATGCATAAGAAAAATTATAAGTTTCATTTCTTAGATTACGAGTATTTTTTATTTTGGTTTTCATTCTCAGCGTACATAATATTGCCTATGTATACCAGAATATAGACAACTACAATCCTATAAAACAGTGATCAATCTCATAACTCAGCAATACAAAATAGAGAGGTGGACAAAACACGGACCTCTGGGGTTAGGTGCCTAGGAGGAGTAAACATTCCCTGTCAACAGGTCAAACCCGCCGTGAGTCATATATCTTGATCAGGTAAACGGAGTTATCCGTAGACAAAATCAGTGTGCCAAGAATAATCGGTATGAAACACGTCCGACAGCATTTACCTCAATGATAGAATGTATTGGCACACTAGATCTTTATAACGACCATATAATTTGCAAAATGCAAAATACTTTAAACAAAAATGTTGAAACCTTTGCACCATCAACTTGTTTGTCAGTGGCCTGCGTCGTAGTAGCCTGTCTATGAAAAGATACATCATGCTTATTTTTATGTATATCAGGATATCGGGTTCACGGCGGAGAGTGATTGGTCGACAGGGGATGTTTACTCATCATAGGCACCTGATCCCACCTCTGGTGTGTCTGGGGGTTCGTTTTTGCCCAATTATCTATTTTCTATTGCTTATAAGAGTTATGAAATTGATCACTGTTCGCTATATTCACTTTTCGTATTTGAAAATCTTTTAACACAATAATATGTAAATTTTCTGGGGGGGGGGGGGGATGTCTGTGAAACATATTATAATCTTTTTTGAGTTTGACAAATTAATAGGATTTTTATTTACAGTGGAGCCTCGGTAATCCGGACGCCATTAATCCGGACGCTTCACCTTCCGGATGATTTTTCTAGGGAACAGAATTTTTATACATTATTTTGCATCATTAATCCGGAAATTCGCGTTCCGGATCCGGACGGTCACTTTTTACTACAAAACGTTATATTGCATTGAAAATTGTACCGTTAATCCGGACGGTAATTTTGTTTAGGGAAGGTCTGTGTCGGACAATTTGAGGAAGGCGTAAATTATAAAGAAAACAAGCCAAACTGTCTAATTGTAGCGATTACCTGTACTCTGTCAACACCTCCCTCCAATTAGGTGGTGTGTGATGATACGTCCGTTAGATAGCACGTGCCGATCGAGACATTGTATTGCCAATTTTCGCACATAAGATCTTTATTGCGTGTAGTGTTGAATTTTGTAAATAATCTGTAGCATATTATTTTATAGTCTTGATCAATACCCTAATAGTATTAATAAATTAAACATCATGCCGTAATGATATTTTTGGAATTTTTGAGAAACTGCATTTGTTTGCATAATAATGTTAATCGAATGGATTATGTAAAGGATACCTCCGCGGGTATCTAGCGTCTTTTTGTTTTTGTACAATATCTGGTCTGGCCGCCGTCGCGCGCTCCTTGACCTGTTCGCGCGTACCACTTCCTCCTATCGGTACGAACACAGATGCGTCACTTCTCTGCTATGCCTATGGATATTTAGTGTTCACGTATTGATCGCCATTGTAGTTCGCTGTGACATTCTCTAAGATCATGGAATTGAGCACTCTTAGATATGAATCATCTACGGACACATCTACGCGACACATCTCTACTCACTTCCTGTAACTGTTGTCTCATATTTATTGTCATCTTATCAAACATGTGACTGATCGATGTACGTTCCCCATAATACAACCATGCTTATTTTTCAGTTCGGCTACATTGTGTTTCACATGTCCAAGATATTCTTCATATCTCCTTAACCTATCATCTATATCATCTAGTTTATTCAGCTTGCATCAAACTTGATCTAACTTGGCACTAAGATAGTCAATTTGGATATCACTTATGTGACGGACAGGCTGCGATGTAGCCGGGTTCTATGGTTGATTACAAAGTGGCGAAATTAGAAATCTCTTCACTACTACTGTCAATGTTTCTTGTCCCTTTTCACCTTATTTTGTACTGATTTCCTCTCATTTTCCACTCTCTACGTCTTTCTTCAAGCCACTTACACATATCTCTTCCAAAACTATTCTGTAGATCACCGTAAAATCTTATAAAATCAGGAAAAAATCAGAGCTAAAAAAATCCGCTTCCCACAACTTGCAAATACGTCAGAGTACTTATGCATGGAATCAGAAATGTGTTAACAAAGTAATTTTTATGACTGATCATTAGATTCAAACATCTGTTTTTCCCCACTGTCTATGATGTCAAAAAGTCTAGTCTTTAACTGAATGTGACGAATGGTCGGTGTAAAGTCTTGAAAAGTCATAAGTTTTGATGTTGTTGATTTGAAAAAGGTTTTGCGATTTCAAATTTACTAACAATTCTTTAGATTTTTTCAGAATCCACATTTGACATGTACTAGAATATGAATGAATAAATGGACAATTTATGTCGCTGCAAATATTTATTTGAAAATACAGGAGAATTATCTAGACACCATTGTCTTCATTGATAGATGGTTCCAAAACAACGTATGAGATTCGAAACACATTTGGAAGATTAATATACGATGTGCTTTTGTAGAGACATGTGATCGAATTTATCCGATGTATGAAATGTTTATTCTCTATTTTTGTATTAAATTGTGGTATATGATATATTGTACATTTTATGGTACTTTAGTCTTTTGTACAGTATGTTTTATTTAGGTGATAAAGTGTTTCAAGAATTAATTTTTTTCAATACAACGTACACCAAATTGTGTATTTTCTTCACGCATCTGTTCAGATAGGTTTTGCATAATTAGGTGGTATGCAATCAAGCATGGTCAATCACACGACCTATTCAGTTTCTCAGCAAATATCACATATGTATTTCATTGCAACTCAATAGTTAAATTGATAAAATTGCAGTACACGCGTTAATTAGTTTTAGAAGGCATGCTCAGGCATAGAATATCTAGATAATGTATGAGCCGATCTCAGATTTATCCAACCTAGGTTATCGTATCTTAAATTTGTGTTAGTCATTACAATGCATATTTGAAAAAAGCACATTACAAAATATAAAGAAAAACGTCCAAACGTAATACAAAATAATGCTACACGTTATTATTATATATATATATCATAGTCTTTTCTCTTACGCTTAACATTGCTTTTTTCTCAGGAAAAACAAATACCATTTCATCTTCGGTTTTTCGGAATGAGTTGCGACGGATTTGAATGTGTCTTTCCTCAACACAATGTTATCACACATGTGCTGATAGACCTCGAACACTCCAATGTGATGTTATATGTCAATGGAAATCTGAAGCTATGGCTAACAAACTTGGATATCAATATTGCATTCTGTCCGAGGTTTGTATTAAACGACATATATCCTATACGTTCTGTTTGAAGAATCCATTTTCTGCGTTGTTTTGTGTATATCATAAAACTTTCTGATCTTATATCGCATGTAAAGTGCCGACTCCAAAATGATTCACGGAGCTTTAAACTTCCAGATATAGATACTTTTAATAAATAATCCTCATCAGAATGTAAAAGGTCAACTCATAAAGGGGCGCACTTCATGCCCATGCCCTACTGGAAAATCTTATCACCAAACACTATGTAAGTCCATTGAGAACCCTATCATATTTTTTATATCAACTTCAGAGTACAAATCAGTAGATTCAGAGTGGTTTTTAGCTAAGTAGATTTGGATGACTAATCACAAGATATAGATATTCAAAGTCCTGCTTTCAGGTAATCTGAGTCACCCAGGTGAGCTCTTTGATCTTTCTGTTTAAACAAATTCGAACCAAGTTTGGTAATATATGGGTAAGTAGGAAATCGTAAATTATATGGACCTTCCTGGAACCCGAAAATGGGGAAAAAACCATCAAAATTAATACAATCTTCATTATTTTATGCAGGTGTTAGAAATATTTGTGCTTTATTAATTTCTAAAATTTCATGCACATGACTTATGGGTTTTGAAAGACGTGGCTCATGGTACTCAGGTGTTAGTTAAGGGCCTATTACAAATGACGAATCAGCTGTATTTGGTATCAAAAAGTTTAGTCATTAACTTATCGTTGAAAATGGTAGCGTTAAGTAATTTAAAGTCGCATGCTTTGATGCTGTTGATGTTCGAAATGCTTTGTGATTTCAATTTCACTAAAAGGTCTTTCATTTTTCATACCATATTTGATTTACACTACTTCTAGCATTTTTGAGTGTAGAAAATAACGTTAATTGAAAATGCATGTCTTTGTAGGCAAACCAGATCGATCCCAATGGTACGTATCTCACTGCTTCATGTCACTCACTTTGATGATTTTCATTTCAAATAATTAGGAAAAACTACAGGAAAAAACGGTGTAGAATTTACATTTAAATCATTCTATTTTAATGCATATGGTGTTTATATCTCTCCACTGATTCGATATGCAAAAGCTTATTCTGCGTATGGTCAGTTTTTAAATCGAGGTAAGCTACTGACAAACACGTTAATGGTACATGGGTTTCAACAGTATCGGTTAAAGTCAGCATTTCGCAAATTTTATGTTCGTTATAACGATCTAGTTAGTCAACACAGTCTATCATTGGGTCACATGCTATCTGACGTGTTTCATACCGATTGTTAGACCATTTTTGACACAATAATTTTGAATACGGATCACGGGCAATTCTATCGTTTAGGTTCATCCCAAAATTCCATATACTGCCCAAGATATGAAGAAATTAATTCAGAAAATGGTTATCAATTTTTGTCGACATTAAAAATGAGTCTCTGGTTTGAATATATTTTAAAACGAAAATTAATGACTCTGAATATATGCTGCATGCCGATGGTGTTTAATGTATATTTGTGACATTTTCTTACATGCAGTATTTGCCACATACACGGTAGGTATGAATGATATGATATGCAAGGTAAAACAAAAATAAAAATGTGAACTTTTCAAAGATTTTTCCCATTTGTGGAGCATCCAGCACAAATGTACATGCAAGGTAATTCTTAGAAACTTTAAATGATATAATTCCCACTCCGTCACTGAATATACTTATATAAGTGTTTCACTTAGTCAGCATAAATTTCTTTTGAATAATAAATTACAATGTATATAGCATTTTATACAAAGCACGCTTTGATATTGCTGCGCGATATGAAATGTGAATGTTTTATGTTATCTAGTTCCCCAATACAGCCTGTCATTGGGTCAAATGGTATCTGGTGTTTTTCATACCAACTGTTAGGCCGTTCTTGGTACGCTGTTTGTGATTACGGAATACTCCGTTTACCTGTTCAAGATAAAGGGCTCACGGCGGGAGTACCTGGTCGACAAGGGATGCTTACTCCTCTAGATACTTCGTTCTACTTCTAGTATATGCATATATATCTATTTTGTATTCCTTATTGGAATTATGAGATCATTCACTGTTCGTTATCTTCAACTTTTAATACTTGCCTCCATCGACTGAACACTGGAGGGGTCAAACCAGGCTATTTATTGATTTTACTCAGTGACATATGGACTTCAGCAAACTCTAATATTGTCAAATTTCCCTCAAATAGCATCTACATTTCTTGTGTTCTATGAATTGTTTTGAAACTTAGAAAAGATGAATGTTTTTTTTTTAATTTATTGAATATTGCCTATGATTACTGTACAGTTAGTACTACAAATGTTAATACCTTTAGATAACCGTGGTTAAGCGGAATTATGCAGGCGTACGGGGGAGCACATCAAGTAAATATATAACATACTGAAGCCATTTATATTCTTTTCGGTGATACATTCAGAATACCACTAGAGGTCCAACTCCCCGTCGACTGAAAAATTCAAACAATTATATTCGAACTAAATCACTCCACGAAAAGTGAAGACAACGAATAATGATCAGTCTCATAACAGTCATCAGAAATACAAAACCGAGTGTCGGGCATACACGGACCCCTGGAACACCAGAGGTGGGATCAGGTGCCTATCCCCTGTCAACCGGTCATACCCGCCATGAGCCCTTGATCAGATAAACGGAGTAATCCGTAGTCAAAATCATTGTGCAAAGAACGGTCTAACAGTCGATATGACAGCATTTGACCCAATGATAAGTTGTATTGGCAAATTAGATCGTCATAACGACCCTATAATTCGCAAAATACAGACTTTAAACGAGACTGTTGGAACCCTTTCACCATTAACTTGTTTGTCAGTAGCTTTCCTCGATTAAAAAAACGACCATAAGCAGAACAAGCTCTAGCATATCGAATCAGTTGAGAGATATAAAGACTATATGCAGGTAATAAGGGAAGTTGACGATGGAGAACCTGAAATCATCCCGTCTGTCATAAAGTCGAATTGTTAGTTTGCCGTAAGAGATATATTGCAGGGTGAAGTAATTAGCACCAACCCTAACTGGACTGGATTGAGTTGTTAGGTTGCTGTTAAACTAAAATATAAAGTTTTTCCAATAGTAATTCAGTGAAGAAGAAAAAAGATTTAACTATCGTCAACTATATTTCACAATATCATTTTATTAGGAATTGATTACCAAGACCTAGGACCTCCTACAATGTAATAATTATACGGTACCAATTTTGATGCACCAGATGCGCATTTCGACAAATAATGTCTCTTCAGTGATGCTCAACCGAAATGTTTGAAATCCGAAATAACTATGAAGTGTTAGAGCTAAATATAGCCAAAAACAGCGTGCCAAAAGAGTGGAGCCAAATTCGTCTAAGGATAAGAGCTATGCATGAGGGAGATAATCCTTAATTTTGAAATGAATTTCTAAATATTATAACAGCAATTAAATATACATCCGTATTTTCAAGCTAGTAACGAAGTACTTAGCTACTGGGCTGTAGAGACCCTCGGGGACTAACAGTCCACCAGCAGAGGCTGATTACAATGTTAATCAAGACCAAAACAGACAACTAGACAATTTTTAGGAGTTTTCAATTTTGATGTCTCATTCCTAACAAAATCATTTGATACAAAAACGTCACCAGCTGAAGATACAGACTTAGGAATGTCGACACCATTGCAAAGTTGTAAAGTGTATAAGATGAGAATTGTCATCATGCCAATACTTGATAGATATCTACTTGCTAACTCATCGTTACACTGACTATGCATACGTAAACTATTTTGATTGTTTTGGTGTGTCGTTAACATGTTAACATTACAACAATTTCAACTTATTTTAAATAGTCGACATGTTTAGTAATCAACGCCAACAGAGTGTGGAAAAGTTTCAAACTGCATGTTTCCTGGATTATGTTATTCTGAGTGCTGGGGAGCGACACAATAATTTTGTATGTTAAATACTTTTGTCAAAATTAGCGTAAATGTAAACTGTAAATAGTCAACTTCTATGTGTTAGACAGGTACAGCAGAGATCTATTTGTGAATTAGATTACAGGAGTTATGAGATTGATTACGGTTCGCTATCTTCACCTTTCATTCAAAACTGTTACAGCTATTTCTATATTGAGAACACACGTGTTATGACGATAATGATTATATTATTATGTTTATTGCAATGCAAAAATTTGTTGTACCATGTATATTTCTAAGGTGGTGATTATTTAACTTTTTGCAGGGTGATCACATTCTATAGTATTACTTTCCATTGTATCACATCCCGCTGTATTACATTCGTATGAGTGAATTCTCAACATGTGTTTTTAATGTCGTTAATGTCACACAGCTACATTATACATATTCAGTAAATATCATTCCCTTGATAATTATCATATTATTGTCATGGTAGCCTCTCATAACCCTTAAATATGATGATGACTCATGCTTCTGTATGATGAATACACCACTCCTTAATAACAGTAGAAATACCATACTGCTAATCATTTATGTTTATACTTGTACATATGGAGAAAATTTGTTGGTTTCTGTTTGGGGCGCAAAATAAATCAAACCATATCCGTATTTCTTTAAACCAACCGATAATTATCAATTTTGAAGAAATGCATTACGATTTCAAATAAACGTAAGTTGTTGGTATGAATTCAAGCGGTAATCTTTCGTAATGAAAATTTCCAATAAGCAAATGAGGTTTGAGACACAAATTGTTTTGAGGTGCTGTGTTACATAACAACATGATTTACTTAGTATGCAGATCTAACTGAAACGTTCTTACGCAAAAGAAAATAATGGTATACGTCATTGTATCTTTCATAATCTGTGTTGTTGTGCTTAACAATGCTTTTTCTCAGGAAAAACTAGTACCATTTCATCTTCGGTTCTTTGGAAAGAGTACGGATGGATTCGAAGTTGTCTTTCCTCAATATAATGTTACATTTAGAAAAGCAGTCAAACTCTGTGTCAATGTTTGTGAAGACCCTTGGTGGTGTAGCGCTCTTCACAAATGTGCTGATAGACCCCGAACATTCCAGTGTGATGTCATTTGTCTATGGAAATCTGAATCTATGTCTGACAAACCTGCATTTCAACACTGCATTCTGTCTAAGGTTTGTATTGAATTACGTATTTCATATAAGTTCTAATTGAGGAATACCTTTTCTGTGTCGTTGTCGTATATAATAAAACTTTCAGAGCTTGAATCGAAGTTACACTACAAATTCTAAAAACGATTCACGTACCTCTAACAATTTCAAAATATTAAAAACTTTTGAATGAATCAAGTTTAAATAAGTCAGCTGATAAATTAGCACACTTCACGCCTATGGAAATTCAAGCAGACCGTTGCAAGACCAGTGGCCCGTTTTACAAAACAACTTACGACAAAATCGCAAATCTTAAACTGTGTTACACAGTTATTACTTAAAGGTCAGGTACAGTGATTTTCCTAAAACTTGAGTATTATACAGAAAAATGTCTGTCGTACACTTATGAATTATTTTCCATGGCAATTTTAATGAAAATCATTTGACGTGAATTACACGGCGCTATCAAACTTTAACCTGAGCGATCGATAATTGTGTTGTGGTGTGAGTTATCGCCCGCATTGATAGGCTTTTATAGTGTTTACATAGAAAGGTCCTGCATTTTTGGCACAATACGCTGATTTTAACTGCAATGTGAAATCGGGACAGAGATTACGTGTGTTTCTTTTCCCAAAAGACTCTAAATTTCGAAGAATTCAGACACTGAAACTGAAAAGAGACACTGAGATTTATGACAAGCCACGAGGATCAGTGAGCGACACTTTAATTAACGAGGATCAGGTTTCATCAACTCACACGTATCATCTTGTTTGATTTTAAACAAAGTGCAAAGTGATGATTAACTGGGCATCCTACAATACAAAGGAAAGGATGTATTTTAATTATAAAAAGTTCAATCCAAAAAGGGGGATGTAATCCATCATCTACATCCACCACTGTATGCTTTCATGCGACATTGTATTCAATGGGTTTGCTATTGCACATTATCTTGCATCTTCACATAAAAATTAATGTCATCCATCACCTAGTTCGAATTTATGTTATTTCTTTTATCGAATGAAATATCTTACGAAGATTGTCGTAGTCATACTACATATATGGTCATATATATATAAGGGACTCATCATTTCATTTCTTCACTATATATATTGGGGGGGGGGGGTATACATGTAGTAAAGAAGAAAATAAATTCAAGTTAAAAAAACAATTTTATAAAACCTTAGTTATTGCAAGATCAATATCAGTCCATTTTCCAGGTGTTTATTCTAAGTTGATTATGCAAACTAGTTTAAATTGTTCCTTTTCCTAAGATGCTTTTAAGTGCTGCATTAATTAATATATTATGAATCATTAAGGCAAAATGGGGATCCGGGTTAGAATAGGTCCTCTGTACCCCTTGCTTGTCGTAAGGGGCGACTAAATGGGACGGTCCTTCGGATGAGACCGCAAAAACCGAGGACCCGTGTTACAGCAGGTGTGGCACGATAAAAATCCCTCCTTGTTCAATGGTCATAAGTGCCAAGCATAGGCCCAAAATTTACAGCCCTTCACCGGCAGTGATGACATCTCCATATGACAATATTCAATCAATCAATCTATCAAACCTCAAAATTCTACAATTCATTAAAGTTGTGCCGTTATATTTTAATTTCGTATTTGACGTGTGCTGTGAAGAAACTACATGCACTAATAGGCCTAATTTACATGTTATTATATTGTATCTAGATGTAAAAGGGGAGTTACAAATAACACGTTGTGCACAATAGGTGTTTTTTCTTTTTTTCTAAAAGGCATTCTTCAAATATACATATATAATTAAACACATCATAACCAGGTAAGGTATGTTAGATCTCTGGTGTTGGTTTTCACAATCTAATTAAAAGTAGGTATCTTGATCCGCTCAGACACCCACGATCGCTACACGCATAATATACGGTTTTCAGTTAATTTCCTTGCAAAATATAAGGGTTATCTTTTGATAGAACTTTTTTTTTTCCAATATCATTCCCAACTTTCTATGGACTGGCTTTAGCTAAGATTCCGGTGAGAAGTTTGTCGAACATATACATGTATATGTTATATATACATTACTACTATCTGATGATTTCGAAACAGGTGCAGGTACAAACATAAATTGTTGAATCCCTAAACTCAAGGGTATTACCGGTATTTCCCCGTCACTATCCACGGTGCTACTAAAACTGACCATTTCTCACAGAAATTAAAACGATAATATAGAGACGTAATATGCGTAAACGACTACATTTACAATTGTCTCAGATGACGTCATAAGAAAGGGCGATAATTCCTCTCCTTTCGTTTCTATAAACAACAATTTTTAAATGGGTATTTTGCGCATTTACCTGGATTTAAAAAACACCACATCAACATACTTTTCAAATCGGGTTTAAATGAATTATAAACTGTATTTTCAAATGTATTAATGTATTTTTACCACACTTGACCTTTAAATAAATTAATTTAAACTGTTGTGAGACTTAATTTTCAACATTTTCTTAAAAACATACTTTGCATTTGGAGTGAATGATCTCAAAATAAACTGGAAAATTCCAGTATGTAAAGTCTGTCGTAAGTCGTAAGTTCTTTTGTAAAACGCGACCCTGATAAATAAAAATTGGTATTGTCTCTTAGGAACTTCAGAATCTTTTGATATCAACTTCAGAATACTTGTGCGTAGAATCAGAGTGGTATTTAACAAAGTAATGTCATCTTAGTCACTCAAGTGACCTATTACTTTCCGATTGAACACTTTCAGCTTCTTCTTCCGAACGCCTTAACAAATTTAAACCAATTTTGGTGTTTTGTTGGTAAAAGGGTAAATTGTAAAATTTATGGATGGGTCCAGAGGGTGAGGCAAACACCATAAGATTGCTGTTATAAAATTTAGAAATTCATTTCAAAATTAAGGATTATCTCCCTCACGCATAGCTCTTATCCTTCGACGAATTTGACTCCACGTTTTTGGCACACTGTTTTTCCCTATAATAGCTCTAAACCTTCATTGTTATTTCGGATTTCAAACATTTCGGTTGAGCATCACTGAAGAGACATTATTTGTCGAAATGCGCATCTGGTGCATCAAAATTGGTACCGTATAAGTATTACATTAATAACTCTTCATTATTTTATGATATGTTAGAAATATTTTGCATTATTGATTTTCCAAATTTCATGCACATGAGTCATGTGCTTTGGAAGATATGATACATGGTACTAAATTGTTTGTTAAGGCCCATGAATCTCTTATAATTCAAGAATCATATGTCCATGATGTTAAAAAGTCTGGTCATTAAATTATAATGAGGAATGGTCGTGTTAAGTGTTGAAAATTCATATGTTTTGATAATGTTGATTTTCGAAACGTTTTGGGTTCTCAATTTTACGAAAAGATCTTTCAATATTTTTAATCCACGTATGATTTACACCACTTCTAGCATTTTTAAGTGTACAAAATAACGTTAATCGAAAATATATGTCTTTGTAGGCAAACCAGATCGGTCCCAATGGTAAGTATCTTATTGGGTTAGGTTGTTAAATTTTAAAGCACGAAAATTATCGTGGGATTTAGAATTAAGTCATTCTATTTTGATACATCTACATTTTTACCAATATTTTATTTGTAGTAACCTTACATGTACACTTTTTTATTGTAATGTATTTCCCGATAAAAAAAAACTATATTTAAATGCAGTACAGTTAGGGCCACGAACAAAACTGACATGATAATGAATATATGATGAACTGTTGAATTTGCCTTGATCAATCCATTTTGGAAAATACATACTAAAACTGTATTTCTCAGAACAAGTAAAAGAATATCTATCGGAATTGCCTTTGACCTACTCTTAAGATAAATCAAATTTCCAAGATTCGATTACAAGTGTTCTTGCACTGTGAATAGAAATAACGCGTTGAAGTTTATCTCGTTTTGTTGGAATCCGTGTTTCAAAACGCTTACTACACACATGACTGGTGTTTAATACTCCTTTTAGGTACCTGATCCTGCCTCCAATATGGCCACGGGTCCTTGTTTCGCCTTTCATTTTTTTTCTTACAGGGGTTATGACATTGATCACTGTTCGGTATCTTTACCTTTTCATCCATAATAAGTTACTTTTTCCTAGAATGTCCATCCCACGAACTAAGTAAGAAACTTGTGACATTATTACTCCATTAAAATCTGTGTAAGTCTGTCTGTTTGTTAGAGAGATAGACAGAGAAAGAGAGACTTAAGTGATGTTACAATGATGGTCAGTATATATTAAACAATCCTGATAATTGATCTACTTATAGTTGCTGCTAACAAGACCGTCAGGATAGTAATGGACAGGGCATATGTGAAACAGCTACCGGAATATGGAACGGACACAATCACAATGTGTCCGTTAAATGTACTGCTTGTGCATACTCTCCGGGTACATAATCCATGGATCAAAATATTGTTTGATCAAATGGTTGATGTGACTTTGGTTGTTATTTACAACAGACAAAGCTCATTTGGTAAGAACATTCATATATTTTTAACAATCTTGTCTAAATGGAGAATATTCTATGTCGATCTCAAATTACCATGCTACTATTTCATTGTTTACCTTTATATCTAAATGTAACATACTAAAACAATAGACTCGATACATGGAGATTCATGGAGAAAAGCATCGGATATGACTACATTATCTATCACACCTTAACTAATTTAACTCTTATAGTTACTTATTTTGTATAATTTGGAGATTTTACACTATTGCCAGCTCAATACTCTTTAAGGGAAAGTGGTCCCAGATATTCCACACTCTATGAAGTGTACAGAGACCTTGCCAAATTTTAAAAGCTTGACATTATTCTGTTACGACACTATAACTTTGAAATAACTATGAAGTTTTAAAGCTAAATATAGCCAAAAACAGCGTGCCAATATATATCTTATTGTGTTGAGTAATCCAGAAGTGATAAAAGAATTAGATAGGTTACATGAGGAATATGTTTTGGTTCCAGCTGAAAAAAACTTGTAACAACATTCTTTTTTATTATAAGGCTCATTATAACAACTGCATTTTAAACGAAATTAACATTAATTTCACATTTGGTAATCATACTTATACTCCAACTATCCTTTCAAAAGATGAAATTCATCAAAAGCATACTTGATATTTAGACGCATTTGATATCCCAGTCAATGGATTGGGTGAATTGGAGTTAATATACCTGTACTAGATTCCTGAGACAATGTTGTTACAAGCTTTGTCAGCTGCTGGATCGAGTAAATGTCTTTCCAAGTCCCTATCTTTCCTCCCCATGGCAATATTAACAGTTGTGAAGGAGAAACTTCAAATGCACTGTTCTAAAACATACGTCAGAAGTAGTATAAATCAAATTTGGTACTTTTAGTAAACTTGAAAGTGCAAAACTTCACTCCACCATTCCTCGAAATAAATTAAAAACTAGACTCTTTTACATCATAAACAATTGCTTCTTCAGCACAAATTGAGAAAGGAAATATTCGAATCTAGTAGAAAGTCATCAAAATATTACTTTGTAAAACATCAATCTGATTCCACGCACAAATACTCTGAAGTTGATAAGAAAATATGCTTGAATTTCTCATTGACAATATCTTTGTAGTCTTTAATAATCAGGTCTACAAACAGTCTGTAGGAATTTCCATGCGCATGAATTGTGCTCCTTTGCTAGCTGATCCGTTTTTATATTCTTATGAAGCAGAGTTCATTCAAAAGTTACATGAAATGAAAAATATCTTGATGTGGCCTTCAAATCGGCATTCAAATGTATCGACGACGTCTTAACTATTAACAATAACCATTTTCATTCATATGTCGATTCGATATATCTATGTGAACTGAAGATAAAAGACATATCAGAGTCCTCCACATCTACTTCGTACTTAGATAAATTATCGAAAATAGATATTTACGGCAAACTATAAACGGGATTGCTGCAGCTTTTCCATCGTCAACTTCCTATATTTATGTAGCAATATCCCATTATCACCTGCATATGGTGCTTATATTTCTCAACTGATTCAATACGCAAGGGTTTCTTCTGCGTATGACGTTTTAAAATTTAGGCAGACAACTGACACCAAGTTGATATTACGGGGCTTTCAACACTCTCGTCTATAGTCAGTATTAGTCGTTATAGTTATCTAGTTTGCCAAAATAACCTATCATTGGGTCAAATGCTGTCTGACATGTTTCCTAGCGATTGTTAGAACATTAATGGCAAACTGGTTTTGAACCCCGATTACTCCGTTTATCTTATCAAGACATAGGACTCATAGCGGGTGTTGCTGTTCGACAGGGTATGCTTACTTCTCCTAGGCACCTGATTCCACCTCTGATGTGCTCTTTATCTTGTAATACTCATAGGAACTGTGAGATTGATCAATGTTCGTTATCTTCACCTTTCATTCAAAGAAACCAGATTTTGTAATATTTTTCGCTCCTCGTTTTTTCCTACATAACACATGAACAAGACTTTCCTAGTAACAAAATTCATATTGTCTCAATTACAGGTCGCGTTAAGTCAGTGTTAGCTTCGTAACCAGGACGTCGAGAGTTCCAGCCTAGCTTGTCAAACTTAAGACGTAAACATAGGTAGCCATTGTTCATTGCTCTAACAGTCTGTATAAAGGACTGAGAAGCAAGGGTCTTTCAAATTTGGCGTTTAAAACGGGTTCCCATGTAAAGGCAGGCGTTATCACGTTAAAGCTGACATGAATTAATAAATACGTACACCTTTCTCATCTTATCCGCCATATTTCTCTCAGGTAGCCTAATTTACTCTACCCGTATATACCCCAAATGTGATTGTCACACCTGAGTGATTTTTCTAGGTGGACTCGACCAGTGCACATCTCCGATAGTAATATATAGGGAATGCGAAACAAATAAAATAACATTTTAAAACATTATGCTTTGCTCAAAATTACAAAATATTTATTGTATACCAATGCAACATTCCGAAAGTTTAGATGATGTAGAAAAGATGCAAAAAAAAAAGCTTTTCTTCAATACTTGCAAGTGCATGCAAGTATTTGCAGTTTCTTATGAAAGAAATGCGGAGAAATCATTTGCCAATTACATACTGATAGAATGGAATAAGCAAAGAGCATAAAATATATTATTTATATCAATTCTTGCAAAATACAGGTCCATGCCATATGCATAATATGTATTGCACGTGGCATATTCGCCAAAAAATCTCCTATCAAATACGGACGTCTATTCAACAGGTATCGGAGATGTGCACTTACCGAAAATATTAGATTCTCTTTATTCTGATAAATCCACGAAACAAAATGATAAACTCCATTTGTATCTCGTTAGAACTTTACAACAAGTTGTCATTCCATTATACAGACTGCGACACACTTCACCCGTGCCAAATAGGGTGTATTCAATCGGGAGATATGTCAGAGTCGAAAAATTTTCCTGTAGTGAATGCTTGTTTGGTCGAGGTTTTGCAGTTTATAGAAATCGGGGAATCTAATCATATACACTGAGCATCTGGTTGGATATATTGCGTGCTCAATTCAAAATTTATCGATGACCATATCCAAACTTGGACATACAAATAAGGGAATAATGATCGAAAATATACATCTATTTAAAAATGCGGGTATTACATTTGCAATCCATAATAAACGGTTGATTACACAAAGACACATATAAAAGGAAATGTATAAACGAAAATATAGTTTTATTGTTTCTTTGGGAACCACATAATTATTTACGGTCTCCGTATGTCTATATTCATTGATTGGACGAGAGAGAGAGAGACTGTCCTACTTCGATGTACAATATATCATTTCACAGAAGGACAGAAAATTGATCTCTGATATAATGGTAAGCTTACAAGCATTAAAATTTAAAAAATTGTTATTGACAATATATTAAAAACTTACAGGAGTTGATGCTTATAATTGAATTCCTTACAATTTTTAAAAAAAAAAATATCAGTTTTAACTGTGCATGTAGAAAATACTGACTTTGTATGTTAGAATAACGGAAAAAAGTAAATTGTCGAAAAAGTGGGGAGAGCAGACCAGCCCAGCCTCCCTGCCCACCCCAACCCCCTGTATACGTGCCTGACACAACATCAATTCGTGTTGAAAGAAAGTTGCATATCTGCATTTCATTAAATTCCAAAGGAGCTCAGATTTATGTGTTCCCCTATTGATTATTTTGCATCCAAGATTCGTTCCCGAATTTAGAATCATGCTTTCAGTCAGAGCAGAAATAAAATCATTTTGAAGTACATCTAGTTTGAATGCAAATGTGGGGTTCCTTCTTTTAATTTCATCAGACTCATTTGAACCCCCTCCCCCAAACTATGCAGCTTTGTTTTTATTGATATCTAAATCGGCATATGAATCCGGATATACATTATAATGTTTTTTCGTGATCATATAGATATCGATACTAAAAAATATTGATACGCTTGCCTTTTGCATATCCTACTAATGCATTACAGTAGATTGACACTGTATCATATAAAAAAAAACCTCAACACAAATTTCACTAATTTATGAATACTAACATCTTATCGAATACATTTGAATTTGAAATTTCGACGTACAGCGGTATGTCTATTTTCAGAATATATCCATTGCGCCAGATCTCCGAAATGAAAATAATAATTATGGCATGTTACAGAAACGTTAAAACACACATATGCTATAGTCCTGCAATGCATGCATACGATTTTTCTGAATGCATGTATTTATGTATTCGTGAATGAAGTTCCTACGCTTAAAACTATCTTGGCCTTTATGCATTTTATTTTGTGATTTTGGTTTACCATTCCTTACACTGTGTAAATGAAGTAAAAATTGGTGAAGGGTGCAATTCGACACCATACAATTAGTATGAATGCATGTGTTGAAAAGCAAAATGTACATGTAATAACCAGACATGTATCGTCATTTTTCATGGGATGGGGGGTACAACAGGAAGAAAAAAATGGAAAATTGGATTCTTTAAAATTTCTTGCCATTCAAAATAATAATTAAAAAGATGAACGAAAACATCAATAAAATAAAACATAAAACCCAAACAAACCAAGATGTTTTATCCGATGTTCAAAGTCCTAATGTGGGGGCGAAGGGTTACAAGAGTCTTTTATTTTGACTGCCTCAATAATTTCCCCCTACACTTCATTTTCTCCCATCGTTGGGGTGGGATGGGGTGGTTAGAGTCCTCTACTATGAGTGCCTCATAATATCTTCATTTTCTTAATTGGTGGTAGTGTGTGTCTTCTACTATTATATCAGAACTTTCAAGCTGGGGTCAATTTTGGGGGGAGGGGGTTGTCATCCAATATATTTTTTATTTGCATTACAAAATAACGGCCTCTCACTTCTGCATCTGTCGGTGCGGGTTCGAAACCCGCTCGCGCCGGTAAGTGAGAGAATTTCCCACTTTACTTTCGGAAGGTCGGTGGTCTCTTCCCAGGTACATTGTATCTGGTTTCTCTCTTCCACCAACAAAAACTGGGCGCCACCAGATAACTGAAAAATTGTTGAGTGTGACGGAAAACATAAAAAACAAACCAAAGAAAATAACAAAAAAGTGGATATTGTTATCAAAGGTGGGGGACAGACACTATTGGCCCCTCCCCTTGATTCTAAGTACTTTGACCATTGTATTTGGGAGAGGACCTACATATATAGGCTATGCCTGTTGCCCAATCCTGTTGAGTTTCTCAATAAAATATGTTTAAATAAAAACAAATTCTATGTGCTTGATAACTATGCATATGATAAACTCAGTTATTACATTTTGCATTACTACAATTTGCATCTGACGCAGAATGTAATAAAGCAAAATGGCATAGATATATAAGATATATTAAGCGCCGAATTAGCATAAAATGAAGTAATTGAAAATAACATTATCTAAAGATATGTTTAATTTTTAATTATTGCGTGCTTTAAATGAATCAAATAAATCTGTAATATCAATTAATGAGAGCAATATTGAGTTACTGTTCTGTTATACATGTATTGAATTAACGATATCATTTGTCTTAATAAGAGCGCGATTATTAAAAGATCATCGTTTGAATCTCTCTCTCTCTCTCTCTCTCTCTCTCTCTCTCTCTCTCTCTCCATACACTCGTGCAGTGTTGTATATGCAAATTATCTATGCACAAACAATTTATGTACCTAAAAGATTTCCTGATTTATAAATCTGCAATACTCTGACAAGCAAATCATACGGTATAAGGATTCATGCACAATACAGGGTAAATATTCTACTCTGATACTTCTCCTGATTGAAGATAGATGATCGGCACGGGCAAAGTGTGTCGCAGTCTGTACAATGGACGATGGTGTTTACTGTTGGAATACAAATGGAGTGTACCGTTTTGTTTCATGGATTATGCTAATAAAGGGAGTTTTACTACTACTTTGAGTATTTTCGACAAGTGTACACGTACATCTTCGGTCCTTTACAGATATTACGAGTAGACCCAGGTAAATAATCATCCGCATTCGATGCTTTTTCATGGCGAGCATACATGGCCATGTCTTCTTTTTTCGTATAGTAGCATTTATGTATTTGCATTTTGCTTGAAGTGTGAATGGTATAGATTTTATACCCTTTGCTTATTCCATTTCATCAATAGATCTAGATAATAAATGAAATATTTCTCCGCGTTTTTGTATAGTTTTGACGTATTTATTGCAAATGTACCACATTCACATAAAGAAAAGGCATTCTATATTTATTTATCCAAAGCTTTTAGAATGATTTACTACTGTACGATATGTTTATTGTAATTTTGAGCACTGCATGGTGTTTCAAAACGTGATTTCATTTCTTCTTGGTGTCCTATAAATTAGTATCGGAGATGTACGTGTTACCTGTCGAAGCTACCCGCACAGGTAAATCGAAGACACTGATGTGAAGTGAAGCGTAGCACAACTCGTACCCTTATATACCATGCGAACCCTGATACATATAACAATAGGATATCCAACTAATATGGCGGATTAGCAAAGAAATATGGCGGACATATAGAATTATACTATATTTATTAATTCATGTCAGCTTTAAAGAAATATCATTGCTACGGCCCTGAGTGCAAAACATAGATTCCAGAACAGGGGATGCTTACTCCTCCTAGGCACCTGATACCACCTCTGGTGTGTCCAGGGGTCCGTGTTTTCCCAACTATCTATTTTGTATTGCTTGTAGGAGTTATGAGATTGATCACTGTTCGTTATCTTCACCTTGCATTTAAACATATGGTTCTTCAATTATAGCTGGTGACTTCTCAGTATGCGTGTAAAATTCTCAACGGGACGCACAGCAAACAACCATCTTAATGTCCATCGCTTTTGTATATGTTTGCATTTAGTTAAATAATGGACACGCCCCATGTTTTCAAAGCATGCAAATTTATATGCACTTTATCTTTTGTTTGCTTCTTATAGTTCGTTTGCCGATATATTGCAATATTTGGCCTAAGCCCCGATTTCAAAACGCCTCGTTAATTAGGTAGTCAGTTGGTACCATTACGTCATGTGTGACCTTCTTCAATCACCTGATTCTGAAAATAGAGTTAGCTATTCTTTAAAAAGCTCAACTTTTAGTGGCCCAATTTATTCACCATGCATAACATTTATTTTCATATTGATATATTCCCCGAGTTTTAGGCGTCTCAATATGAGTGAAAAATCAAATTACAGCTTATTCCACTTATATTGAAGTCGCTTATTTTGAAATATCGCTTATTTTGAAGTAAAACAAAATCCCTAGTCTCAGTCCCTTATTTTCTTTGCATTAAAGTGAAGGTTAAATAGAAATTGCTTATATTGAAATATCGCTTATATTGAAACCAATTTTTTGTACATCGAGTTGAGAAGGTTTTTCATAACGGCTATATTGAAATCATCTTTGGTGGTAGTCGTCAAGGTTGGTTACCTCATAATTACACAAATAAGTAGATAATAAGGTGTCATATATTCGTTTGACGTATATTTGTTTTCATTGCATGTTTTATAGGAATAAATATTGTGAGGTATAATCACTATTTGAAAGCTTGTGGACAGGATCGTTTGTAAAATGACCTCCCCACAAAAAAGGAAAACTCATATTGGACACAAAATGTAAATTAGTTACTGCATTAGGATTAATCCTATAAATCTTAAACAGCTTACCGCTATCACAATGCGTTGAAAATAGTTTTTGTAGGGCTGGCTTCACAATAAGATAAAGTTTGACATGGACGACAATGACTTTACAGACAACATGCCACTTACCGATATCATAGTAGAAATATATTGCTAGAGAAATATTGACGAGAGTGAGAACGAAAATTTAGGCATTCCAGATGAAAATGTGACTTACAATCAGCCTCGAAGTTATTATTGTAAATTGAAGAGAAAAAACATGTCCATACGAAATTTTTGTAGACACTGAAATTGAAACATTAATTGTTGATCACCTAAATATGAAACAAAACTTAATGAAACTTAACATATTTTTTTTAAATTTTAAGTGGACGGATTGTTCAAATGTTTTAAAAATTTTAATGTAATAAATTCATATTTTGAACGTCTGTTCTATTGTGGGGAAAAGATTCGTCCTATGAATTTCAATATATCCGAAGTAAACTGTATATGTTTTAGCCACCAGTGCATACAAATATCGATGTAAATACCCATATGTAGCGACGAAAGCGAGTATGAAATCGGCAATTGATTGCGAGTAAATAATTCTTACATAAGTCGCTGTCTAAGCACTATTTGGTAATGGCATTCCTTTAAACATTTGTAATGTGTGTTGTGGGGTTGTTTTTTTTTTTTAATGAATAGTGCATTAATATTAATATTTGGATCAGATAATTCATGATACGTTAAATTGTTGACAACTAGGTCTAAGCCTACTTTCATGGATGCATTTCGAAAAATAAGTAGATTAAATAATCAAATTGATAGTGGAAATCATAATACTTTATTTTGATCAAACAATTTCATTATTATCATCACTATATTTAATTGTGACCTACACGTCCTTCTTTACTAGATATGTTACGAGTTCATTGAAAAAAGGAAAATATTATAATTCAGTTCAAAGTTAGGAAATGTAAAATTTCATTATTTCTAATTAAAATTTCAAGTACGGCCCGACAATCGGTATCAAACACTTCAGACAGCATTTGACCCAATGATAGGTTGTATTGACGAACTAGATCATTATAACGACCATAGAATTTGCAAAATACTGACTTCAATCGAGACTGCTGAAACCCCTGTACCATCAACTTGTTTGTCAGTAGCTTACCTCGATTTGAAAACTGACTATACGCAGAACAAGGTCTTGCATATCGAATTAGTTTAGATACATAAACACCATATGCAGGTGATAATGGAATATTGCTACATAAATATGGGACGTTGACGATGGAGAAGCTGATACCATCCTGTTTGTCATACAGTTGAGTTGTCAATTTCCCGTTAATGTCTACTTTCAATAAAATATCTAAGTTTGAAGCAGAAGTGGACGACCCCGTGGTGTCCTTTATTTCGAGTTCACAGGGATATATCAAATCGACATATGAATGAAAGTTATTATTGTTAATAGACAAAACGTCATCAATATATCGAAATGTCGAATTGAATGCCACAGCGAGAGATTTTTTCTTCTCACGTAGAGGTTTTTGAATAAATTCTGCTTCATATGAATATAGAAACAGGTCAGCTAACAAAGGAGCACAATTTGTGTCCATGGGAATTCCAACAGACTGTTGGAAGACCTGATCACCAAAGACCACCAATATATTGTCAATGAGGAACTCTAGCCTATTTTTTATTTCAACTTCAGAGTACTTGTGCGTGGAATCAGAGTGGTGTTTAACAAAGTAAATTTTTGAATGACTGATCACTAGATATGAATATTTCGTTTCTACTGACAGCTACTACAACCCCAGACGGCACAAAACACCCTTATGCAATTTAATTCACAAGGCGTTAACGTGATATGGTCTTTTTGTCGGTTATGTCTAATCTGTTTATGAATTGGCTAACAGCTTTTTTTCAAAACTCGTTCGAGGTCGCATATGAGGTCACATATATTGGTGCGTAAAATATCGAAGTAAATATCCATGTTGCAAGATTTGAATTTCATCGCTTTAAAACTCGAAATCTACGCAAACTATTTCATTTACAACACATTTAAAGAAAGGTTAGCCATGAAAAGAATTAAAAAGTTGCGATGTGTCCTTTATTCGCTTTAAAATTTGGATTAAATGATAACTTTGTTCTGATTGGCAGGGAACAGATTACATGACGTTCATATCCAGGTAGCAAACGGTGATGTTTGGAGGCCATGTGGATTTTACAAGGGACCGGGAGAAAATCATCAAATCATATTCATTACCTGTGATGAGTCCGTACGAGGAAACATTCTAATGATCAAAATTCAGTCGATGCCTAATGCTAAAGACTTCCTCCACGTTTGTGAGATTGAGGTTTTTGAGAAAGTGTAGAGTTATTAAATCACGTTAATACGGGACCTTCGAGATACGGATACACTCTGACTTTTATCGCCCGTGGAACGTAATTTGTAGGGCATGCCACTTCCGAATAACAATAACAGCTAAGCAAGTTCATAAGCATTGAATACTTTAATTGCTATCGCTTACTGTATTAAAATGCTATTTTACTTAGAAAGGAATCCCTACAACCATTTACAGTATAATGCATTTGATTAAACTATGTGACTTGGTGAGGAACACAAATCTAGGGAATATATTGGGGACATCAGTAAAACATCACGCCTTCCATCCAAGGATACGCCTCTAAATGTGCCTTTTTCCTTCCATCTAATTTACATCCAGGTACTAACCACCATTTGTTACTTTGGTTGTGATCGGGGAACTGCGCATAGCTCTTTACGGGCTGTCTGCTAGCGAAACATCAATTGTATCGATGTCAACGTTGCCCTACAATTGCTTACTATCTGGTGATCGCAGAGTGTAAACGTCCAGTCTAATCGGTCATTCAGAAAGTTTCGTATTTGCATTGATTTACTGATGTAGAATGTTTACATCTCACTTAGTTCATCTCTGTACAACCCTTCTACAACTAGTTCGTAGAAGACATATGTAATAATGGTTCTGATATTTGAATTACGTTTTAACCTATTCTACAAATTCCAAGGATAGTGATTTCTCAACCTACGAAATAAGAGTTTGTGCTCTGGTGAATAAACATGTCGTTGATTTACACTACTCTCATTAACATTTCAAGGAAACACAACTCTAGCTAATATTTAGGGGCGTCAAATTTTCGTAATTCTACAAATGTAATAAGTGTGATTTGCTTTATGAAAATGTGATAATGATGAACAGTGATTAATGTCATAACTCCTATAAAGAATACAAATAAAGTGGATGTTCCCTGGACAAGCCATAGGTGGGAACAGATGCCGAGAAAATGATCCCCTGACGACTGATAACATCCACCGTGAGCCCTATATCTTGATCAGGTAAACGGAGCAATGCACCGTCAAAATCAGTGTGTAAAGAATGGTATATTATATGATACACCATAATACGAAATACGTCAGAAAGCATTTCACTCAATGACAGATTGCATTGGCATACTAGATCGTTATAATGACCATAGACGTTACCTACAGTATTGATCACTGTTCGTTATTTTCAACTTTTTATGTAGATTTTAAACAATATTGTTGAAAATCCTGTATCATTTAACTTGTTTGTCAACAACCTGTCTCGATTCATAACCGATGATACACAGAACAAACTCTTACACAACGAATCAGGTGAGACATAAACACCATATCCAGATTATAATGGAATATTGCTACATAAAAAAGGGAAGAAGATGGAGAAGCTAAACTAGGTCATCCCGTTTGTAATCAAGTTGAGCTGTTAGTCACCGTCTATTTTTGATAAAGTATCTAAGTACGAAGCAGATGTGGAAAACTATGTGGTGTCATTTAATTTGAGTAAATGGGGATATATCGAATTCTGAATGGCCGAAAACCGACCTTGCGACCATTACATCAGAATTACACGGTTTATACACAGTGATAAGTATCTAAATGTCCAGTTATGTTGTATTTTTATTTGTTATGACACTATCTTTATCGGTATGATCAGTACATATCATTCCTTACTAGCGTGTTCGCAGTGTTTTACTGTGTTCAACGCAATGGTACGGACTGTTAGTTTATTGATGGATCGTTGAATTTTGGTTTATACAGCACATGTCCCTAGCAAGACATACTATATCAAAGTTTTACCATTTTAGATTAATGTACCAAATCATCATTATAGTAAATCAAATTATCACAGATTCCTGTCCAAACATAACACTGTACAATCACTATAATATTTATTTGTTTTCGCTTTCTTTACCGCGGTGATAGTTGGTGACTACCACAGAGCCGCCCCCTCAACAATTAATCAATCAACTGTGACGGTCCCAGGTGGGCGAATTATGCACTGGGTAAATGCATGTGCACAACGTCACAAATGCAAATACAATAAATCAATCAATCAATGATACAAGGATTAAGATAATCAATCAATCAATAGTCCGACAATTCAATGTCAACAACAATTCAATCATTCAATCAGCAATTCAATCATCAATCAATACTGCAAATTTTCAAGTTCATGGCATGAAGCTGCAGAATATTGGGTGCATTCCTCCATTTGAGTTGGGGTACGCCGAAACGCATACCAAAACGTACTGCAACGAATACAGGAACGGTAGATCAACCTGAAAAAGGACCAAAAATCAAGCAGCAATATCGTGCTCAGGAAAAGGGCGTGGGAGTGTTTGGATTTTTAAAGTGATATATATCGGCCAATTTACGCTGCACCAATTCCAATGGCCACGCCGTTTGGAAGAATGTTCCAGAAAGGAAATGATGTGTATGTGTCAACATATATTAGACTATTGCGGAATTAAATTTCCCGGAATAAATAAGAACACCCCCCCTTCCCTTTTAGTAAAAACTGACAAAGATACAGTTACGGAGATAAGTATATCTAAGACAAGCTTGGATATGCGATTTTATCAAAATATTTACTATAGCTGATTAAAGTATCAAAGATTTTATTAAATTAAACTAAAATATAAAACTTTACACTATAGTAATTCAAAGACGAACACAATTTAACTATCGTCAACTATATTTCACAATACCATTTTGTTAGGACTTGATGACAAAGACCTAAAATCTCCTACAATGCTAATCAAGAACGAAACAAACTTCACAGATGCCTTTGAGTAAAAAGACAACTAGACAATTTAGGAGTTTTCAATTTCTATGTCCCATTCCTATGTAACATTTTTTATAAAAGGACATCACCAGCTGTAGATACAGTACTATGCAAGGTGAAGATAACGAACAGTGATCAATCTCATAACTCCTACAAACAATACAAAATAGATAGTTGGGCAAACACGGACCCCTGGACACACCAGAGGTGGGATCAGGTGTCTAGGAGGAGTAAGCATCCCCTGTTGACCGGTCACATCCGCCGTGAGCCCCATATCCTGATCAGGTGGTAAAATATGTAAAATTCAATTTCAATTCAATTCAATTGTTTTAGCAATTCAATTATCAATCAATACTGCAAATTTTCAAGTTCATGACATGAAGCTGCAGAATATTGGGTGCACTCCTCCATTTGAGTTGGGGTGCGCCGAAACGCATACCAACACGTCTCTATTTTTTGTACTTGTTATACAATAGTCCGTACACTGAGTATACCGACGTAGACTATTATTGATTGTTTTCGACTCTCACATTATACGTCATGTGTTAACATTTCAACAATTTCAGCTTATTCTCTGTACTCAACATATTTAGTAATTAACACAGATAGGGTATGGAGAAGTTTCTATCTGAAAATTTCCTAGATCATGTTCCTTTGGGTACCGAGGAGCGGGCTAACATTTCTAAACGCCATAATTAACGTAAATGTAAAGTGTAAATAATTTGAATTGTATAGCCTAATCCTAATTGTTAAAAATGTTCAGTGGCGATCACTTTATGAATCAAATTCATAAGTGTTTCAGTTATATTGAGAGAATACGTAGAAATACGTCTTATGCAAATAATAATTATATTATGATGTTTGTTGCAATATAAACAATTGTTGTACCATGAATATTAAGGTCGTGCTTATTTAATCTTTGACATGGTCATTTCATTCCGTTGTATTACATTTCTATATAAAATATATTGCTGAGTGAACCTTTTTGTAAAGGGTGCAGGAGGGTTGTGTGGGACACTGTTGTGTTTTGTGATTGTTCTGCAGTTTCAGACAGTGCTTTATCGAAATGAATTGCAAGAAAATATCTGTTATGCACCCGGATTTCAATGGCCTGTACTGAAGGCATGAAGTCAATGCTTTGGAAAACACACTTTGCAAGGTTGGTGAAGAAAGACTACAACAATTCTACATCTGGTAATAACGGTAAAGTGAGTTGTGTTCTGATGCTTAGGTAATTGTGCCTCCTACTGTCCGATGATATACATGCACACGTCAACCCTGGACCGACTTAACATACCTTAATATGTATCGGCTGTTTAAGAACAACTAATGATAGTGCTAAACTGTCTGGATTCCCAGATATTTCGGAATGGATTTAAAAAGGTTTTATTTTTTATTTATTTATGAAATTGGTTACTGTTTGTTTTCTTCGCCTTTCATTTACGATTCCTGCATAGAAAATATATCCATGAATTATGACCTTGGCAAATCTTTAGACGATATCATCCAGTCTTTACCGAAAGGAATTTCTTTTGGACACTTAAATGTAGCTTATTTGGTAAGTTAGGCCAAATCAAAATCGTCTCACTTAAAGGTTCATCTAATGTGTTTGCGGTTACAGGAAGTAAAGTTGACAATGGTATATCTGATTCAGAATGATCAATTAATGGATATAGGCTCGTAAGACGGGACCAGGATAGGCATGGTGGAGGAATCGCAGTGTACATCAAAAATAAATTTCAGGTTCTGATGTGCAACACCATGAAGGCATTGCGTTTTTAGATTTTGACATCAAAATAGGTAACTCCTCAAGGTTCACTTTTGTAATTGTCTTCAGGCCGTCAAGTTCTAAATGTGAACGGTTTGAGTATTTTGAGAAACATGTTGAGACATTAACTACTATTAGAAATAACATTGTATTTATGGGCGATTTTAACATCGATGAATATAGGAATTCAAATCTTTAAAGCCTACTGAAAACGTACGGACTTCTTCAAATATTTAAAGTGCCCACAAGAGTAACAAAAGACTCCAGCACTTTCATTGACCATATATATGTGTCTGAAACACGGACTATTTGTAATATGTCGTATTACAGATAGGTATCAGTGACCATCATCTAGTTTGTAATGTCCGTGGGAATGTAAAGTATGGTACAAATTGCAATATTAATGTAAAATACCGCAGTTTCCGGAATTTAGATGAAGACCAATTCCATCGTGACCTCCGTGATGTCGATTGGAATTATATTAACAAGTTGAGTGATAGAATTTTTAAAAAATACAGTAATTGGGAATATTGTTGATGGTGGAGTAGGTATGGTCGATATGGAAAGTAAATTCAAATCGTTAAAAAATATGTGGATAAAGCGCTTATCCAAAAAAAAAAAATCTACAATAAAAGACTTTTTCGAATCATGTGTAAGTAAAAAATCAATAGATTTAATCTATCTCTTGAAAATTAGCAATATATGTGGTCTTTGAAATGCTTTTTAAAAAACTACCAACTTTTTACTGTGAAGGTTTGTGTGAGTTGAATGATTGCAAAGTTAAAACAATATATATTCATCAGCAGACAAGGCTCTATCACAACCTATCTGGCTAAATGAAAATTTCCAAATAAAAAAAACCATTCATTATTTTACACTCATTGGGCAAAAGGGGGGATTCTATACGTAAAGGATCTATTTCACTGAGAGGGAAATTTTCATGACATAGAATATTTCTCTGATGTCATACAAAACAAACCTAACTGGACTTGTGAATATAACTACTTAAACGAACTTTTTAAAAAAAAGTAGAAGAAAAGGTAGACACAAATAAAACAAGTCTATCAATATCACGAATAATGACAAATTCTTATTGAGCAACAATGAAAAAGTATCTTTAGAATTCAATTTCAAACTTCTACATCATTTCTTGAACTATAATAAATCTGTGAGCATCTGGAATAAAAACGTATTAAATTTATGCAATATCTGTAAATTGACGGAAGATATAAAATACTTCGATTGTAAAAATGTTAAACAAATATGGGAAGTCGCGCGAAAGATATGCCATTTAAACATTCAGTGGAAACATATTGGGGTTTTTTTTTGGGGGGGGGGGGTCGTCTAAAACCGAAACATATGGTTTTCTTTTGTTATCTAATATTGTTTTTCTTATATACAAAATAAAAAATGAAATTAAGATTTGAACAGAGACCAGAAACATATATGGAAATTAAAATGTACGTAAAAAAAAACAATCTTTTATATTACCATGAAATTTATAAATTGTCAATATGCAAAGTGAAGATAACGAACAGTGATCAATCTCATAACTCCTACAAGCAATACAAAATAGACAGTTGGGCAAACACGGACCCCTGGACACACCAGAGGTGGGATCAGGTGCCTAGGAGGAGTAAGCATCCCCTGTTGACCGGTCACACCCGCCGTGAGCCCTATTTCCTAATGAGGTAAACGGAATTATCCGCAGTCAAAATCAGTGTGCCAAGAACGGCTTAACAATCGGTATGAAACACGTCAGACAGCATTTGACCCAATAAGAGGTTGTATTGACGAACTAGATCGTTATAACGACCATAGAATTTGCGAAATGCTGACTTCAATCGAGACTGTTGAAATCCCTGTACCATCAACTTCTTTGTCAGTAGCTTATAATATGCTTATAAATGTTTTTCTTTCAACTACAAGGAGGAGACCTGTCCTCCTGTAGCACTGCCATGGGGGATGTGAATGGACTGTATTTTACGTGAGGCGTTACCCCCTAATGACAGCATTCAGAAATTTACATGTATATCTATTTTTCATTCTTTATATATCTATATGTTTTGCCTATCGATATTATAATGTATATGTCCATCAACATATAACTTTTTCTTTGAACCAAGAAAACACAACAAAAAACTTGAAGACTGATAATCTATAATATGCATGATAATTTGAAGTTTCTTATGAATATATATATCAAATGACATGTCAGAACAATCCATTCATTGTACGTACATGTATATTTTTTCATATTGCTGTTATTGTGTAATAATAAAATATTATAAGATTTTAAAAAAAATTGAGTGATGTAAATAAAATGTGGAGTGAATTCAACTCTCGTTTCTTCAAATTCATTGACAAACATATACCTTTTAAATATAGGCAAATAAAGGTTAAATCAGAAGAATGGATAAATGATGAAATATTTAAAGAGATGCATAATCGCGAGTACCTACATGAAAGAGCATTACGGTCCAAATCAGAGGATGACTGGGCTCTCTACAGATCAAGCAGAAATTGTGTCACTCTTAAGATCAGAGAATCGAGACGGGGCTCTGTGGAGGAGGCAGTTAATCAATGTATCACTGGACCAAAGGATATGTAGTCCAGATTGAAACATATTTTACCATCGAAGCAGAATTCGACAGCATGTTCACATTTACAAACTGAGAACGGTACCATTACCTCTTTCGAATCAATGGCTAACTGTTTTAATGATTTCGAAAATTATTTTGTAATATAGGACATGAAATAGGAAATTTTTTTTTAGTCTTCTTTATGGAACATCTAAAACCGCTAGGTTCATTTAAAATTCCAGAAATTTCAATTGAATTCAATGCAATTGAAATTATCGAAATGGCATCTTCGAAAGCCACAAATATTGATGTTCCATTAGATTGATCACTGTTCGTTATCTTCACCTTGAATTAGAGGAAAACAGTGTGCCAAAAAAGTGGAGTCAAATTCGTCTAAGGATAAGAGCTATGCATGAGGAAGATAATCCTTAATTTTGAAATGAATTTCTAAATTTTATAACAGCAATTAAATATACATCCGTATTTTCAAGCTAGTAACGAAGTACTTAGCTACTGGGCTGTAGAGACCCTCGGGGACTAAAAGTCCACCAGCAGAGGTATCGATGTTTATGTGAGACAGCGTTGAATGGTTAAATACATGGACGATGGAAAGCTTACAGGGATTCTATATGAAAGGTGAAGATATATATTGACTTGTGTAAGGCATTTGTTACACACAACCATGAAGTACTTTTGCATAAACATAAGTCTTTTGGAATTTGTCACAATACGTTTTGAATTGTTTCAATCACATCTTTCAAATCGTAAGCAATGTGTCATTTGGAGAGGTGTGTTATCTACAGAGAAAAATTATATCCCTAGAAGTACCTCAGGGGTCAATCTGAGTGCAGAATGGATGCTTAGAAATAAACTCAGTATAAATCTTCAAAGAGCACAATCTATGCTTTTTGGCACGTCTCAAAGGTTACGGAAATGTCAATTGTAAAATATAGATTTTAATGGTGTACAAGTTGAATTTGTGAAGCAGGCTAAACTATTTGGTGTTTATATAGATAGCACTTTATCATGGGATGCACACATGTAGTTTATTTCAAAGCAAATTGTAAGAAAACTTGCTGTTCGTAAGAGATTGGAATATCCTATGCCACCAAATGCACTTATAAAGGTTTTAATAGTATTGTTTTCCCATATTATACTTACTGCTGTACTGTCTGGTGTAACATACAAAATCAACTAAATTTATTTTAAAAAATCAAGCTGCAAAAGAGGGCAGCAAGAATACTTTTAAATATTCGAGATATCAGGACCTCTACTGGCTTTTTATTTTCTTGTTTGAACTGGATGCCAATTAAGGATTATTTTATGTTTAGAAAGGTTGTCTTTCTGTTCAAAGTTTTAAAGAAAACGTGTTTCAATACATGTATACAAGAGCTGTGAGTTGCCGCAGAACCAGGTCGAATGAATATATGTCTAATTTATTATATTTACCAAGATCTAAAACTGAAAATTATAAACGTTCATACAGCAACTCTTTTGTATTCCTTTCGAACAAATTGTCTCAAATGTTCGGTTCCGCTGGCATTTTTAACGCTGCGAATCTGATGGAATAATTTAATAAAAGTAACACTTAAACATTGCGCTATCCTCTTTTTCTTCAGGTGTGCCATATAACGTAGTTGTGAAATGACACTGTGTGCGTGTGTATTATGCTATTTTTCTTCTTTTCTTTTACGTCATGTATTCATATTTAGATACTAATTTTATTACTAATTAGGTTTGTCTTATGCTATGCTTTCTTTTCTTTCCTTTTATATTGTACATGTATTCATATTTAGATACTAATTTTCGATATTAATTCCACGTTTATATATATGTTTTAATGGAATGCAAAATAGCTACATGCTAATTTGTGTTATCCTGCATAAATAACGGTTGTTATTATTATTACCATCAACATATGTTGTCGTTAATATCACGCATCTCCTGTTTACATATTCAGTAAGCATGATACTCATGGTAATTATCATACTGTATGACAAACGGGATGATTTCAGCTTCTCCATCGTCAACTTCCCACATTTATGTAGCAACATTCCTTTATCACCTGCATATGGTGTTTATATATCTCAACTGATTCGATACGCAAGACCTTGTTCTGCGTATGATAAGCTTTTTTTTTGTTCTAGGTATAGTCAGTTTTTAAATCGAGGTAAGCTACTGACAAACAAGTTGATGTTACAGGGATTTCAACAGTCTCGATTGAAGTCAGCATTTCGCAAATTCTATGGTCGTTATAACGATCTAGTTCGTCAATACAACCTCGCATTGGGTCAAATGCTGTCTGACGTGTTTCATACCGATTGTTAAGCCGTTCTTGGCACATTGATTTGACTGCGGATAACTCCATTTACCTCATCAGGATATGAGGCTCACGGCGGGTGTGACCGGTCAACAGGGGATGCTTACTCCTCCTAGGCACCTGATCCCACCTCTGGTGTGTCCAGGGGTCCGTGTTTACCCAACTATCTATTTTGTATTGCTTGTAGGAGTTATGAGATTGATCACTGTTCGTTATCTTCACCTTGCATTCTTCTCATAGTAACCTTACATCATAAATCTTAGATATGATAACGAAAATACCAACTCATATTTTTGTTTTATGAATGAAAGGTGAAGATAACGAACAGTGACCAATCTCATACCTCCCTATAAGCAATACAAAATAGATATTCAAACAAACACGGACGCTGGACTTACCAAAGGTGGGAGCAGGTGTCTAAGTGAAGTAATCACGCTCTATCGACCGGTCACACCCGCCGTCAGCCCTATATCCTGCTCAGGTAAACGGAGTTATCCGTAGTTCGTTCCACGAACGGTCTAACAATCGGTATGCAACACGTCAGAAAACATTTGACCCAATGATAGTTTGTATTGGCAAACTAGATCGTTATAATGACCTAGAATTTGCATAATGCTGACTATAAACGAGACCGCTGTTTGTCAGTGGCCTGCTTCGATTTGAAAACTGACCATACGCTGAACAAGCTCTTGCATATTGAATCAGTTGAGAGATACGGACATCATATACAGGTGACACTAGAATGTTGCTGCATAAACATGAGAAGACGACGATGGAGAAGCCGAAATCATCCCGTTTGTCATACAGTTGTGTTGTCGGTTTGCCTTTAATATCTACTTCCAATAAGATATCAAGTATGAAGCAGAAGTGCACGACTCTGTGGTGCCTTTTTTTCCGAGAGGTCAAAGGAATATATCGAATCGACATATGAATGAAAGTTATTATTATTAATAGACAAAACGTCGTCGATATATCTAAATGTCGAATTGAAGGCCACAGCAAGAGATTTCTTTTCTTCTCACGTAAGCCCTATATCTTAATCAGGTAAACATGGTTGTCCGCAGTTAAAATCAGAGTGCCAGGAACGGCCTAACAATCGGTATGAAGCACATCAAACAGCATTTCACTCAATCATAGGTTGTATTGGCAATCTAGATCGTTATAACGAGCACAGAGTTTGCAAAATGCTGATTTTAAACTCTTTTAGACTGTTGAAAGCCCTGCGCCATCAACCTGTTTGTCAGTACAACGTGTACAATAGTAAAAACAAGTTATATACAAACATAAAATGTTATGTAGATTAGATTCTTTAAGTGGAACGACTTTTAATATGTCTAATCATGTTAAAAAATCATTATGCTTCTATACATCAGTATTGACGTATATAAATGCAAAAGAGCATAAATATTTTGAACATCTTTGTAAATTAATGTAACTTGACTGCTGTGAAGAGACCAGTATATACTATCCTTAAATATTTATCATTATAACTATACGGTCAACTTAGGACTACATTTTTTATATATTATTCCTTGAGTAATTTCTATGTTATTCTACTGTTGATATATCTACATCAACGTTGTATATGATATTTTTATGACTTCGAAAAATATTTGATATTATGTATTTTCATATAAATTATATATATGCCTTATATAAAATAATATTATAATAGAATACATTTAATCCAATGGGCCCTTGGCTCCATTGATGAGAATTAAGAGGGAGTATCCGAGAATATTTTATCCCAAATAGTATGTATACTTTTTAATAAATGATGAAATTATGAGAAAAAAAAGTTATATATGACTGATAACTTTGTTTACATAGGAGTTCTGACCTTTAGGCGAACAAGCAAGTAAAACAGTTTTAAAATGTTCGCTTCAATTATTTTTAATTTCACACTCTGATGATATTGGACACATGCATTTTATTATCTTTTTATTTTATCCATTTCGAATCTCTATATGCAGATAATGAGAGTAATGAATAATCTATGGTTTTTCTTGTAAGGAATTATATCCGGCCGAGACAGCTATGAAATAAAGTGACAGAATAAAATCTGCAATTTGGTGTCCTTTACTAAAATACATTGTACTCGTACTTATTTATACGGAGTGTTAAGGTTACATATATACGCCTGATCCCACCTTTGCGTCCAAGGGTCAGTAATTACTCATTCTTTATTTTGTATAAAGTTGTCCACTTCTGCTTCATACTTAGATATTTTATTGAAAGTAGACATTAACGGCAAACTGACAACTCAACTGTATAACAAACGGGATGATTTCAGCTTCTTCAACGTCAACTTCCCATATTTATGTAGCAATATCCCATTATCAATTGCGTGTGATGTTTATATCTCTCAACTGATTCGATACACAAGAGCTTGTTCTGCGTATAGTCAGTTTCTAAATTGAGGCAAGCTACTGAAAAGCGAGTTGATGGTACAGGGATTTCAACAGTCTCGATTGAAGTCAGCATTTTGCAAATTCTATGGTTTTTATAACGATCTATTCGTCAATACAATCTATCATTGAGTCAAATGCTTTCTGATATGTTTCATGCCGATTGTTAGGCCGTTCTTGGCACACTGATTTTGACTACGGATAACTCCGTTTACTTCATCAGGATATAGGGCTGACGGCGGGTGTGATCGGTCAACAGGGGATACTTACTCCTCCTAGGCACCTGATCCCACCTCTGGTGTGTCCAGAGGTCCGTGTTTGCCCAATTATCTATATTGTATTGCTTATAGGAGTTATGAGATTGATCACTGTTCGTTATCTTCACCTTTCATCCAACTTTGAAAATTTAATGCCAATCGAGCTTACTACTATACATTAACTTAACGTTAAATTCATGTTCAGTTCACGTCCAATCAACATTTACTTTCAAGCTTAACATTAATTTTTAATTTAACGTTAAAAGGTTAACGTTAAGTTAATGTAAAACTTATACGGTACCAATTTTGATGCACCAGATGCGAATTTCGACAAATAATGTCTCTTCAGTGATGCTCAACCGAAATGTTTGAAATCCGAAATAACTATGAAATTTTAGAGATCAATATAGCCAAAAACAGCGTGCCAAAAAAGTGGAGCCAAATTCGTCTAAGGATAAGAGCTATGCATGAGGGAGATAATCCTTAATTTTCAAATGAATTTCTAAATTTTATAACAGCAATTAAATATACATCCGTATTTTCAAGCTAGTAACGAAGTACTTAGCTACTGGGCTGTAGAGACACTCGGGGACTAACAGTCCACCAGCAGAGGCCTCGACCCAGGGGTCATAATGTAAAACTTATACGGTACCAATTTTGATGCACCAGATGCGCATTTCGACAAATAATGTCTCTTCAGTGATGCTCAACCGAAATGTTTGAAATCCGAAATAACTATGAAGTTTTAGAGCTCAATATAGCCAAAAACAGCGTGCCAAAAAAGTGGAGCCAAATTCGTCTAAGGATAATGTATAAGCTCGATTGATGGTAGATTAGCGTTAAATTTTGAACCTATGGTGATCAGCCCTCCAAACAATCTCTTTGTTAAACACCAATATGATACCACGCAAAAGTACTCTGAAGCTGAAGTTAAAAATATGCTGGAGTTCCTTCTATCTATCTACGTAGAGTTTAGTAATCAAGTCTTCCAACAGTCTGTTGGATTTCCCATGGTCAGGAATTGTGCTCCTTTGTTACCTGACCTGTTTTTTAATTCTGATGAAGCAGAATATGTTCAAAAACTTCCATGTGAGAAGAAACAATAGATATATCGACGACGTTGTATCTATTAACAATAATATTTTTCATTCATATGTCGATGAGATTCATCACTGTGAATGCGAGATAAAAGACACAGAGAGCGTTCCACTTCTCTTTCATAGTTAAATATTTTATTGAAAATAGATATCAACGGCAAACTAACAACTCAGCTTTATGATAAACGGGATGATTTCAGCTTCTCCATCGTCAACTTCTCATATTTATATAGCAATATCCCATTATCACCTGCATTTGGTGTACATCTTTCTCAACTGATTCGATGTGCAAGAGCTTGTTCTGAGCATGATCAGTTTTTAAATCCAGACAGGCTACTGACAAACAAGTTGATGGTGATAGGGTCTCGTTTAAAGTCAGCATATCTCAAATTCTATGGTCGTTCTAACAATCTAGTTTGTCAATACAACCTAGTATTGCTATCAAATGATATCTGACGTATTTCATTCCAATTGTTTAGCCTGTTATTGGCACATAGCTCCATTTACCTCATCAAGATATAGGGTTCACGGTGGATATGACCGGTCCACCTGGAATGCTTACTCTTCCTAGGCACCTGACCTCACGTCTGGTGTGTCCCGGGGTCTGTATTTGCCCAACTCTCTATTCTACATTGCTTATAGGAGTTATTAGATTGATCACTATTCGTGATCGTCACCACTCCTCAATCATTACATAAATTAGATACATAATCATGTTTTCTAACAATACAGATATAAAAATGTTTAATACAAGGAAATAATGACTTTTTTGCAATTGATATAAGGACATATTCATGATCTATAGACTTTCGGAGTTTAAAAGAACGTACGTAATAGGAATAATGTCAATTTCTAAAATTGCATATAAATTACAAAGCCTTGTTCTACAATCTGAAAAGGGGATTAAAAGGGGGTTATTGATCAAATTGTTGAATTATTGGCCAATATACCGCATTTATTCACAAAAATATTTGGGTAAATTATTCTTTTAAAAATCAGTTTTCTGTATGGGAAAATATATCAACTAAATTAATGTATCACAACGTTCGAATTGGTTCAAAGTGTCAAATTATAAAATTGAAATACCAGTATATTGGTTTTAAAAAATACGGTATATTGGATAGAACAAAAACTGTTAAATCATGTAAATTTAGAGCTTTTTGATTAAAGATGTAGTTGATGTAAAACCCGTTTAATGTTATAGAGATGACAATGTAAAAGGGGAGATCACCCTGAAATACGTCATACATTGGTACTGATTAAAATTGTTCAGCGATCTCCCCTGATATAATACAAACTAATGTAGAAAATTTAAAATGACACTTTAAAAAGGAGAGATCACCCAGAAATATATCATGCATTGTTACTGATTAAGGTTGCATAATGATATCCCCTGATATAAAACTAAATACTGTAAAAATTCAAAGAGGGAATAATGTCTAAAAACTTATACATAGTACAACAATAAGGCTGGCGTTTAAAAAAGAAAATGACTAGGAAAAACAAATGTCGGATATCAGTGAGTGTCGGGGAAGGTGATTGGGTTAATAATTTGGCAAGTACTCTCTTCTGTTTACAATGTCTAAATGTCTATACTAAAGTGAAGCTACCTTATTGTCACGTGATCAAAACATAGGGGTCAGACTAAAACCTCGAAAAATGCATAATAAGACTATTTCGATGTTTACATAAACGAGGAACATAAAAACTATTATTTTACAATAATGTTTTACTTTGTCGAACCCTTTCAAAATTTGAATTTACACAAAACGTTCAATTGGATAGGGTTAAATAATAGTTACAAAGTTATAGCATCCTGCGCATTTGTGCTCAAAAGCTGAGGAGCTAACTTCCTTAACGATATATGAACGTTAAGCACAATTGGCTGTGTAATCTCAGACAAAAAAATCAAATGGATTTAAACATTCAAACACGATTTTCTTAGCAATCCATTGCTCCTGTATCCAGTAAATTACATTTCTGTTACTGTTTAAATGGTTTGTTTTACTACAATTACGGTAGAGTGTACCTCAACCCGCATGTGACGTCATACGTTTTTGCAAAATCTTTATTTGATCAAAATTTCTGCATGATAGCAATATATCCATTTGATGAATTTTATTCATTGGTATAATAAACAAAATTCAAACTATTTGATGCTTTAAAAAACTTTATTTCTATGGTCTGTATTTAAGAAAAATATTTCCCAGAGTAAAATATCCTATGTTAGTATTTTCTCTGTTGTGTGTTATACAAAAATTTCTCTAATATCCACAATCAATTCATTTAGTACTTCTAGATTAATAGTTTTTGAAACTGTTGACATTACATTTTTGTCATTTTAACATGTTTTATACATTCTCATTATTCAAGTTTCTGATCTTGATGTATACTTTTGTTTATTTATCTCTGGCATTTGTTTTTAAAAAGTGGCAACATATCTATTTCCTTTCGTTATCAATTGGAATAAACTATAATATGATTACGGTGTGACCGTTGGGGCGAGCGCAGCATATCTGAATACATTTTCAAAAAATTTATGTTGAAAACAAGGAAAACTGATCTCGTTCACTGTCAATACGTAGGATTACTGTCTTGCTCTTCTCGCCAACGTAGGAACCAGTTTAGCGGGAAATGCAACGAGCGTGTTGTGACGTAGCCTGGTAGTTGTGACGTGACTGTTTACATTTCTTTAGACAATATTTTAAAAAGAAAAAGAAAGGGGGAAGCATATGATTGTCATCCTTTCCTTTCAAATAAGAAAGGTTTGTAATGCTTCAAAGATTTTTTTTATTATTATTTTACGAATCGAACCATCCGCCATTTTGTACGAGGGACTTCTGGGATTGGCGTCAAAAAAATTCTTGTTAGAGGTTGAGATTTAGCTCGGATTATTTCCCGCGCTCTAGTCATTAGAGCTCGCAGTACGAGCCAGTGCTCCGTGCTGGCTCGCTGCGCTCGCTATTAGGTAGAAATTAATACAGTTTTTCTACTTAGAACCATTAATATTGATAAGTCACATGAGGATGATTCTACATTATGACGTTATCGTTTTTGCAAATTGTATGTGATTATAAGCAAATTTAAATTTTTCACATTTGTCAGTGCTTAGTGATTTCATTGTTTGTTATGCTTCTCTATGTTCTCTCAAAGACCTCAACTTCACATAACTGAAGAGCAGTTATTACTCCTGGCGCAGTCTTTACTGATATCATTAAGGTGTCTCCTTGCACTGCTTCATTACAGATGACAAATATTATCTGATAGTTCACTCCTGGTCCCTTGTAAAATCCACAAGGTCTCCACACACTATCCTTCCCAACCTCAATCAGGGCGTTCTGGAATCGATCACCTGTAAATCATATTGACTGTGTCAATTTACCAACAACTTCAGGATAACAGTGTTACTTTTTAATTACACACAGTTAGCATTTTATATCTTAGCCTTACATAAATTTGACATATCGCTTTATCAACAGGCAATAATTAATGCATGATAACGATATAGTCGGCATAATCTGTTAGTGGTGTTATCTACACTCTATTTCATATATAGTTTATATTAAAGATTACCTTTGGTTTCTTGCCTGTTGTAAATAACAACCATAGATATATCTACAAATTGACCAATAACTATTTTGATCCAAGGATCCTTTGTAAAAATAGTATGGAGAAACCATGCATTCTGTGGACAAATCGTCACAGTATCCACGGCGTATTCTGGATAAAAGTAGTAGTATGTAGCATCGTCCACAACTCTGACAGTCTTCTTAGCTGCAACTGCAAGTTTTAATTTTCAAAACATATTTGATAAAAAAGTATACCCTTCTTGGGACAACATAGGAAATTATCCGCAAAATATAGAAAGAACGTTTCATGATAACAATGAAAAGTGAAAGTAACAAACAGTGATCAACCTCATTACTCCCATAAGGAATACAAAATAAAGTTGAGCTAATACGGACCCTTTGACATACTCGAGGTGGGATCAGCTGTTAAAACAGTTGATTAATTGTGTTGTTTACGTTCGCATCAACTGGGGAATTACAACGGCAGAAACAGACATGCATCATGAAAGTGAAACGGTCTTTGATTTTATTATATACCCATCAATGTTTCGTTGGGTTTTTTTTATACTGTTGATTTCAAGCAGTGTGATTCGATGTTCAGTATCACCACGCTGTAGGTTTTTTTTTTAATTCTGTACCAGTGTTCTTTGAAACTGATGACGTCACAATACATCAATGCAACTTTTTGTGGGAAATATCGACCGCGTCACAAACAAAACTGCATACACAAAATATAATTTCACTGTATATTTGTGTTTTTGATCATTTATGTTACATTTATTATCTTTTAAATGTGGATTTAGAAATACATAACGGGGTATATGATAAATTTACCATTACTACAGTTACTTGATCCGAAGAGTTGGATCACGTCTCGTTAACAGGTGCGGATCATCACATCAAACGAGGCGCAAAGCTTATGATACGTGCTTCTCAACTCTTCGGATCAAGGTACTGTAGTAATAATATACATTTATTATACAGTGTATACCCATTGAAAAATCCGTTTTAATGATGTAATTACGGATCTCCAAAATATGGTTTTCCGAATCCATATCGTGTCTCTCTGAAACTGATGACGTCACAATGCATTAACAAAGCGTGTTTAGTGGGAAAACCGACCGCGTCACAAACAAAACTGCGTACACAAAGAATAATTCGTTCTATTTTTGTGGGTTTTTTTATAATTTTGAATGCATTCATTATCTTATAAACGTGCATCTAAAAATACATAGTGAAGTACATGATAATTGTTTTATTACTACAGTAAGTTAAATCGAAGAGTTAGATCACGTCTCGTTGACAAGTGCGGATCATCAGATCAGCCTCGATGTTTCGCGTCTCGTTTGATCTGGTGGTTCACGCGTGTCAGCTCAGAGCGATTCAACTCTTCGGCTCAAGTTACTGTAGTAATAATTGATATTTATCATATACCAATCGAATATCGGTGTCTTAATACTCTTAAATTCACAGAGTGCGATCCGACTTTCCGGATTAACGTCACAATGTACCAAAACACGTTTCGTAGAAAGCTATAGACCGCGTCACAGAGGAAAAACTGCGTACCCATAAAAAATGTTATGTACATTTATCGTTTTCCTAAATAAGAATCCATTCATTATCTTCTGAACATTTTTTTAAAATACGAAAGGGTATGTGGTACATTTATTATTACTACAGTAGATAGATAGATAGATAGATAGATATATAGATAGATAAATAGATAGATAGATAGATAGATAGATAGTATTAGATAGATACATACATACCTACAAACATACATACATTGTAGATAGATACACTGTATATTGTAGATATATATATTCAGTTGCACTACTTCCTAACTAATAATTTGACTTGTAGACATTCTATTATTACTATATGAAGTAAATGTGTAAATGAAGAAAACGTGTTTCCTCATTCTTTAGATAAGATGCATGCTTCAGTTTCATAAGAAAATCGACAATATCAAAATTTACAACAATCATTTAAGTATATAATTATAGCAAAAAATAAATGCTCACCATTTGGGCCTATCTGGTTTGCGCCTATCTGGTTTGCCTACAAATATATAATATATTATTAATAATATGACATAGACCACTGTTCGTTATCTTCACCTTTCATTGTATAGTGTTAACTTGAAGTTGAGAAAATAGACTATGCATATTTACTGATACAGTAAATAAGAACGAGACAGTGAATTTATGAATTAGAAATTCGCGTATGTATCATTTCCCTTTGAAACAAAACTTATTGGTCACTCTCTCCCAATTTACCCTTATCCTTAAATCACCATTACTTGTAGAACTTTTCATTTCATGTTATTTGCAAATACCAACCTGAACCAAAACACATCTTTCTTTTCCTTCCGTATTTCTTGCTAACTGTAAGCTATTGAACTGGCAAATCACATCACACTGGAATAATCGGGGTCTATCAGCACATTTTCGAAGTGCAGTGCACCACCACTGTTCTGTACACAGTTTGTGACAAAGATTCACGGCTGTTCCGTATGTAATATTATACCGGGGATGAATTATTTCGAATCCTTGACTATCTCTTCCAATGAACCGCAGATGAAATGGTATTTGTTTTCCATAAGAAGAAACAAAACGCATCAAAACAACAAAACATAAAGCAAAAAGTCTGATCTGCAGCATATTCAGTTCTGGGGTTCAATTCAAATCTTAATTACCAAGAATTTCGTCTTTACCAACTTAAAACAAAAATTTTAAGAAAACATATCTGCTTCATTGTTTGAACTGTTTGCAAATCAGTGGTTCTCTTTCTTTGACACTTCATATTAATGAAAACCGCGAGAAGCAATCAAAACTGAAATGGACTTTTAAAAATAAACAATCAAAAATCAATTCCTTAAGAGACATGTTCTTAGAATGTTCGACTTTATCATCCGGGTTTCGTTACCATATTTCGAACATAGATAGATAGATAGATAGATAGATAGATAGACAGATAGATAGGTACACACTGATATATATATATATATATATATATATATATATATATATATATATATCCAAATTGTGTTTTTAAAAAAAATCACAGTGTCCGGTATAAAATATTAAAAGAAATAGAATAAACAGTACACAAAGCGCTTGCGTTAAATTTTTAACTTTGTGTACTGTTTATTCTATTTCTTTTAATATATATATATATATATATATATATATATAAACACGCATTACAAAGAAAACATTTTTTTCACTCAGAACAACAGTGTATCATTCGTGTTACCAATGTAGATTATTGATACTTGTCGTTTTTTCGTGTTATTTGTTTATGTAATATATGTCACTTGACATATATAATATGTCTTGATAAAGACGCGGGTTGCGTCGAAAATTTGAGTTTTAAATAACCAACATTGTGGTGCCCTTTTTAGTGCTTTTATAAATTTCTTTACTGGCTTTGTATCTTCTTAGATCCGACACTTTAGGAAAGTAGGGTGTTGTTGAGTTTTCGTGCTTTTATATATATTAATACAATTAATACCCCAGATATGATTCATACGAGCAACTAGATAATGTGATATAATAGAAATTCCAAGTATTTACTCTCTGAAGACTTATCATTTACTTGGTTTGTGTATCGTCGAATTCGGGTGATGAAACTACGTTTGAGAAACTTACTGAGCTCATTCACTTACGCAGTGATAAATATCTGTCCCACTCCCGCATGTTAATAAGCTGTTTCGCCCCTGTTATGTACGAGAGTTCTCAATAGGGAAATAATTCGGATGTATATAGGCCAATCCGAAAACATGAGTTATCTTTCCTTGATCCGGGACGTAGTGCGCTTGCGTAACAGTAGTTTAAGACTTCCGGGTAGTATATTCGAGAAGCGTCATTATCAACAGTGCAAAAGGCCGCAAAGATATTGCTGTATAATTTTACAGTAATCACGCCAACAAATATTTTAACATTAATAAAAAATCCCAATGCATAGGTTTACTTCATACACGTGAAAATAACCAACTTTGCATGTAAAAATAATAGAAAATTAATGTTGTAAGTAGAGGAGGACCCCCCCCCCCCCCCCGGATAGAATGTTCTATCGTTAAAGTGAAGGGCATGTCCTGAGACGCAGTTAGATTATTCTAACTAACCCCCCCCCCCATTTTCCAGAATTTTACGTGTTTTATGACTGAAATTAGTATATATCATATATTGCATACATTTTCTCAGAATCTTTAGCCCGTGTTTTAATGCAGTCAGATTTATAATAAAATATCAGAAGTTACATGTTCAATATCAATGTAGTACATTCAGCGATAAAAGTTCTGCCACGATGTACGTCTAGGTATGTCGGAGCTGACACCTCTGGATTCTGAAAATGTACATCTCTTTGATTGGCGAGTAAAATTTATCCCAGCCTGCACTTGTAAGTGAGAGGCCACTGACAGATTCCCAGCTGTCTGCCCACAAATTTTACAAGTATAACGATAAAGAAATTCGTCGTCACAAACCATCTTTAAACTGACATTTACACATGCAATGTTTTGAAAATAAAATAATTTATAATTGAACGACCTGAATTTATAGTCGGCAAGAGTGTGTACCTGTAAATAAAGCCATTTTGGGTAAAATATTTGGAGTTTTACTCAAATTCTTTTGTAAATTTGTGGCGAAAGGGGGGGGGTGATCTAAATCTGTCATTGTAATTTCTGTTATGACACAATACGCGCCTACATAATCAAGTACATTTCAAGGGGGCTAAAACGAATAAAAGAGGGAAGATACAGAGACGTCAAAAGCATTCTATTGGGGGTTAAACTTACCTTCCCCTAGAGAGTACATTTGAGAATATGGCAGCCCCCCTTCCCCCTCCCGGGATCACACAGGTCTATGAAAAATAATTTATATCAATCGAGCAATATTAAACAAAATTAATTTGAAAAATTTATTTGATTACCTATTTTTCTGCATTTTAAACATATCAGTTGATATTAACAATTCCAGCTTCATGCTGCAGTGTACAAATGATTTGCACACAGAATGAACACGGCCAGGTACTTTGGAGAAAGTTACCCAAACATTGCAATCTGATTTATTTTTGAAAGAGTCGATTGGTAGTGGTGGAATAATTTTAGCCCTGATAAAACAATGAGAGCATTGATTTCCTAATTTAATTGATTTTTTTAAAATTATTTTGGAAAGGGGGGGATGTTATGCAAGATCTTTGCAGTGTCGATCTTTGCAGTGTCGATCCTTGTAAAAACCCGAGCTTTGAGTTGATGAGATGCCATCATCTCTTGAGAATCAGAAGTTCTGTTCTGATTTCATACAAAATAATTATGTCATTCGTTATATTGGAGACATATGTAAACAAATGAATGTCTGCGTGATTTCCAATTTAATTTTTAACACCACCCCCCCCCCCCGAAAAATCACACCCGACTCGATCAAGAAATTCGTTTTTGTTTCCATTAACATTTTATTACTCTCTCGTACAAATTATTTCAACTGTTTTCGATTTTGAACAGCACCAATACAAATATAACTCTTATAATATATGCGAAGTCTGAGTGTGTTACTACCCGGAAGTTGTCATATTCACACTAAATGTAAGAATACAAAGAGAGATAACTCACGTTTTCGGAAAGACCTATTGAAACTTCCGTATTGCTACATCCTGTAAAAGAAATGTGCAGTGTATGCCTACTTTACTTTAATACTCTGGGATTTGATATGCTTCCCAGGAAGCTGAGAAAGTTCTAGATTGATATAAGGTCTGCCGGTATAATAATGTATTGTAAAGCGCTTTGAGCAGCTGGAAAAAGCGCTATATAAAACCAATCAATATTATTATTATTGATATCACACAATCAAATTAATTAAATAAAAAAAGCAGGAAAATATGCAGTTCCAAAATATATTTCAATCACGAACGCTTTCTGGATTTTAACATCCATACTCAGGTGAATACAAAAATGTTTTACAATGTAGTATAGATGTGCATCATTTCCATGTGCTTATTTCATGTTACGTCAGTGATGAAGTCGAGGTCATTAGAATTGTCAATTATAAGCCATTATGTGCATATCATAGAAGCAACATCATAATATAACAATATTTCCATAACATCATATCTGACCTTAAACCTCCATATAAAAGTGTGTCATATAAATTAGATGAAACCAAATTGCAGATGTCATTTCAACCACTCATTTCTCTATCATCTTCGTCGAACTTGTTTCTTACGAAAAACAAAACATCATAGATTATTCATTATTTCCATCATCTGCAAATGGGGATTCAAATTGGATAGAAATGAAAGAGAACAAAATATCCGAGATTGTAAACTGGGAAATCAAAAATAATTGAATATCAATATTAAAGGGTTGAAATCAATTTTTATTGTATATTTATATACCGTGATTGCCATATCACTGATTAAATCAAATTAAGAAATACCCGTGTCTTCTAACAGCATATGTGTAAAACAAAAACATTAATGCTAGTTAACGACTATTGGATGTATATTATATAATCGATAGTATGACACCAAGAAGGTATTTACGCGGTACCTATGATGCTCGTTACAATAATAGGGTTCGAAGGTACCTATCTATATCAATGAAGAAAATGTATAATAGTTAATGCAATAATTTATTGATAGTATTAAAAACACAAGTATAATCACAGTTGAAATGATTGGCTAAAATGTCTTAGTAAAAAAACACTGATGGGAACCCGGTGTTGATCGGTGCCCGGTGCTACTAGGTGTCCGGTGTAACTAGGTGTCCGGTGTAACATAATATTCAAAGAACAACCTGTTCAGAATACTTGTGCGTGGAATCAGAGTGGTGTTTAATAAAGTGAATTTTAGGATGACTGGTTACTAGATATGAATATTTCTGTTTTCCATTTTTGTTCAAAAAGCAACAGTCTATGATTTCAAAAAGTTTGGTCTTTAATTTATCGTGAGGAATGGTCGTGTAAAGTGTTGAAAAGTTTTTGATGTTGTTTTTCGGTTTATCATCTCCATAAATCTATTTGGTTTGTTCAAAGGGCAATAACTGTTACTTAGGATTAAAGCATATACAGCTCAAGGTAACTCAAGTAGCTCATTACACCAAAATAATATTTAATGACTCGTTGAAACACCCCTTATGAAGTATGATTTCACCATCGAATGAGTGATATAAGCTCTCAATTTTTTCACATTAATATTTTTGTGATTTTTCAGGAATGATGAAAAAGGTGTTTTGTTTGCAAATAAGATAGCATAGTGGCTAAAGTTTGATTTGATTTGATGCATGGTATGCATATTTAATCAGACGTCCCTAAAGGGCTCCGACAGAAGCTCTAGTTTTTCAGTAAAAAATAGTAAATTAAGTAAAATTTGTTATAAAAATTTATAACATTTGCATACTAAAGAGTAAGATTTACAGATTAAAATGTAAATTTTACAGATTAAAGTGTGAAAAATGAAACATAAAAACCCACTAATGTGGAACTATTACATACAATGTAGATATACCATAGAGGCAGTTTACGCCTTTCTATACACATCTTCCAAAAACTATACGTATATCATTATAGATCATATATATTAGTCATTACCATTAGTAGATCTTATGGACGTAAATTACAATTTAAAAATATAGCTCAAAATGTCCAGTAGGAAGGGCAGTTGTAAACCTTACGGTGTGTGGGTGTTGGTGTTTGTATGTATGTGTGTGTATATGTACGTGCGTGTGTGTGAGCGTTCGAACGTGGGTGCGTACATGTGTTTGAACAGCTTTAACATCTTTATCCGACTAAATGATTATAAACCAGACTTTATACAATGTCGGGCTCCATAATCATAATATTTCTGATTTCTTGTAATGATACTGAATGACGAAACAATACACGAAAAACCATATGAACTATTTTATTACAAATCATAATAAATACACGACAATTGATTTGCAAGGTACATGATAAATGCTTATTTACATATTCATATTAAATATGATACAAAAAGTGGTATTGAGTATGGGAATTCTGGTCTATCACAAAAGGTAGAGGAGAAACATTGAACATTAAAGCACGATTTCACATAAAGATATACTGAAGTAATCACTGGGTATCATTGATACTTGCTTCTATCATCCATTTCAAAGGTGAACATGGAGCTCTGGGTGATAAAAGAAAAAACATAGGCATTCATATAAATTAATGGGACACTTTGAATAAATGCTCTGGATTTGTTTGCATGAACATTCCGAATTTCCCTTTGTCGTTTTTCTTTAGACGTCTGAGTTCCTTTTCGTTTTCTACTTTCTCCGCGGAGTACATGATGTCTGTTCTGAGTACGTACTTCCTGCCGGAAAGCACAGCGGAGTGCTCGTGTAAGATGTCGTGTTGGTAAATCAGAACGGAGCCTAGACATGCAAAAAATAGAAAACGTAAGAAACGTGCAGAAAAGTCCAGGAACTCTAACGAGAAAGCAATCATATAGTCCATATTACTAGTAGGTATTGTTATTGTATTGTTAACTTGATTGATTACCTGTTTTGGGTTCAACTTCAATTCTCTCAGATTCCTCAAGATCTAAGAATGTTGTGTCCCCTCCAACAAATTCCTGTAATGAAATGAATACATTTAATCAACCTTTTGACATTTAATATACAACTTGTTTATTTCTCTATTTCAAAACTATTAAATTAAAATATTATTAATATGGAGTACGCTTACTTCATTCAGATAAATCTGCACGCTGAGAAAGCTTTTTTCTCCATTTTCCCGGCGGTAACTCGCGTCAAAATGAGGCTTAAAGTATTCCCCCGAGTCATATCGTTGTACCCTAAGTCTGTAGAAATGGGATATCAGAATTAGAAGAAAAAACAAAGTCTTATCTCTATGCTGTGAGCGAAATTAGAGATATGATTATAAAGGTTTAGCTAATTTTACTTCTTACCTTTCGTTAAGGCCGACGATCTTATGATTTCGCCATAGGTCAGGAATGAATGGTGTCAGTCTTTTCTGAATTTTCTCCATTTCTTCCACAGAATCAAAAAAGTTCTGATAATTGTTTTTTGTGTCGGTCTGTTTAATCACTCTGCAATAGGAAACCTTTCATTTTGAACACGTTAAAATAAACACTTGAGATTGTACCTTTAAGACTACATGTGTATTAGGGGGGATGTGCGTGCACTTACTTTCCATCTGCAGTATGGATCATGACTGGACTGAAGCCTCTCGTTTCGGATTCTTTTATCATGTCTAAACACTCCTGGAAACGAAATTCAAACCGTATTAAATATAAAATCCCAAAGACTTTATAGATTATCATTATGAATTATCAATCATATAGGCTACCTTGCGATGAAAAGTTGAATGCTAATGCTGCTTTCAAAATTTCAAAGAATAGGACACATGTGCGCATAGACTTGCCTTTTTTGTGAAGACGTTGTGGAGAACGAATACCAGCTTGCTTTCCCAGCATCTCTGTAGCTCAATTTCCTGTCTCTGTATCGCATTCCGGGATTCCATAGCTTCACTTGTTTTCTGAGATTTAGTCTTTCCTCCGTACCGGATTTTTTTCAGAGTCGAGCTGACAAATTTGGCTACCGAAATAGGTCCTTCTGGCATTGTAGATTCCTTGGGTTTGTTTCTTGTGTATTTCTACTGTATTTAGATGAGAAGTGATGCTTGGAGTGGACATAGGTTTCTCTCCTTTATATATCATTTGTTTGTTTGATATTCGTAGGATTGGTTAACTATATATCGTTAACCGATTGGTGACTGTATTATCTGCCATAATACTATCCATCTCATTGCGATCCAGCCTCACCCTCCAACACCTCCCAAATGCACCAACATAGTGAAGTTGAAGTGTGTTGTAGTAACATACATATGCTCCGTATGGGACGTATGGGTTGTCCCATGGTTTAAAAATAAATAAATATAAATAAATAAGGACCATCGTGTACCAACACGTCTGATGACTGCGGTACTGTCTTTTGATGGCCGGACACATACATGTGGTCGTATGTCATAAATCATAATGAAATAAAGAAGTAACTTATATTTATTAAAACTAAATAAAAAGTAAAAAATTAATAAAATATATAGTTTTTATTTATATAATAATTTTAATAATAATTTTTATCTAATTTACTCAATAAATTAAAATTTGAAAAAAAATTAGAATAAGTAAATTAAAATTAAATAATTAAAATAATTTTTATTTATAATAAATTATATTTGTTATTTATATAATAATTTAATAATTTTTATTTAAATTATTCAAAAAGAAATTAAAATTTTAAAAAATGTAATAAGTAAATATAAAATTAAATTTTTAAAAATATTTTTTATTTATTTGGATCCTAATAGAAGGTAATATTTAGTAATCGCACGAGTCTCCGTCCTTCGTCCAAATAAATCAAGATATAGGGGAAAACATATACCATAATTATTACATAATTAGTAATATTAGTAACAGTTATAGTAATAGGGATGTAGATATGTATATACATGTGAAATAACTAAAATTTATACAGAAAAGAATTACGGTAGGGTCGCCAAAGAAAATTTTGATAATAGAGTGCCACTAGTTATTACTTTGTTAATCATAAATTATAAAATTATGCCAAACAACAATTTTGAGATCGTCATCAAGCAAGAATTTTGAGGTCGTCGTCAGGTGCTACACCTCAGACCCTGTACCATGGTTCTGTAACTGGATCCAGCTCGTAGCACGACATGGCTCCATAATTCTTATTCGATAGTATGTATTGTGTGTATAAAACTGAAGATGCATAATGTAATAAGTGGTGAGTTAGCACTTATGTTAAAATTGTATGACAGATAAAATATCAATCATAAGAAGTGGTATACTTAATTACATAACAATTAGATTTAATTAATAAATGAAAATACAGAATAGATGTACAGAATAGAGACTAGGAGGGCAAGGCAGTGAAGCACGGAAATGTTATGGTCACCCCCCCCCCCCTCTTTTAAATGCAGGAGGTACCAATTCAGCCGGTGATGGAGGTTTAATCCCGGGCGAACGCTACTCGCCTTTCTCAAGGTCAACCTGAATAGAATCGTCACCACTGTCGCCGATGGGTTTCCAAATTTTGGCCTGTGCTCGGCCGCTTTGCGGGGAGCGATTTTTATCGTGCCACCACACGTACCTTTCTAACGGGGATCTCCACGGGACTGGAGCTCGAGACAAGGACGGCATACCAGCCAGGCAGTGAAGCACGAAAACGCTGGTCCTCTCCCTCCCCTGAAGGCAGGAGGTACCTATTCAGCCGGCGATAGTCGTCTAATCCCTGAAGAAGGCTACCATTCCTTCTCAAGGTCAACATGGTGAGTCGCTGTATTTATTTGATATTCCTTAATATTCACTTAGTTCAAATTCTACCGGCTGTCGTAAAGCACTCGCACAACATAGCCCATAGGGCGATACCATACTCAGACTTAGTTTCTGTATGTATCTTCTGGCAGCCGCCATATGTAAATTCATATCCTGGTCATGTCCTACACCACCTATTATACCTAGCATTGCCGGTGCTCTATTATTATGTATCCCAATGGCAAACCTATGGCACAATTTTGATTGTGTCTATTTGGCCAAAATGCCATTCATGATTCAAGGTACTTGGTTAACGTAGGTTTCATGACCTTTCATAGGCATGGCTAGCGAGTTGGTCAAGCAACGGGCACCAGATAGTCAGATCATGCTACAAATTCCAAGGCTTGCTTACTCTTAATTCGCCCCATTCTGTAATCAGTTCATTATGTCGCGTTACTTGTATTTATTCATTTACATGTCATACACACGTGAACCTGGATAACGTTCAGGTATACCTGATTGTGTCATGTCGGCACTGCATAGACCAGGGGCTCGGACCTCAACCTACCACGAGGTTCAATGTGGCCAACCACTACTTTATCTCGCTAGGTTTACTTGCTAGGCATTATTGGGCCCAAGTTTCAGGGTAGGCATTGCTATTCACGGCCACAGGGGTTCACGGGTTTTTACTACGCACGATCACAATTTTAGGTACTAAGGACCTCACCGGTCAATTTATGCAGAGTTATTAACTTCATAGTACTTATCTATTATTAACATCCCTATGCAATTACGTGGTATACTTGCTATTTCAGCAATTTGCCTCTTTTTATTTTATGTAGTTTACAGATAATTCGACAACGTACGTGACGTGGAGCGCTATATGCTATTTCGTACACACTTTTCAGGTTTGTGCTAGAACCAGCATCACAGCGTACGAGTCGCAGTATATTCTCACCTTGTCGTTATTTGGATAGTTAGCACTTTCCATAGCACAAAGACCCTAGTTCCATATCATTAGTTGCATTTAATTGCAGTTTTTGTTTCCGATAATTGTCCACAATCTCAATTTAAGTTCGGACTTGCAGATTTTTGATCGATTCGTTGTTCTTTATTCTCAATGTCAAGCCTAACCAAAAGTTATTGTTTGGTTAACTTTAAGTCAATCACACTCCATTCCATTTTCATGTAAATAATTGACTGGTTGTCTCAGATGTATTCGGCGTTGAATTTTTCTTTCCATAATGCATTCAATAGGCATTTATTGGAGTTGGTATGGTTCTAGCAGTCGAGAAACCACGTCAGGAAGTGTCATGTTTTGTCATCCAACTTTTTCCGAGGAGGCGTGGCTTTGAGGGTAGAGGCTTAAGGGTGTTAATGGGCTGGGTAATTTTCGTATTTTGGCTCGAGTAATCGGTCTTAATTCTAATTCTTAGCTGAGTTTTGGGTTAATTCTCACTGGCTCTGGAACGTTTGGATTACTTTGACGAATTTATGAGGAATTTCCGGTCGAAAAAGTTCGATCCATTACAGTTTATTGTTTTATCTTAGGAATCGTCGAAAATGGTATTTAGCAATGTGCCATTCTGCTATCATTACCTTAGTTTTTACGGAAGTATTTGGGACTTGTAGTTAGATCTTTTTTGACGGAATTCAGACTTCAAAATTATTCTAGAATTTTCCGTTGAAACTCTTCAGAATCAATCGGAATCCTTTAGGGGTATACCAGTTTCAGTTATGGGACGTAATTTTCCTCCAGTAGGACTGGGAGATGGTTTGCTAAATTGGTGTTAGGAAATTTTGTCCAATTTTTGCTTTCCATCATAGGAGTTATTCAGAGCTGACAAGTCTTATAGTCCGCCTGAACTGCGACCACTTTGTTGCTAATCTTGCGTCACCTTTGAGATTACACATTTTAAACCAGAAGTGATAAAAGAATTAGATAGGTTACATGAGGAATATGTTTTGGTTCCAGCTGACAAAGCTAGTAACAACATTGTCTTTGTTTGTAAGGCTCATTATTACAACTGTATTTTAAACGAACTTGGCATTAATTCCACTTTTGGTAATCATACTTATACTCCAACTGCCCTTTCAAAAGACGAAATTCTTCAAAACCATGCTTCAGTTTTAGACACATTTAATATTCCAGTCAATGGGTCGAATGAATATGAGTTACCGTACCTATACTGGATTCCTAAACTACATAAAAACCCTTACAAACAAAGATACATTGCTGGATCCAGTAAGTGCTCTACCAAGCCCCTATCTTTGATCCTCACGAAAATGTTAACAGCTGTGAAGGAGAAACTTCAAACTTACTGTGCGACTACATATACCAGAAGTGGTGTTAATCAAATGTGGATTCTAAAAAATTCTAAAGAACTTTTAGTACACTTGAAATCACAGAATTTTTCTCAAATCAATAGAATTAAAACCTATGACTTTTCAACACTATACACGACCATTCCTCACGATAAATTAAAGACTAGACTTTTTGACATCATAGAGAGTTACTTCTTCAACAAAAACGGAAAACGGAAATATTCATATCTAGTGATCAGTCATTCAAAAACTTACTTTGTTAAACACCACTCTGATTCCACGCACAAGTACTCTGAAGTTGAAATAAAAAATATGCTAGAGTTCCTCATTGACAATATCTTCGTGGTCTTTGGTGATCAGGTCTTCCAACAGTCTGTTGGAATTCCCATGGGCACGAATTGTGCTCCTTTGTTAGCTGACCTGTTTTTATATTCATATGAAGCAGAATTTATTCAAAAACTTCAACGTGAGAAGAAAAAATCTCTCGCTGTGACCTTCAATTCGACTTTTAGATATATCGATGACCTTTTGTCTATTAACAATGATAGCTTTCATTCATATGTCGATTTGATATATCCCTGTGAGCTCGAAATAAAGGACATCACAGAGTCGTCCACTTCTGCTTCATACCTAGATATTTTATTGAAAGTAGACATTAACGGCAAACTAACAACTCAACTATATGACAAACGGTATGATTTCAGATTCTCCATCGTCAACTTCCCACATTTATGTAGCAATATTCCATTATATCCTGCATATGGTGTTTATATATCTCAACTGATTCGATATGCAAGAGATTGTTCTGGGTATCGTCAGTTTTTAAATCGAGGTAAGCTACTGACAAACAAGTTAATGGTACAGGGATTTCAACAGTCTCGATTGAAGTCAGCATTTCGCAAATTCTATGGTCGTTATAACGATCTAGTTCGTCAATACAACCTCGCATTGGGTCAAATGCTGTCTGACGTATTTCATACCGATTGTTAAGCCGTTCTTGGCACACTGATTTTGACTGCGGATAACTCCGTTTACCTGATCAGGATATGGGGCTCACAGCGGGTGTGACCGGTCAACAGGGGATGCTTACTCCTCCTAGGCACCTGATCCCACCTCTGGTGTGTCCAGGGGTCCGTGTTTGCCCAACTATCTATTTTGTATTGCTTGTAGGAGTTATGAGATTGATCACTGTTCGTTATCTTCACCTTACATTTTGAAATGGTCATTTCAGAATTCAGTCTAATTTTGGTCAGGAATACTGAAGTTTTAGCTATTCCCTTGAGAAATCCAGGAAATTCAAATAATTTACAACTTTCATAATCACTATCAAAATGTGTCAATTTGGTGATACTTGTGACCTCTTGGTTAAGTCACCATTGCTTGAGAGTACGCAAGGGGGTTCGAAGGGGGTAGCATAGAGATAAACGCTCTCCCATTGTGCCTCCAGGGGGCCTGGGTGACGGACGGGAGTGCACGTCGCCCACCCCGCAGAATTGAGATGACCTTGTTGTTAATTTATTACCTTCGAGGTTACATTTTTTGCATGATCAACTTCAAAATTCAATCTAATTACTGGTCGGAAATCCTGAAAGTTTTAAATATTCCCACGAAAATTACAGCAAATGCAGGTAATCTTCAAGTCGAGAGCGATTACCGAAAGGTGTCAATTTAGTGATAACTTGGTCTTAGTAACCATTGCTTGAGAGTGCACAGGGGGTTCGGAGAGGGGAGCGTAGAGATAAATGCTCTCCCCTCGCGCCTGCGGGCCCTGGGCGACGACGATGGTGCACGTCGCCCACCCCACTGTTTAAGTGCCTCCAATTTCAAGTATGCATGAAGAAAAAAAGAAAAACAAACATACAAATATCAATTTTTGTGGGGGACATTGTTCCAATGTCTGTGGCGGACTGGGGAGTGCTTTAGGGTAGTTGATCACTAATTCTGCGCCAAAACCGGCTCTCCTCCCACCTACTACTAAAGCAGGGGGCAGGTATTTCACGTGTACCCTCCACACGACCATTAAACTAGGTCAAGGGTCAGTGGATATTCATAGAAAATACTAATTTCTTGCATAAGTTGCTACAGTTTAATTCGTGGGGCTCTCAGCTAGTTCATAGCTGGGGCCACATCCACCTCCTACTAAAGGAGGGGATGCTACAGGCTGGTGCATGTTGCGACAACTGTAGGAGGGTCTACAAGCTTGCTCCGCACTTGCTAATTAAACCCGGTAGCACGCAGGAGACTGCTGAGATGCGCAGAGATCTCTACCTCCCTTAGAACGTGGGGACTCGTTCAGGTTCGGGCACCTACGTCCACATAGGGTCCCCTGTGTTGCCCCTACTTTGGTAGTCAAACTGACACACTGGCCGCCTCCCCAGTTCCCCACAAAAAGTTTGCATGCGACCCTTTCCACCATATATGTAAATTTGCATCCTGTTTCTGATCCAATTAATAAATATTAAACTTGTATCACTCTTGTCATTGCAGCTGCTAAGCATCCCGTGAGGGATTACAGGGCAGCCAGTTAAGCTTCGACACACCTACTGGTCTATTCAGATATTAGATTAAGGTCACTATTCAATTCGGGCAGTAGGTCAGATGTCTTGCGGCTGGTTGTGCAGTATATTAAGTTTATTTTAGTACAATGGCTTCTCTAGGTAAATTTAACATACCCTAGGTCAGGTCATGGTCATAAAGCCAATTCTTTTATTAATTAGGTTTGTCTTATGCTATGCTTTTTTTTTTTTCCTTTTATATTGTACATGTATTTATATTTAGATACTAATTTTCGATGTTAACTCCATGTTTGTATATATGTTTTAATGGAATGGAAAATAGCTACATTCTAATTTGTGTTATCCTGGATAAATAAAGGTTGTTATTATTATTACCATCAACATGTGTTGTCATTAATAACACGCAACTACTGTTTACATATTCAGTAAGCATGATCATCATGGTAATTTTCATATTCTTCTCATAGTAACTTTACATCATAAATCTTAGATATGATAACGAAAATACCAACTCATATTTTTTGTTTTATGAATGAAAGGTGAAGATAACGAACAGTGACCAATCTCACAACTCCCTATAAGCAATACAAAATAGATAGTCAAACAAACACGGACCCTGGACTTACCAAAGGTGGGATCAGGTGCCTAAGTGAAGTAATCACCCTCTATCGACTGGTCACACCCGCCGTCATCCCTATATCCTGATCAGGTAAACGGAGTTATCCGTAGTTCGTTCCACAAACGGTCTCACAATCGGTATGCAACACGTCAGAAAACATTTGACCCAATGATAGTTTGTATTGGCACACTAGATCGTTATAATGACCTAGAATTTACATAATGCTGACTCTAAACGAGACCGCTGAAACCCCTGCATCATCAACGTGTTTGTCAGTAGCCTGCTTCGATTTGAAAACTGACCATACGCTGAACAAGCTCTTGCATATCGAATCAGTTGAGAGATATAGACATCATATATAGGTGACACTGGAATGTTACTACATAAACATGAGAAGACGACGATGGAGAAGCCGAAATCATCCCGTTTGTCATACAGTTGTGTTGTCGGTTTGCTTTAATATCTACTTTCAATAAGATATCAAGTATGAAGCAGAAGTGGACAACTCTGTGGTGCCTTTTTTTTCTCGAGGTCACAGGAATATATCGAATCGACATATGAATGAAAGTTATTATCATTAATAAACAAAACGTCGTCGATATATCTAAATGTCGAATTGAAGGCCACAGCAAGAGATTTTTTTATTCTCACGTGAGCCCTATATCTTAATCAGGTAAACAGAGTTATCCGCAGTTAAAATCAGAGTGCCAGAAACGGCCTAACAATCGGTATGAAGCACATCAAACAGCATTTCACTCAATCATAGGTTGTATTGGCAATCTAGATCGTTATAACGAGGACAAAGTTTGCAAAATGCTGATTTTAAACTCCTTTAGACTGTTGAAAGCCCTGTGTCATCAACTTGTTTGTCAGTACAACGTGTACAATAGTAAAAACAAGTTATATATCACTGATAACTTTGTTTACATAGGAGTTCTGACCTTTAGGCGAGCAAGCAAGTAAAACAGTTTTAAAATGTTCGCTTCAATTATTTTTAATTTCACACTCTGATGATATTGGACACATGCATTTTATTATCTTTTTATTTTATCCATTTCGAATCTCTATATGCAGATAATGAGAGTAATGAATAATTTATGGTTTTTCTTGTAAGGAATTATATCCGGCTGAGACAGCTATGAAATAAAGTGACAGAATAAAATCTGTAATTTGGTGTCCTTTACTAAAATACATTGTACTTGTATTTATTGGTATGGAGTGGTAAGGTTACATATATACGCCTGATCCCACCTTTGCGTCCAAGGGTCAGTAATTACCCATTCTTTATTTTGTATAAAGTCGTCCACTTTTGCTTCATACTTAGATATTTTATTGAAAGTAGACATTAACGGCAAACTGACAACTCAACTGTATAACAAACGGGATGATTTCAGCTTCTTCAACGTCAACTTCCCATATTTATGTAGCAATATCCCATTATCACTTGCGTGTGGTGTTTATATCTCTCAACTGATTCGAAGCACAAGAGCTTGTTCTGCGTATAGTCAGTTTTTAAATCGAGGTAAGCTACTGACAAACAAGTTAATGGTACAGGGATTTCAACAGCCTCGATTGAAGTCAGCATTTCGCAAATTCTATGGTTGTTATGACGATCTAGTTCGTCAATACAACCTCGCATTGGGTCAAATGCTGTCTGACGTATTTCATACCGATTGTTAAGCCGTTCTTGGCACACTGATTTTGACTGCGGATAACTCCGTTTACCTGATCAGGATATGGGGCTCACGGCGGGTGTGACCGGTCAACAGGGGATGCTTACTCCTCCTAGGCATCTGATTCCACCTCTGGTGTGTCCAGGGATCCGTGTTTGCCCAACTATCAATTTTGTATTGCTTATAGGAGTTATGAGATTGATCACTATTCGTTATCTTCACCTTCCATTGATCACTGTTCGTTATCTTCACCTTTCATCCAATTTTGAAAATTTAATGCCAATCGAGCTTACTGCTATACATTAACTTAACGTCAAATTCATGCTCAGTTCACGTTCAATCAACATTTACTTTCAAGCTTAACATTGATTTTTAATTTAAGGTTGATCGATCCTCATGTGATGTCATAGGTTTTTGCAAAAATCTTAATAAATTAAACTTTGAGCATGATAGAAATATATCTTTCTGAGGAATTTTATTCACTGGAGATATTAAAAAATCTGGTAAACTATTATTACTGAAAAAGTTTATACTTTTCATAAATAATAAATTATTTATGATTTAAAAAATGTTGTCAAGGGCAATAACTCCTATGCTGGAATTTCCTCTACTGGATGTCCATTATACACTGGTTTCCCTAATGTCCACAATTAATCTATACATATTTAAGAATTAGCAGTTTTTTAAAACTGTTGATATTTAAATTTTGTTATTTCAACAAGTTTTTGTCTATTTTTATTATTCTGTTTAACGAAAATGAGTGATTTTCTGATGTTGATCGTTGCTTCTGTTTTTCTACGTCTGACATCTTTAAAAAGGTGGTGACATATACATTTTCTTTGGTTATTAAGTGAATTAAACTATACTAAGTGGAAATTAATAATGTTTTTCAACTTTTAACCATTAATATTGATAAGTCACATGAGGATGGAGCTACCTTAACGTTAAAAGCTTAACGTTAAGTTAATGTATAAGCTCGATTGATGGTAGATTAGCATTAAATTTTGAACCTATGGTGATCAGTCCTCCAAACAATCTCTTTGTTAAAAACCATTATGATACCACGCAAAAGTACTCTGAAGCTGAAATTAAAAATATGCTGGAGTTCCTTCTATCTATTTACGTAGTCTTTAGTAATAAAGTATTCCAACAGTCTGTTGGATTTCCCATGGTCAGGAATTGTGCTCCTTTGTTACCTGACCTTTTTTTTTATTATTCTTATGAAGCAGAATATATTCAAAAACTTCCACGAGAGAAGGAAAAATAGATATATTGACGACGTTGTATCTATTGACAATAATATTTTTCATTCGTATGTCGATGAGATATATCACTGTGAACGCGAGATAAAAGACACCAGAGAGCGTTCCACTTCTCTTTCATAGTTAAATATTTTATTGAAAATAGATATCAACGGCAAACTAACAACTCAGCTTTATGATAAACGGGATGATTTCAGCTTCTCCATCGTCAACTTCTCATATTTATATAACAATATTCCATTATCACCTGCATTTGGTGTACATCTTTCTCAACTGATTCGATGTGCAAGAGCTTGTTCTGAGTATGATCATTTTTTTAAATCCAGACAGGCTACTGACAAACAAGTTGATGGTGATAGGGTCTTGTTTGTCAATACAACCTATTATTGCTATCAAATGATATCTGGCGTATTTCATTCCAATTGTTTAGCCTGCTCTTGGCACACAGCTCCATTTACCTCATCAAGATATAGGGCTCACGGTGGATATGACCGGTCCACCTGGAATGCTTACTCTTCTTAGGCACCTGACCTCACGTCTGGTGTGTCCCGGGGTCTGTATTTGCCCAACTCTCTATTCTACATTGCTTATAGGAGTTATTAGATTGATCACTATTCGTGATCGTCACCACTCCTCAATCATTACATAAATTAAATACATAATCATGTTTTCTAACAATACAGATATAAAAATGTTTAATACAAGGAAATAATGACTTTTTTGCAATTGATATAAGGACATATTCATGATCTATAGACTTTCGGAGTTTAAAAGAACGTACGTAATAGGAATAATGTCAATTTCTAAAATTGCATATAAATTACAAAGACTTGTTCTACAATCTGAAAAGGGGATTAAAAGGGGGTTATTGATCAAATTGTTGAATTATTGGCCAATATACCGCATTTATGCACAAAAATATTTGGGTAAATTATTCTTTTAAAAATCAGTTTTCTGTATGGGAAAATATATCAACTAAATTAATGAATCACAACGTTCGAATTAGTTCAAAGTGTCAAATTATAAAATTGAAATACCAGTATATTGGTTTTAAAAAATACGGTATATTGGATACAACAAAAACTGTTAAATCGTGTAAATTTAGAGCTTTTTGATTAAAAATGAAGTTGATGTAAAACCTGTTTAATGTTATCGAGATGACAATATAAAAGGGGAGATCACCCTGAAATACGTCATACATTGATACTGATTAAAATTGTTCAGCGATCTCCCCTGATATAATACAAACTAATGTAGAAAATTTAAAATGACACTTTAAAAAGGAGAGATCACCCAGAAATATATCATGCATTGTTACTGATTAAGGTTGCATAATGATATCCCCTGATATAAAACTAAATACTGTAAAAATTCAAAGAGGGAATAATCTCTAGAAACCTATACATAGTACAACAATAAGGCTGGCGTTTAAAAAAGAAAATGACTAGGAAAAACAAATGTTGGATATCAGTGAGTGTTGGGGAAGGTGATTGGGTTAATAATTTGGCAAGTACTCTCTTCTGTTTACAGTGTCTAAATGTCTATACTAAAGTGAAGCTACCTTATTGTCACGTGATCAAAACATAGGGGTCAGACTAAAACCTCGAAAAATGTATAATAAGACTATTTCGATATTTACTTAAACGAGGAACATAAAAACTATTATTTTACAGCAATGTTTTACTCTGTCGAACCCTTTCAAAATTTGAATTTACACAAAACGTTCAATTGGATAGGGTTAAATAATAGTTACAAAGTTATAGCATCCTGCGCATTTGTGCTCAAAAGCTGAGGAGCTAACTTCCTTAACGATATATGAACGTTAAGCACAATTGGCTGTGTAATCTCAGACAAAAAAATCAAATGGATTTAAACGTTCAAACACGATTTTCTTAGCAATCCATTGCTCCTGTATACAGTAAATTACATTTCTGTTACTGTTTAAATGGTTTGTTTTACTACAATTACGGTAGAGTGTACCTCAACCCGCATGTGACGTCATACGTTTTTGCAAAATCTTTATTTGATCAAAATTTCTGCATGATAGCAATATATCCATTTGATGAATTTTATTCGTTGGTATAATAACAAAATTCAAACTATTTGATGCTTTAAAAAACTTTATTTCTATGGTCTGTATTTAAGAAAAATATTTCCCAGAGTAAAATATCCTATGTTAGTATTTTCTCTGTTGTGTGTTATACAAACATTTCTCTAATATCCACAATCAATTCATTTAGTACTTCTAGATTAATAGTTTTTGAAACTGTTGACATTACATTTTTGTCATTTTAACATGTTTTATACATTCTCATTATGCAAGTTTCTGATCTTGATGTATACTTTTGTTTATCTATTTCTGGCATTTGTTTTTAAAAAGTGGCAACATATCTATTTCCTTTCGTTATCAATTGGAATAAACTATAATATGATTACGGTGTGACCGTTGGGGCGAGCGCAGCATATCTGAATACATTTTCAAAAAATTTATATTGAAAACAAGGAAAACTGATCTCGTTCACTGTCAATACGTAGGATTACTGTCTTGCTCTTCTCGCCAATGTAGGAACCAGTTTAGCGGGAAATGCAACGAGTGTGTTGTGACGTAGCCTGGTAGTTGTGACGTGACTGTTTACATTTCTTTAGACAATATTTTAAAAAGAAAAAGAAAGGGGGAAGCATATGATTGTCATCCTTTCCTTTCAAATAAGAAAGGTTTGTAATACTTCAAAGATTTTTTTTATTATTATTATGTAACGAATCGAACCATCCGCCATTTTGTACGAGGGACTTCTGGGATTGGCGTCAAAAAAAATTCTTGTTAGAGGTTGAGATTTATCTCGGATTATTTCCCGCGCTCTAGTCATTAGAGCTCGCAGTACTAGTCAGCGCTCCGTGCTGGCTCGCTGCGCTCGATATTAGGTAGAAATTAATACAGTTTTTCTACTTAGAACCATTAATATTGATAAGTCACATGAGGATGATTCTACATTATGACATTGTCGTTTTTGCAAATTGTATGTGATTATAAGCAAATTTAAATTTTTTACATTTGTCAGTGCTTAGTGATTTCATTGTTTGTTATGCTTCTCTATGTCCTCTCAAAGACCTCAACTTCACATAACTGAAGAGCAGTTATTACTCCTGGCGCAGTCTTTACTGATATCATTAAGCTGTCTCCCTGTACTGCTTCATTACAGATGACAAATATTATCTGATAGTTCACTCCTGGTCCCTTGTAAAATCCACAAGGTCTCCACACACTATCCTTCCCAACCTCAATCAGGGCGTTCTGGAATCGATCACCTGTAAATCATATTGACTGTGTCAATTTACCAACAACTTCAGGATAACAGTGTTACTTTTTAATTACACACAGGTAGCATTTTATATCTTAGCCTTACATAAATTTGGCATATCGCTTTATCAACAGGCAATAATTAATGCATGATAACGATATAGTCGGCATAATCTGTTAGTGGTGTTATCTACACTCTATTTCATATATAGTTTATATTAAAGATTACCTTTGGTTTTTTGCCTGTTGTAAATAACAACCATAGATATATCTACAAATTGACCAATAACTATTTTGATCCAAGGATCCTTTGTAAAAATAGTATGGAGAAACCATGCATTGTGTGGACAAATCGTCACAGTATCCACGGCGTATTCTGGATAAAAGTAGTAGTATGTAGCATCGTCCACAACTCTGACAGTCTTCTTAGCTGCAACTGCAAGTTTTAATTTTCAAAACATATTTGATGAAAAAGTATACCCTTCTTGGGACAACATAGGAAATTATCCGCAAAATATAGAAAGAACGTCCCACGATAACAATGAAAGGTGACAGTAACAAACAGTGATCAACCTCATTACTCCCATAAGGAATACAAAATAAAGTTGAGCAAACACGGACCCTTTGACATACTCGAGGTGGGATCAGCTGTTAAAACAGTTTATTAATTGTGTTGTTTACGTTCGCATCAACTGGGGAATTACAACGGCAGAAACAGACATGCATCATGAAAGTGAAACGGTCTTTGATTTTATTATATACCCATCAATGTTTCGTTGGTTTTTTTTATACTGTTGATTTCAAGCAGTGTGATTCGATGTTCAGTATCACCACGCTGTAGGTTTTTTTTTTAATTCCGTACCAGTGTTCTTTGAAACTGATGACGTCACAATACATCAATGCAACTTTTTGTGGGAAATATCGACCGCGTCACAAACAAAACTGCATACACAAAATATAATTTCACTGTATATTTGTGTTTTTGATCATTTATGTTACATTTATTATCTTTTAAATGTGGATTTAGAAATACATAACGGGGTATATGATAAATTTACCATTACTACAGTTACTTGATCCGAAGAGTTGGATCACGTCTCGTTAACAGGTGCGGATCATCACATCAAACGAGGCGCAAAGCTTATGATACGTGCTTCTCAACTCTTCGGATCAAGGTACTGTAGTAATAATATACATTTATTATACAGTGTATACCCATTGAAAAATCCGTTTTAATGCTGTAATTACGGATCTCCAAAATATGGTTTTCCGAATCCATATCGTGTCTCTCTGAAACTGATGACGTCACAATGCATTAACAAAGCGTGTTTAGTGGGAAAACCGACCGCGTCACAAACAAAACTGCGTACACAAAAAATAATTCGTTCTATTTTTGTGGTTTTTTTATAATTTTGAATGCATTCATTATCTTATAAACGTGGATCCAAAAAAGTGAAGTACATGATAATTTTTTTATTACTACAGTAAGTTAAATCGAAGAGTTAGATCACGTCTCGTTGACAAGTGCGGATCATCAGATCAGCCTCGATGTTTCGCGTCTCGTTTGATCTGGTGGTTCACGCGTGTCAGCTCAAAGCGATTCAACTCTTCGGCTCAAGTTACTGTAGTAATAATTGATATTTATCATATACCAATCGAATATCGGTGTCTTAATACTCTTAAATTCACAGAGTGCGATCCGACTTTCCGGATTAACGTCACAATGTACCAAAACACGTTTCGTAGAAAGCTATAGACCGCGTCACAGAGGAAAAACTGCGTACCCATAAAAAATGTTATGTACATTTATCGTTTTCCTAAATAAGAATCCATTCATTATCTTCTGAACATTTTTTTAAAATACGAAAGGGTATGTGGTACATTTATTATTACTACAGTAGATAGATAGATAGATAGATAGATAGTATTAGATACATACATACATACCTACAAACATACATACATTGTAGATAGATACACTGTATATTGTAGATATATATATTCAGTTGCACTACTTCCTAACTAATAATTTGACTTGTAGACATTCTATTATTACTATATGAAGTAAATGTGTAAATGAAGAAAACGTGTTTCCTCATTCTTTAGATAAGATGCATGCTTAAGTTTCATAAGAAAATCGACAATATCTAAATTTACAACAATCATTTAGGTATATAATTATAGCAAAAAAATTCTCACCATTTGGGCCTATCTGGTTTGCACCTATCTGGTTTGCCTACAAATATATAATATATTATTAATAATATGACATAGACCACTGTTCGTTATCTTCACCTTTCATTGTATAATGTTAACTTGAAGTTGAGAAAATAGACTATGCATATTTACTGATACAGTAAATAAGAACGAGACAGTGAATTTATGAATTAGAAATTCGCGTATGTATCATTTCCCTTTGAAACAAAACTTATTGGTCACTCTCTCCCAATTTACCCTTATCCTTAAATCACCATTACTTGTAGAACCTTTCAATTCATGTTATTTGCAAATACCAACCTGAACCAAAACACATCTTTCTTTTCCTTCCGTATTTCTTGCTAACTGTAAGCTATTGAACTGGCAAATCACATCACACTGGAATAATCGGGGTCTATCAGCACATTTTCGAAGTGCAGTACACCACCACTGTTCTGTACACAGTTTGTGACAAAGATTCACGGCTGTTCCGTATGTGATATTATACCGGGGATGAATTATTTCGAATCCTTGACTATCTCTTCCAATGAACCGCAGATGAAATGGTATTTGTTTTCCATAAGAAGAAACAAAACGCATCAAAACAACAAAACATAAAGCAAAAAGTCTGATCTGCATCATGTTCAGTTCTGGAGTTCAATTCAAATCTTAATTACCAAGAATTTCGTCTTTACCAACTTAAAACACAAATTTTAAGAAAACGTATCTGCTTCATTGTTTGAACTGTTTGCAAAGCAGTGGTTCTTTTTCTTTGACACTTCATATTAATAAAAACCGCGAGAAGCAATCAAAACTGAAATGGACTTTTAAAAATAAACAATCAAAAATCAATTCCTTAAGAGACATGTTCTTAGAATGTTCGACTTTATCATCCGGGTTTCGTTACCATTTTTCGAAAATAGATAGATAGATAGATAGATAGATAGATAGACAGATATACAGATGATAGATAGGTACACACTGATATATATATATATATATATATATATATATATATATATATATATATTGGGATAAATCTCCGATATAATCTTCTAGAGTGCTCGACGTGGCCTCACGGAGCTACATAAATTGACGATCAGATGGAGTTCAATCACATAACATTTATTTCTCTACAGGCTGTTTCGTGAGGGGATGGTTTCCCCTCACTCGTCGGGAGAAAAATGACATCTAACGAAAAACATCCGCGTGGCTGAGAATATGTTACACAGAAACATACTGGATAGTTGCTAAGCATGATTACACACAGGATTGAGTAAATAGAAATTTATGGGAATGACGGCAAGTGCTGACAAGTTCTGAACGCTTATTCAATGAAGATTTTTCGGGATGACATATTATAAAGAATTTCTCTAGAATACAGAGGTTGCACTTTTTTGAAATGTTTGAGTATGATGATGTTTTTCCTAAAATTTCCCACTTGATTTTGTAGTCAATATTTTTGTCTTTCAATGTCCATATGAATTTGCTGAGCTCGGTGGTATTCTTTTTCGTGGAATTACGGAATGAATGAGTGTGGTTGGCGTATCTTAATTTGAACTCGGTGTCTGCTAGTCCCACGTAGCTCTCTTCTTGTCCATTATCGGCTCTGACTCTAGCTAAATACACAATTCCGTGGGCGCGACATTCACCGTTGAGCGGGCATTGGTCTTTGTTTCGGCAATTACACCTGTTACATGTATCTCCGGTCTGGCGCACTTGTTTAATTGAAGCGTTATGCGAGTCAATTACATTTTGCATGGATGGCATACAACTGTATGATATTTTAATAGTGTTTCTGTTGATAATCGGGCGTAGAACATGGCCTATCGGGAAACACTCATCTATAATTTTGAGAAACTGTTTACCCAAGTTTGTTTTTACGTTACTATCATATGGGGGGTTAAACCATGTGATGTTACGGGAACGATTTCTTCTGCTGTTCTGTTTAGTTTTGGCTGATTCGTCGTATGTTAGCTTGTATTTATAGCCGCTTTCACCAAGTGCGGAGTCAGAGCCGATAATGGACAAGAAGAGAGCTACGTGGGACTAGCAGACACCGAGTTCAAATTAAGATACGCCAACCACACTCATTCATTCCGTAATTCCACGAAAAAGAATACCACCGAGCTCAGCAAATTCATATGGACATTGAAAGACAAAAATATTGACTACAAAATCAAGTGGGAAATTTTAGGAAAAACATCATCATACTCAAACATTTCAAAAAAGTGCAACCTCTGTATTCTAGAGAAATTCTTTATAATATGTCATCCCGAAAAATCTTCATTGAATAAGCGTTCAGAACTTGTCAGCACTTGCCGTCATTCCCATAAATTTCTATTTACTCAATCCTGTGTGTAATCATGCTTAGCATCCAGTATGTTTCTGTGTAACATATTCTCAGCCACGCGGATGTTTTTCGTTAGATGTCATTTTTCTCCCGACGAGTGAGGGGAAACCATCCCCTCACGAAACAGCCTGTAGAGAAATAAATATTATGTGATTGAACTCCATCTGATCGTCAATTTATATATATATATATATATATATATATATATATATATATATATATATATAAACACGCATTACAAAGAAAACATTTTTTTCACTCAGTACAACAGTGTATCATTCGTGTTACCAATGTAGATTATTGATACTTGTCGTTTTTTCGTGGTGTGTGTTATTTGTTTATGTAATATATGTCACTTGATAAAGACGCGGGTTGCGTCGAAAATTTGAGTTTTAAATAACCAACATTGTGGTGCCCTTTTTAGTGCTTTTATAAATTTCTTTACTGACTTTGTATCTTCTTAGATCCAACACTTTAGGAAAGTAGGGTGTTGTTGAGTTTTCGTGCTTTTATATATATTAATACAATTAATACCCCAGATATGATTCATACGAGCAACTAGATAATGTGATATAATAGAAATTCCAAGTATTTATTCTCTGAAGACTTATCATTTACTTGGTTTGTGTATCAGTCGAATTCGGGTGATGAAACTACGTTTGAGAAACTTACTGAGCTCATTCTTTTACGCAGTGATAAATATCTGTCCCACTCCCGCATGTTAATAAGCTGTTTCGCCCCTGTTATGTACGAGAGTTCTCAATAGGGAAATAATTCGGATGTATATTGAAACTTCCGTATTGCTACATCCTGTAAAAGAAATGTGCAGTGTATGCCTACTTTACTTTAATACTCTGGGATTTGATATGCTTCCCAGGAAGCTGAGAAAGTTCTAGCTTGATATAAGGTCTGCCGGTATAATAATGTATTGTAAAGCGCTTTGAGCAGCTGGAAAATGCGCTATATAAAACCAATCATTATTATTATTATTGATATCACACAATCAAATTAATTAAATTTAAAAAAGCAGGAAAATATGCAGTTCCAAAATATATTTCAATCACGAACGCTTTCTGGATTTTAACATCCATCCTCAGGTGAATACAAAAATGTTTTACAATGTAGTATAGATGTGCATCATTTCCATGTTCTTATTTCATGTTACGTCAGTGATGAAGTGGAGGTCATTAGAATTGTCAATTATAAGCCATTATGTGCATATCATAGAAGCAACATCATAATATAACAATATTTCCATAACATCATATCTGACCTTAAACCTCCATATAAAAGTGTGTCATATAAATTAGATGAAACCAAATTGCAGATGCCATTTCAACCACTCATTTCTCTATCATCTTCGTCGAACTTGTTTCTTACGAAAAACAAAACATCATAGATTATTCATTATTTCCATCATCTGCAAATGGGGATTCAAATTGGATAGAAATGAAAGAGAACAAAATATCCAAGATTGTAAACTGGGAAATCAAAAATAATTGAATATCAATATTAAAGGGTTGAAATCAATTTTTATTGTATATTGATATACCGTGATTGCCATATCACTGATTAAATCAAATTAAGAAATACCCGTGTCTTCTAACAGCATATGTGTAAAACAAAAACATTAATGCTAGTTAACGACTATTGAATGTATATTATATAATCGATAGTATGACACCAAGAAGGTATTTACGCGGTAGCTATGATGCTCGTTACAATAATAGGGTTCGAAGGTACCTATCTATATCAATGAAGAAAATGTATAATAGTTAATGCAATAATTTATTGATAGTATCAAAAACACAAGTATAATCACAGTTGAAATGCTTGGCTAAAATGTCTTAGTAATAAAACACTGATGGGAACCCGGTGTTGATCGGTGCCCGGTGCTACTAGGTGTCCGGTGTAACTAGGTGTCCGGTGTAACATAATATTCAAAGAACAACCTGTTCAGAATACTTGTGCGTGGAATCAGAGTGGTGTTTAATAAAGTGATTTTTAGGATGACTGGTTACTAGATATGAATATTTCTGTTTTCCATTTCTGTTCAAAAAGCAACTGTCTATGATTTCAAAAAGTTTGGTCTTTAATTTATCGTGAGGAATGGTCGTGTAAAGTGTTGAAAAGTTTTTGATGTTGTTTTTCAGTTTATCTTCTCCATAAATCTATTTGGTTTGTTCAAAGGGCAATAACTGTTACTTAGGATTAAAGCATATACAGCTCAAGGTAACTCAAGTAGCTCATTACACCAAAATGCTATTTAATGACTCGTTGAAACACCCCTTATGAAGTATGATTTCACCATCGAATGAGTGATATAAGCTCTCAATTTTTTCACATTAATATTTTTGTGATTTTTCAGGAATGATGAAAAAGGTGTTTTGTTTGCAAATAAGATAGCATAGTGGCTAAAGTTTGATTTGATTTGATGCATGGTATGCATATTTAATCAGACGTCCCTAAAGGGCTCCGATAGAAGCTCTAGTTTTTAAGTAAAAAATAGTAAATTAAGTAAAATTTGTTATAAAAATTTATAACATTTGCATACTAAAGAGTAAGATTTACAGATTAAAATGTAAATTTTACAGATTAAAGTGTGAAAAATGAAACATAAAAACCTACTAATGTGGAACTATTACATACAATGTAGATATACCATAGAGGCAGTTTACGCCTTTCTATACACATCTTCCAAAAACTATACGTATATCATTATAGATCATATATATTAGTCATTACCATTAGTAGATCTTATGGACGTAAATTACAATTTAAAAATATACCTCAAAATGTCCAGTAGGAAGGGCAGTTGTAAACCTTACGGTGTGTGGGTGGGGGTGTTGGTGTTTGTATGTATGTGTGTGTATATGTACGTGCGTGTGTGTGAGCGTTCGAGCGTGGGTGCGTACATGTGTTTGAACAGCTTTAACATCTTTATCCGACTAAATGATTATAAACCAGACTTTATACAATGTCGGGCTCCATAATCATAATATTTCTGATTTCTTGTAATGATACTGAATGACGAAACAATACACGAAAAACCATATGAACTATTTTATTACAAATCATAATAAATACACGACAATTGATTTGCAAGGTACATGATAAATGCTTATTTACATATTCATATCAAATATGATACAAAAAGTGGTATTGAGTATGGGAATTCTGGTCTATCACAAAAGGTAGAGAAGAAACCTTGAACATTAAAGCACGATTTCACATAAAGATATACTGAAGTAATCACTGGGTATCATTGATACTTGCTTCTATCATCCATTTCAAAGGTGAACATGGAGCCCTGGGTGATAAAAGAAAAAACATAGGCATTCATATAAATTAATGGGACACTTTGAATAAATTCTCTGGATTTGTTTACATGAACATTCCGAATTTCCCTTTGTCATTTTTCTTTAGACGTCTGAGTTCCTTTTCGTTTTCTACTTTCTCCGCGGAGTACATGATGTCTGTTCTGAGTACGTACTTCCTGCCGGAAAGCACAGCGGAGTCCTCGTGTAAGATGTCGTGTTGGTAAATCAGAACGGAGCCTAGACATGCAAAATAGAGAAAACGTAAGAAACGTGCAGAAAAGTCCAAGAACTCTAACGAGAAAGCAATCATAGAGTCCATATTACTAGTAGGTATTGTTATTGTATTGTTAACTTGATTGATTACCTGTTTTGGGTTCAACTTCAATTCTCTCAGATTCCTCAAGATCTAAGAATGTTGTGTCCCCTCCAACAAATTCCTGTAATGAAATGAATACATTTAATCAACCTTTTGACATTTATTATACAACTTGTTTATTTCTCTATTTCAAAACTATTAAATTAAAATATTATTAATATGGAGTAAGCTTACTTCATTCAGATAAATCTGCACGCTGAGAAAGCTTTTTTCTCCATTTTCCCGGCGGTAACTCGCGTCAAAATGAGGCTTAAAGTATTCCCCCGAGTCATATCGTTGTACCCTAAGTCTGTAGAAATGGGATATCAGAATTAGAAGAAATAGCAAAGTCTTATCTCTATGCCGTAAGCGAAATTAGAGATATGATTATAAAAGTTTAGCTAATTTTACTTCTTACCTTTCGTTAAGGCCGACGATCTTATGATTTCGCCATAGGTCGGGAATGTATGGCGTCAGTCTTTTCTGAATTTTCTCCATTTCTTCCACAGAATCAAAAAAGTTCTGATAATTGTTTCTTGTATCGGTCTGTTTAATCACTCTGCAATAGGAAACCTTTCATTTTGAGCATGTTAAAATAAACACTTGAGATTGTACCTTTAAGAAACGGTTCTCATACTACATGTGTATTAGGGGGGATGTGCGTGCACTTACTTTCCATCTGCAGTATGGATCATGGCTGGACTGAAGCCTCTCGTTTCGGATTCTTTTATCATGTCTAAACACTCCTGGAAACGAAATTCAAACCGTATTAAATATAAAATCCCAAAGACTTTATAGATTATCATTATGAATTATCAATCATATAGGCTACCTTGCGATGAAAAGTTGAATGCTAATGCTACTTTCAAAATTTCAAAGAATAGGACACATGTGCGCATAGACTTACCTTTTTTGTGAAGACGTTGTGGAGAACGAATACCAGCTTGCTTTCCCAGCATCTCTGTAGCTCAATTTCCTGTCTCTGTATCACATTCCGGGATTCCATAGCTTCACTTGTTTTCTGAGATTTAGTCTTTCCTCCGTACCGGATTTTTTTCAGAGTCGAGCTGACAAATTTGGCTACCGAAATAGGTCCTTCTGGCATTGTAGATTCCTTGGGTTTGTTTCTTGTGTATTTCTACTGTATTTAGATGAGAAGAAGTGATGCTTGGACATATGTTTCTCTCCTTTATATATCATTTCACCTGTGTATCGTCATAATTACTTGGAGGACAACCTTGAGGTTAATTAACAACAATGACAGTAAACTATCGAATGAAAGGCCTCTGAAAAGTGTAGGGGACCTTTTGGGGGGCCTCTGACACATAAGCTGGCATTGTTCTTTTTACCTAATTACTTTCCGTATTGTGATTATTAGCATAAACATATATCTTGTTAAGAGGGCAGTCATATTTAATCAACTGTAAACAACTAGTTAGCATCGTTAGAGATCTTTTTCACCTGAGTGGAGCGAGGTGAGAACACAGGTAGAACACCTTGTTAATTAAGCAATCATCATCGTCATACATTCAGTGTACTCATACGTGGAAATGTATAAGTTTTTGGCCACTAGCAAACCAACTAGCATTCAATGCAGAGAATATCTCTCATTTGTGAATCAATTACTACATTATATCAAAAGAATAATCATGACCAATTTTATGTCATCTTCCTTGAGTTCAATAATGGAATCATTTCGTGACGAGTAGATTTGAGTCATAGTATACATGAGAAATTTATCAAAAACACAAAATATACTTTAAAAATGCGCTCCATCAGTAACCAAAGGACATTTCATGATAAATCTCCTGATGGTTTTCTGAGAAACGATATGCGGCAATAATTATTGTTTTGATTTTGTAGGGTTAATTCAGGAACAATTCTGCTCATTACTTTTTCTATCTCACTTACATATGTCCAGAGCAATCTGTCGATGGGAAATACACCTTACGGTCTGTTTTGTACTTCATGGTATGCATGGTTTGTGATTCTTGATTTTTTTTTTCACGTAAATAACTTAACAATTCATGTCATAGTAAAACATTTGCACCGTCAATAATGTCTTTCAAAACAACTTTATAGATCAACTTCGAACTAACATTACGTGATCGTGACAATACACATTGCAACTGAATCATTGTTCCCATCGCAGAAACAGTAGATTAATCATGAAAAACTCTTTTATTTCCGTAAATATGTTTATGGAAAATTATCAAAAGTGCATTACCTCGGAGGAAAATAGAAAAATAGATCATCGACCCAGCCCGTTGATCCCTTCTCATAGCTCTAAATGCATGCTAAATTGTATTCAAAATGGCCTATTTGTAAAGATATTCCCAAAGCTGTATGCAATTTTGTCCTTTCTTCCGGGTAAACCCATTGCTGAATATTATCTGTGGTGTACATTGATAGATTAAAATGACTATACAACCCTACAAGATGCATGTGTTTATAATTTCGAATAAAGATCACGTGTTTAAAAACATTATTTTCTTTAGTTGTTCTTTAGAGAACTTCACTTTCTTTATTACTAGAATATAATGTCAGCGTACGAAAAGTATGTCGATTGTAATAGCTTGCTATAGATCTTCGCGATTGTAATCCAGTAACATAGAATATATTTTCAGAAAATACGATATATCTTTTGATGCAATATCTTAATACATTTACATTTCCAATGTGTTTGCCTTTGATATTTTTTCAGACTGTAATGATAATCATTTCCTCATGAATTGCAGTTGTGATCAATGTGTGTAGGAATCTTCATAAATGTACGCCTATTCAAAAGATCGGAAATTCTGACAGAAATATAGAATGTATGCGTAAATATGAAAAATAAATTAATCCTTTTGAAAATACATGACGGTATGAAACAGCTCATATACTCATGTATTTACAAAAATGTGTTTCTTAACTAAGAAAAAAATATACTTAACATAATAATTACACTGCATTTATACATCTGTTGGTTTTTTTTGGGGGGGTTGGGGGTGTGTGATCCCACCTTTGGTGTGTCCAGGGATCCATGTTTGCCCAACTATCTATTTTGTATTGCTTGTAGGAGTTATGAGATTGATCAGTGTTCGTTATCTTCACCTTTCATTCAAATGAATCAACTTTGATGTTTAATATATGCCTGCTATGGAAACTTCGATCTATGATTTCCTTTAGCAACCATGTGTTGGTGAAAATTGTGCTTTGAATATCTACCTAGGTCACCAATCTGATGATTTATGGACAATTTCATTAAAATCTCCAGTGTGGTATATTTCGCATGATTTTTAGATAGTCTTCAAAAATCCAAGAGAACGTTATTGAAGATATTGAAACTGAACCATGATGGAAATGATTAAATAAGTCTTTTTGCTTTTTTAATGCAGAAAATTAAATCTGAAAGTGAAAAAAGCGACCTCCGGTTGAATTTTACGAAAATTATGTAAACTTTCTCGGCAACGAATTCTATACCTCCATAAATAACGTTTCAGCCATTGTTTCTAGAGATTTTAATGAAAAACTTACAACAAGGGATTGAAAAATGTATGAATTTTAATATGCTAGTGGTGATTTTTATGTACTGTAAAGCTGACTTAGCCATTTAGTAGCGATAAGAATACTTTATTTTACTTATATCTCTTTAATACTCTCGTCCTCTCCTATTTTAAAAGGTTCTCCTAAGGGAGGAAATAAAGTATGAATGAAAACGAACATGATAATAGAATATTTCTAGGAGTCAGCATATAACAGACGGTGTGAAGTCGGTTTAATGAAAGGAAACCGCAATACTGCGGGAGAAGATCAAAGTCGACATAGTTAGAAATCGCCTGTTTATCATGTTGTAAGCATGAATTTGAATAATCAAAAGAGCTGTGGACTGATTGGCTGGTATCTTACTACAGTCAGGTAGTGGTTAAGCTGTCCGGGTAATGGGGTTGACAGTGGTGACTGCTTGAGTTCCATACGCTTTGACAAAACCAACCAATGTAGTATATACATTTCATTTGTAGTCTAGGTTTTTGATACAAAATAAATATAGATGTATATTGTCGTTAAGATAGACTAAAAGTTCAAACTTCAACATAGAGCTTGTAACAAAATGAAAAACTACAAAAGTACACAAATGTAAACACACTCACGTGAGATATTTTTATAATCATTTATTTCAGCAAATATTTACCTTGCAGACCAGATTGTATGACAAATTAAGTATGGAAAAATGCAATGTATTGTAAACAGAAAAACATTTATCAATATTGAAATTATGTTGACCTTTACAAAGACAACACCGATTGTTGAGTCTATTCGTACTTAAAAATGACTAGCTGAATATTTCATCAATTAATAATGATATTGAACTTTAGAACTCTTCAGTATACAATCATATATTCATATACATGTACATGTGCATATTGAAAGTGGGTGAAACCCCAATTCACGTGTTTTAAAGTTCTAGAACATAGGAAATAGAATTGTAACACGTAAATAGAAGAATAGGGTGCCTGTATGACACGTTATGTGCAATTATAAAACTAAATTATCATTTATGTATGTAAATATACATGTATGTATTGCATTTTATCTATAAGGCTTTCCCTTTTATTCGTTGATTGACTTGTTTTCAATATGGAGATTTCTTATTGCAAACTCAGAATATTATGACAAAATGCCTATGATGCCTCTATGTACTTTTGTTAAATAATATTTCAGGAAAAAATGAAGAGCATTAAATTCTATAGGCACATTTTTAAGGTTGCATAAATTGAAGAGGGACTGGCATAATTAATATTTGATAGAATGCGTAAAATATAGATTGTGCTTAGGTTTATGGGTCTATCAAGATTTGCTATACATGTACAATTTAAGTGGAATTTGTTTTAATGTTAAAACCTCATTATCAATCCAAGGCAATAAATTAAAACAGCTCTGTTGGTTTCCATATAAATCATACATGTAACTGAAAATATGATAAAATTTCAAAGATTGTCATTTATTTCAAATGACAAAAACTGTAAATTATAAATAAAAAGCAGAGAAGAAATTAGTCAGGAGGCATTCCAGCATCGAGGGGAGTTTGTTGACATATGAACTGTTTATTGGCTAGAAGTTCAAGATATTGAAGTATTACATCATAGCGGTCTCCCATCCACAATATTGTAACAAAACACAAATGCGATATTGCGAAGTTTGCTCAACTCTCTATTCTGTATTGCTTATAGAAGTTATGAGATTGGTTACTATTCGTTATTTTCGCCCTTCATAAAATACATAACAATTCTTATTGAAACAAAAGTGGTACAGAAAAAGTACGTGTTATCATATCTACCGTGTTCCTATGAAAGAGAGTGGTACACCTTTCTTGTCAATTGTGTATAAATGTTCTTGGTGAAGATCATTTTTATCTTGATGAAAAATAAAGAAGGACTGTACAATAAATATCACAACATTTAAAAAGTGGGTCTTCTGTAGCATTGAGGGCAGGAATATTCGATACGAAATAATTGTGGTTTTTAACTACAACAGACGTCAGAGAAACATCAATGTTTCTTCACGAGAAATCACGTCTGTTTAACGGTCTATTTGCACTGAACGGTATGTACACCTAGTTTGACTGTTGTCTGTGGTATATGAAGAATGTAAAGTGATTGATCATCTAATCGATATATGAACAAAGGTACATGTACTCAGTACATTATTGTTAACAAATGTATCGTATTGTGTTTCATTACACTAAAGAAGCTCTTTAGGATTCGTAGTGCAAATGAACTTACTCTGTGATATAGCCTTCATGTGTGTGTGTGTGTGTGTGTGTGTGTGTGTGTGTGTGTGTGTGTGTGTGTGTGTGTTTTAATTACCAAATATTAACGTTTTATCAATAAGTGTTCATTTCAAATTTTCAAGAAAGCCAGGCAAATGTTGCTATCATCAGCTGGGTTTGCTCTGCTCCTTTCCTTTACTGTTTCGTTAGCTTCGAAGAAAGAGTCATGCTTTTGTTGTTTATCCCGTTAATCAACCTCAATAAACAATTGGGTTTCAGTGAAAATGCACCTCCGATTATAATTTTTTTCTTTACCTGCAAGAGACGAGATAATACGTTCCTCGGTAAATTTAACGCAGACCAAATCGTACCAGATTTGCATAATATTTTTGTCATTATGTCCCAACGCAAAAACTGTTGCTTGTTCAGACTGATTTAAAATTCGTGATTTCTTTTTAACAGAAGACGACCGATATTGCAGTTTAATTTGTGTGTATATGGTGACGTATATTTTAAAACCTCGTGTTCGACAATCAAACATTTACGTCAACATCACATATAAAACGATATATCGTCAATACTCACAAATTTTATCATGTGTGTACTTTCTTGGGTTTCTTCTAGAGTTGATGATTTTTAGTAGCTTGAGCTTTTAAAAAAAACAAAGTGACTGTTTCCTTGTAAGATTTTATTTATTGCTGTCGTACTTGAGATGAAATATGAAATAGTACAACTGAATAAAATGACGTACTAACCATTAATCAATCATTCCGTTAACTTTCTTTCTCAAGCTTACGCTAACATATAATTCATTGATAACAAATATCCATTTAGAGTTTTCTAGAGCATGAATTTTAATGAAACATTTATTGTAAAACGTGAAAATAAACTCGCGAACATTTTGAAAATGATCATTTGGGAGAATGCCATTTCTGCAAACATTAATGTACGGTGTTAGTGCATCGTCGGATACCACTGATTTTCACTACGGATAACTCCGTTTACCTAATCAAGATATAATTCTCACGGCGGGTGTAACCGGTCGACAGAGGATGCTTATTCATCCTAGGCACCTGATCCCACCTTTGGTATATCCAGGGATCCGTATTTGCCCAACTCTCTATTTTGTATTGCTTATAGGAGTTATGAGATTGATCACTATTCGTTATCTTCACCTTTCTTATCCACGGCTTATCACGTCTTTTATTCGTGATAAATGAAAGACGAGATCAATCATGGGTATCTGACAATGATTTCTGTGAAAGTTTCATAAATTCTGAACAACAGGCCATCAACTGCTGATTGAAGTAGACTGGTGGTGTTAGACTCAACGATTTGGGGGCATGTGCAACTGTAATATTCAAAGTGACTTGCATACATAAATTACAGATATATACTACGCTGTACGTGCGCGCATTGATGATGTTTTCCCTATGATACCTGCATCAAAAAAAGAATTATAAGATTCATTTTCTGAGAACTTTTACTCAGCATATCATTTACGTAAATAACCTACTGAACAGAAAATATAATTTGCATCTAAATAAAGAATAGTGCATCGGACACGAATTGAACGTAAACCCCTTGTTCAGAGGACAACCTGCATGACTAAACCACTGCTTCTCTACACGAATGGTACAATGTTACCACGTAGAAAATGAAAATAATTAATGGTAAAATATTGATGCATATCATAATGCATTTGTTGTATAATACATATACATGTATATACAATACTGCAGTGTGTTTAATGCGGATAATCGTAAATTGTCTGATTTTCAATAAAAATCGTCAGAAACAAATGTCATATAAAGATTGATTGATTAATTGATTGTATCTTGTTTAACGTCCCGCTTGAGAATATTTCACTCATATGAAGACGTCATCATTGCCGGTGAAGGACTGCAAAATTTAGATCTATACTCGGCACTTACGGCCTTTGAGCAGGAAGGGATTTTTATCGTGCCACACCTGCTGTGACTCGTGGTCTCGGTTTTTTGCGTATCCCCACGGGGCAAATATACAAAGATACACATATACACAGTTCAGAATTCTTTATATGATAACCCCGTGGGGATCCTGGTTAGAATAGGTCCTCAGCACCCCTTGCTTGTCGCAAGAGGCGACTAAATGGGGCGGTCCTTCGGATGAGACCACAAAAACCGAGGTCCCTTATCGCAGCAGGTGTGGCACGATATGATGTCCATAGGCGCCGAGCATAGACCTAAATTAAGCAACCCTTCACCGGTAATGGTGATGCCTCCATATGAGTGAAAGATTCTCGAGAGTAACGTTAAACAATATACAATCAATAATATATTTTATTCCAGAAAAGCCCCGTCCAGACAAAGACCAATGGTGAAAGACGCTTTTATATTTTGACTGAATCCCTTCGGAACAGCCTCCAAAACTTGCATTAGTCAAACGTTTTAAAATATCAATACTTATCCGTTCAGACTTGTCTTTAAATAGTGGTTATATTTAGATTTACTGTGTGTTTAATAGTTTTAGCTCACCTGAGCTGAAAGCTCGAGCGACCTTTTCTGAACATATTTTATCCAGCGTCCATCCGTCCGTAAATTTTCAACAAACTCGACATCTCCAAATCCACTGGGCCAATTTCAACCAAAATTGCCATCATTAGGTGAAGGGGATTTAACGTTGTTCAAATGAAGGGTCATACCATTTGAAAAGGGAGATAATTGTGAGATCATACAAATATAGTGGCATCTTTCAAAAATCTTCTCAAGAACCACTGCAACATAAAAGAGAAATCTATGAAAGTTTTCACATGAGTGGAGATTCAAAGTAGTCTGTTCCCCGTCCCTACCACTCATTGGTCACCCATATTGGGGACCCCAATACGATTGACCACACTGATTGTTACAACGGATAACTCCATTTACCTGATCAGGATATGGGGTTCACGGCGGGTGTGACCGGTCGACAGGGGATGTTTACTCCTCCTAGGCACCTGATCCCACCTCTAGTGTGTCCACTGTCCAGGGGTCCGTTTTTGCCCAAATATCTATTTTGTATTGCTTGTAGGAGTTAAGAGATTGATCACTGTTTGTTATCTTCTCCTTCCATCAATGAGTAGCAGGGTGGGGGACCAGACTAGTATTTTCAAAACTGAAATTCATTTCTTAGATATGCCCTGTTCCCGATTACTGTGACATATATGTTATATCTGCACTGTCGTAAAGCATGACTTTCTTCCATATTACGTGTAAATGTATAATCATTGTCCAGTTCACGAAATATCTGGATTCATTTAAACTATATGTATTACCCGTCCACCAAGTGCCCACGGGAAAGGATTTAATACAGAAACGGCTCTTCTTAACGTGGCTTTGGATATATTTTGGAAAATGGAAGAACAGCAGGTGACAGCTTTAGTCACTTTAGATTTAGATTACAGGGGATGCTTACTCCTCCTGGGCGCCTGATCCCGCGTCTGGTGTGTCCGGGGGTCCGTGTTTGCCCAACTATCTATTTTGTATTGCTTGTAGGAGTTATGAGATTGATCACTGTTCGTTATCTTCACCTTGCATTTGTCATCAGCTTTCGATACCGTGGGCCATGGCATACTAGGAGAGGTTCTGCATACCACATTTGGGGTGTCAAATTCGGCACTTAAATGGTTCCAAACGTATCTTTCCTCACGGATGGCGGAAGTCCATATCAACGCGTCAAAACCACAACGTCTACATCCAGATTTCTCAGCACTGCAAGGCAGTACATGTGGCCCAGTTTTGTATACCGTTTATGCAAGTACGCTTCCAAACTTCATCAAAGGAACCGGTGTCTCACTATTTGGGTATGCTGACGACCATTTTGGGCATGATAGTGTGAATCCCAAAAACATAACAGACTAATCACGTGTGATACAATGTCTGGAGGCAGTTCTAGTGGATGTCAATTACTGGACGAACCTAAAGAGACTCAAACTTAATCTAAGTCAAACTGAATTTGTTCTGTTTGGAAGCCAGCAGATGTTCTCTTTGTCTAGCACATCAATATACGTAGTTTGAGAAAATGTACTAAGATCAACTTGCATAAAATACCTTGGATGCTACCTGGATGAACATCTAAATTTTAAAAGGTTTGTAAGGGTAAATGCAGGACCATTTCAAATTAAACAAATTCGGAAATACCTAACTGTAGATTCGTGCAGACAGTTAATATGCAATCTGTGGTGGCCAGTCATCCGGAGTATGCTAATGGTGTGCTATACGGCCTACCAAATTGTACTATTAAAAGATTGCAACTGCTTCAAAATCGTGCTGCAAAAGTTGTGCTCAAATAGAAGTCTACCGACAGTTCTAGAGAAGCCCTAATTGTTTTTCATTTCATTTATTCGCTCAAACCATTCACAATGGTACATGAGATACATAACTTTGATTTGGTAATTATATAAACAATATTCCCAAGGGTATGAATATATAAATAATACATGCATGCATATGTTCATTGGCACAAAATATAGATGTGGGGGGCGTAATGCATACAAAGAGATTCGGACATTTAATAAATATACATGTTAGTTAGGACAGCAGACAAACTCCTGAATTTTAGAAATAAATATACATAGTTTTGTTCACGTTCTAAAGTTTGATGTTGTCATTAATTATCTAAATTTCAGTGTATATGGTACTTGACAATATCAAGAAACCAAAAGTGAATACTCAAATGGAAATCTACCGACAGTTCTAGAGAAGCCCTAAATATTTTGCATTGGTTAAGAGTTTCTTTTCAAACCAACTTTAAAATCGCTTGTATTGTTTTTACGTGTCGCAATAATAGTCCTTCATATCTCAGAGAAATGTTGAGCATGAGAAGATCAGCATACAACAGCCGAAACACTCAATGTCCCTGTCGTTAAATGCAAAACGTTCGCCTCAAGGTCATTCGCCATATCAGGACCTACTGTATGGAATGGACTGCCGCAAAATAAACTTATAATAAGTTAATACGGCCATTTCAAACGCCGTCTTAAGGAGGTGTGCTACACCAGAGAAATTTGATGTGGATGAAAAGTGGAGGTTATGTGCAACAATATTATGAAATTGATAACTTTCAAAACTTTGTTTAGTCAAAACATTCAGTTTTAGTAGAAAGCAATCTGGAAAAAAAATGAAAACCCCTGCTGAACTCGAACCCGCAATCTACAGTTCAGTAGTCGATGTGCTAACCTACTGAGCTACTCACCTAGGCAATAGTGTTTTAAACGAAAAGACAAATATTGCTGATGTTTATATTTTCATTCATGTTTTAAAAGGAAGTCAGCCATTATGACGATGTAGAGTACCCCCTTTGAAATGTTAATTTCGCTCTTATCTCAGTTATTTTTAACGTGTTTTACTTAATTTACAGCGCCTTTGGTTACAGTTTAGTATAAGATTGCGCGCTTTATAAATGTTAATAATAATAAAATAATAATATCCTCTCCAACGCACGATGAAGGAATTATCGATATCCGTATTTCTCCGACATGTGCTCAAGCGTGAAATGTAGTCTACTGGTCTAATAAATTGTTTTAAAATTGATCGCATCAATGAACATATCATTTATCAGCAAGAAGAACAACAAGTTTCATTGACATCAATAGAAAGAGAGATTGTTTATTAATTCTTCTTTAAGTTCAATAGATTACGTTCATTGATGTTTTGCATTAAATTCTAATACAAGTACATCCATGTAAATTACCAATTGTCAAGTCCGTAATATTACAATTGCATCATTTCCAATAAAAAATTATCAGCGGGAATAACAGATTTGTGACCTATTTTGTATGTCGATGGTATAGTTCGTTGTGTTTTTCTGTATCTGTGTAAAGTCAGAGAGGTGTTTGAAATAAATGGTATAGAAACTTTTGAAATAAACTTTGTCTCAAATGCATCATAACCACCTCCAGTTTAAACTAGCTCATTCTTCACAAGACAGGTGGTTAACAATTCACTTTAACAACTCACTGTAATCGTTATGTTTAGTCGTTCTACATATTTTTAATGGTTAAATTGAATGGGGTATTTTGCATCACTTAGTACATAACTCCAAGCAGAGATGTTGATTTATTATGCAATTCACATCAGACTGTTTCGTATAATTCAGGTTAGTTTGAAAAAATATCAGTATAATACAACAAGACACACAGCAAGACCCATACAGACGGCAATGCTAGAAAAGTTTTAAGTGCAATGTTATGCATTTACCAAACAATATTACCTATTCTATGTAAATATTCGTTTTATTTTATCCCATACCTTGGAGAGATTATAAGGTTTATATACTCTTCAAAATAAAAATCTTAGAAATGAAACAACTACACGTGTGTATGAAATTACACATCAGTATTAAATACTGAGAATTATGTTACGCTGCGTGACTGAATATACAATTCAGAAATCGTAATGGCTTGAAAATAAAAATTTATAATGTTAATTATGAAAAGGTGAAGATAACGAACAATGATCAATCTCATAACTCCTATAAGGAATACAATTTTAGGAGTTGGACAAACATCAACCCCTGTATATGCCGGAGGTGGGCTCAGGTGCCTAAGATGAGTAAACATCCCATGCCGATCGGTCACATCCGCCGTAAGCCCACTATCTTGGCCAAATAAACGGAGCAATACATAGTCAAAACCAGTGTGCCAAGAACAGCCTAACAATTGGTATGAAAAACATCAGACAGCATTTGACCCAATGACATTGGTTTTATTAGCAACCTAGATCGTTATAACGCCCATAATGAACATATTGTCATATAGTCATTAACATACTTATTATATCTATATCCCATAATTATATCTATTGCCCAACACTTGTATTCCTTATAGGAGTTATGAGATTGATCACTGTTCGTTATCTTCACCTTTCATACCCATTTGCATACACCTTTCATGAAAATGTAAATCACAAAAAGGGTAAATAGATTTGTTTCACTTCGTACCAAACGATGGGGTTCAAGAGTATTCATGCATCTGTATTTTTTTTTTTAAAAAAAGAGGAAAAAAGATTGAAAACCTGAATGTATATGTAATACATATACCTGTACAGAATACAATACAAGTTTATGAATTTGGAAACAGACATTCGAATTTTTGGATTTTCACTATTCATTAACCATATAAATTTGTCCAAGTCTTGTAGACAACTGAAATTAGAACATTCTTCATTTATTACCATCAACAGTTCTAGTCTTTCAAAACCAAACTTATCACAACACAATAGAAAATGCATTTCATCACCCACAGCATCAGAATTACAATGTGAGCATATTCTAAGATGTGCAAGTATATTTCTGTATCTACCAGTTTCAGTGATTCTGAGCCTGCTGAAGCTTCTGTAACCATCATTTTTAATAATTGACAAATAATTCTTTCTTTGAAAGGAACGTATGTTCTAAGTTTAGAATTTAAATGTTTTAGCTGTCTAGTATCAATGGGTCAAGTACAATGATCTGAGAGCAATATGTACTTGTTTCTTAAACGTGTTCGTAGATTCAATCTTTGTTTTTGTAGAATTAATATTTGGAAATATGTAAGAATGGCAATTATAGAGCTAAACCAGGAAGGAATGTTATTGTCATGAAGTTCCTCAGATGTTGTGTATGCATTGAATATTATGTTGTTAAAAGGTTCTATGTTTTCTAACCGGTACCACTAATTCAGCATATTGCTTACAAAGTTGTAGGATAGAGGAAATCTACCAAGCTCTGAATAACTCCAAACGTTGATGCTTTGTCATGAACCCCTAAAACTTGTCTACAAAGCTTGATATGCAAGTTTTCACATTTTAAGTTTTTCAGAATATTGATTACAATTTTATCTTTTCTAAACTTTGATGAGAATGGGTTAATAAATCCCAAATTTCCACTCCCATATAGGACAGGAGTAATTGTGTGGTCAAAAATATGAATAGCAATTTAGTTCCAGGATTGTGAAATAAAAAGTCTTTGTTCAACTTAAATTAAGCTTTATATTTCAGAGGATTTTTTCTAAAAATAATGCGTCGGCCGGGAATTGAACCCGGATCGACTGCTTGGAAGGCAACCATGCTAACCATTACACCACCGACGCTCTACGACGTCTGTGTAAGCAGTAGATTCTAATAATTAATTTCAAAGTTCATCCCTCTACCTCCTGCAGGCAAGTACGGTGTATGTACACCTTTATCTTGATTTACAAAAATGTGCTTGTAAGTGATTGTAAACGCAGGAACTTTTATGTTTGTTTTTTTTTTTATCTATTCAGCCCTAGAGATCTCATTATATTGCTCGCTCTTACAAAATATGTATTCCGTTAATGTTTTATAGCCTGCATGTATATTTACAGCATATTAAAAACAGTATGATAAGGAAACATTTATCACTTCGATAGGATATGAAATTGGTAATCAGCAGCTCTCCGTGTGTCGAGTGTATTTTTTCATAAAATTTTCAGTACCACGAGTAAACACGGTGTTTTAAACAAAATTAACAAAATTTTAACAAAATTAACCTGGTTTCTTATAGCGTAATATAGATCCCTCCATCAGCATGATCAGGTTGGCAATAGCATTAACGTGTTTTACTGCTGTTAGGCATATGTCATTTGATACGTTGCACTACTCCAATACCAGCATATATTAAATTAGTCGTATTTGTAAACTTGTATACCAAATAAAAAAGGGTGGTGGGCTCGTAAGAAGTTGTGGCATAAGTTCGCAGAACAGAGCAGATTCTCTACCTGTTGTTTTCCTCTCAAATTATTTTCAGTGACCAAACAATTTCAAATTTCCAAACGTTTAAGAGTTGCAGTGAACAATATATAACATATACGTAAATATATATAAGATACAAATTTTTAAAACGTACAACAAAATTAACTTCAAATATATGTTAGGATAAGATTTATATATGTCTCGTGTGAAGCAAATAAGGGAAGTTCTCCTATAGTACGTATGTATAACATGATTATATGACCGGGGGTAACTTAAGGACCCATTCGCGCTGCCATTGGTCGAAGTCAATAATGTCTTCGTGGTGGGCGTTCACATCAAACGGCGTGAGACAATTCAGGTATACTTCCCCATCAGATAGCAAATCAAAGATGACAGTTTATGCAGTCCTACAAAACTATGTGTTTTACTTCTTTTAGTTTTAATATCTGTGTCGCTAATTTTTATCTTCATTTTGATCAATGTATCTGTCTGAAATTTTTGCCAGTTGAAATATTTCTGAAACAATTGAACTTGTGACCAAATCATGCAAATACTTTTGATTAATTTAAGTCAAAAAGCATGTTCAAACTACACCCCTTTAGTTGATTAAAATTCGTTTCGGCATAAACTTTTTATTGCATTATTTACATTTACTATTGCAGAATAATGCAAATTTTAACATAGTGAAAACTAAGTGCTTCATCCTTAATTAAAACTCATTGGGGAAACATCGACCCCTCTATATTGATTGTAAACACGTCTTAAACATTTTTCTTTCAAATCTTGGTGTAAGATACCAATTCTGTGTGATGTACGTGTAACACCCATTCTGTGTGGTGTACGTGTAACACCCATTCTGTGTGATGTACGTGTAACACCCATTCTGTGTGATGTACGTGTAACACACATTCTGTGTGGTGTACGTGTAACACCCATTCTGTGTGATGTACGTGTAACACACATTCTGTGTGATGTACGTGTAACACCCATTCTGTGTGGTGTACGTGTAACACCCATTCTGTGTGATGTACGTGTAACACCCATTCTGTGTGATGTACGTGTAACACCCATTCTGTGTGATGTACGTGTAACACCCATTCTGTGTGATGTACGTGTAACACTCATTCTGTGTGGTGTATGTGTAACACCCATTCTGTGTGATGTACATGTAACACCCATTCTATGTGGTTTACGTGTAACACACATTCTGTGTGATGTACGTGTAACGCCCATTCTGTGTGATGTACGTGTAACGCCCATTCTGTGTGATGTACGTGTAACGCCCATTCTGTGTGATGTACGTGTAACACACATTCTGTGTGGTGTACGTGTAACGCCCATTCTGTGTGATGTACGTGTAACGCCCATTCTGTGTGATGTACGTGTAGCTTGTTCTGCGAAACTAAGAATGTCATTCTTATATTCTCGTTCACAGGAGCACGTCTCCTCGTAAAACAGCTTTCTGTGACGTTGACATATTTAATTTATGCTAATGAAAAAAAAGATATGTGGATACTCCTACTAAACTCCCACTACTAGTGTCAGATGAAATATTACGAGTGAAGGAAATAGTTCCACGCATTAGACCAGACACATGTATAGCACCAGAAATGTGTCAGAATTAATATTATACTCCGCATAGGCCTACTTGAATAATTGTAACATTTTCACTTTACAAAAGTTATATATAGATGCCATTTTGAGTTTGAATTCAACTTTAACAAAGGAAACTTTTATCTAAAAAATAGTGATAATAAATGCTGTATCGGGCTCATTCAGTTTGATTACCTGGATACGTAACAAAATATTAAATTATGTTTTAAACATAAGCGTCGGTGGTGTAATGGTCAGCATGGTTGCCTTCCAAGCAGTCGATCCGGGTTCAATTCCCGGCCGACGGATTTATTTTAAAATCTTCTTAATTATTGTTCCACGATATTGTAACATCATCGAAATTTTTTTTTAGCCATATTTTCTCAGATAGTTAAAATGTAGATGCCCAATTTATGTACTAGTGTTTGAATAAATTTTCGATGAAAAGAAAGATGTCTAACCAGGTATTTCGTCAGTGTATTTCCGATCATGATCGGATCATATCACATAAGTTAAGTGATAAAATTCGGACCGACTAATCTGACAGCAATTATTCGTGCCAATCTATGTTCATACATTTGATTTCAGAATAGAAAAAAACGCTTGTTTTTATCTGCCCGTGTAGTAGCCTGGTACCCGAGGCCTTCCGATGTTCAAAGAACGAAAGCCAGGCATCGGATGTCGAATGGATTCTTCCACTGATCAAAATCCAATAATGACGGACTCAATGGTAAGTAATGGAAATGTACGTAAATGAGCGTATCATGGCTTAATTAGCTGTGTCACTTTCGATTTTATGTCATTAGTTGCCAGAGACAGATCTTAGCAAATGTATAATACTTGGTTTTCCATGTGACACGCTTGTTTGATATAGTCTTATCCCATTGTTTTCAAGCAAGTAGGTGATTCATCAACTCGCATGAAGTCGAAAATGTAAAAAGTTTATGACGCCGACGACGACGACGGGCAAATTTTGATCAGAAAAGCTCTCTTGAGCCTTTGACTCAGGTGAGCTAAAATTATAAATGTTCACCATTTATGAATATCACAGTTTATCATTCCTGTCAGTGCATGGAGTAAACTGTCAATCTTCAAGATATTTAATTATCAAATACTTTTATGCTATTCTCGAAACTGAGCACACTGAAACCTGTAATTCATATAATACAACACAAGAGATGTTTCTAAAACACATATGCCCCCCAAGTTGCAACATTGAAAGGGTTATACCCATGCCTCATTTAATTGATAGTAGTATCGCCAATTCAAAATATTGAGCAGATAATATCTTCCTATGTCAAGAGTGGACTGACCATGTGACCTAAGAATCAATAGGGGTCATCTACTCCTTATATATGCTGTACCAGTGTACCAAGTTTGTTGTCAATCAACCAATTAATTCTTAAAATATAGGAAACATCCCCCTTAATGTATTGAATAGTATGGAGGAGAAAGCATGGGCAGGAAGATAGACATGAACTCTGATAAGCCATATAGGAGGAGAAGCGTTCACAAACTATTTTATACCCTACACCCCTCAGATCCACTTCAACTTTAAGGATAACAATTGGATCCCCCTGTCCCTACAACATGCACATCTACAAATGGCATTGAAGCATTGTACAAATTCTCAAGTCTATTAGATAAGCCATATAGGAGAAGTGTTCACAAGGTATTTTTACATCCTCCACCCCTTTTAGATCCACTATATCTTCTAGGAAAAACTTTGGATCCTCCCATTCCGACAATATGCACATCTACAAATGACAATTAAGCATTCTATAAAGTTTCAAGTCTATCCAATAAGCCATATGGAAGGAGAAGAGTTAATAAGCTATTTTACATCTTCCAACCCTCTTAGATCCACTATAACTCTTAGGAAAACAATTGGATAACACTTATAAGTTATAATTATTTTTCGCATCTCGATCCCAATTTGAATTTATGACGTCAGTCGCCAAGTCATGCGAGTGTAGCTCGCGCGTAAATTTATATCGTGTTGTGACCCATTCTCTCACCAGAGGGCGCGCTACGCAAGCTTCACTGTTGTGGAGCGTAGCGTAACGCCCTCTTATAACCATTGCATTGTACAGAAATTTAAGTCTGATTAAAGTCCGTCGCTACTAATTCGCTTCTTGTAGGGATAATTTTAATTAATATATCTGTAATAGTTTGCATGCGAACAAAAGGTATTAATAAATTCCTTCTGCTTTTTACGATGTTTTACATATATTTTAGAAATCTATGTGATAATGATGAAACATCTTCGCAAGCCAATTGTCCGCTTCGCTTACTCTCAACTTCCACTACTAATGTCAGATGGAGTATTAAGAGTAAAGGAACTAATACAATTTTGTATAAAACACTAGCTATAGAAGCTGGTCAAAATTAATTAATATTATACTCTGTATTGAAAATAAATGTAACCTTTTACTTTACAAAATTCATACAGTTGCCAGTTTGAGTTTGAGCTCGACTTTGACAAAGAAACTTTTATTTGACTAATAATGATAGCGGGTCAAGAGTAATTAATGTTATACTCTGAACTAAAAATGATAGTACCCTTTTCAATTTGAAAAGGTAATACAGTTACCAATTTGTTTTTTAATTCGAAGATAACGAAGGAAAAAACCTTTCTCAAAAACATGGTGATAATTTATGCCGTGTCGGGATCATTCATGTGTTGATTACCTGAGGATACCTAACAAAGAGTCATTTTTATCAGAAATATATAGCGTCGGTGGTGTAATGGTTAGCATGGTTGCCTTCCAAGCAGTCGATCCGGGTTCAATTCCCGGCCGACGCATGTATTTTTTAAAACTGATTAAGCATTCATGAAGATCACTGACTCATGAAAAAAAATCATAGCTACATCTTTATGGAGAGCCAAAGTGTTCAATATTCTATCTTTGTAATTATGTATTTGTTGTTACTAAATGCGCCATTGGTTCAATGTAAAATAGAAAAATGTTAATCGTTATCTTGACATTTGTAGTACATAACAGTATATTCGTTATTTGAATGGCGTAAGATGTAAAGGAATGTAATGTCTGTGTAGATGCGTAACAAGTGAATGCATTATTTATTCAATGTAAATTTGAAATTAGATCTTCGTCATCCGTATTTCAGCATTTGCACATTGCAGTTGCGAGTTAGGTGGCAGGGGACAGTTTCTTTGGTTTTGAAACATGTGGATAGGGGGTATACACCAAAGTCAGATTATGACAGACTAATGAAAAATCATATTTCCCTTTTATGTCAATACTTGTATTTCATATTAGTGTAGTTAATAAATTATGACCCTAAATTACATGTAATCTATAAATACTGGTGCTGGTGCACAAAACATGCTCTGAGCAGGTTCCCCTTTTTTGCTTTGATTTTCCCTCATTTGGGCTAATCCGCACCACCCCCACACCATCACAGTACCAAACATGGGGATTTAGACACTGTGCACAATCAAGAACCCTATCTGCCCTTCTCAAAAATCTACCTCTCATATGGGGCCATCCACCTTCCCTCACAGCTACAGACCTTTTGCTAGACCCTGCATGTTTTCACCGGAATTTCTTCAGCAACTGACCACGTGTCTTAGTTTCGTATTTGCACCCATCTATATGCTAGGAATCATGGTGACACCTACATGTTGTATATCAACATTTTTACTAAGCACTCCGCTACATTTGACATGCATCCTAAAATTATTGTATACATTTTTACACATGTAATATCACTTCAAATACGGGGCAATTCCATTTTTTGAAAAAGTTGACCGGGACTATAGTGCGAAACTGTCCCCTGCTACCTTACAGTAAAAAAAATTTTGGTAATCCGTCCGATGATAGTTCGACATTCGAATTTGCTCATTCGTTTACTGCATTTCAACATTTGTTCGTTGTTTTACCATTATGACGACAGAGGGCGCGCGCTACATCGAATCTTTTGGGAAACAGACTATAGAATCATATTGGAGGACCAGTTTATGTGTCAATCCCTCGGAGCTATTATTTCCCCGGCCTTTCGAAGTCCGAGGTAAATTATTTTATTTTGTGCAAGGAAGATATTTTGATTTATTTTCTGTGAATGTAACTAATTCATAAGTATTAATTAGATAAATGAATCCAATGATAAAAAATACATCAAAAATGCATTTCAGAAATCACCCCAAATTCTTTACCAATTCATTCTTCATTCAATAATAAACAAATTTAATACTTGAAATTAATCGATTAATAATCAATTATAGTGCGTCCGATTATACTGATAATCAATCACGAAAAAATATTCCGATGGTTCATCACTACGACTGTTTAAAAGGTTGGACTCAATTCCCTAACAGGGCAATTGTTACACTAAAAATGGAATTGTTACTCTTTTTAGTGTAATTAACTGTATCGTGGGATTTTCAGTTGTTTCCCCTCTATTCTCGTGTTTGCTTTGAGTAAAAAATTAAGTGCAAGAATACTTCTACATCCTCTAAATATTTAGAATCTAGGAAGCGTATATTTACATATATGTACAACGACTCTATATGTGGCCAACAAGGTTTATAAATAACCTCTAACAGCTAGACTATGAATTAAAAAGATAATGTTTCTTTCTCTGCTTTAAACAGACAAAATGAGTGGTTTACGATAAAAAGGCTTGACAGAGGACAGCTGGAACAATTTTTTGACAAGAGAAAAGTATCTCAAATTAAACTATATCAAAATACCCCCGTTAATGTTGATTAATGATATATTTTTAAAAATATATATATAGGAGTTTGAAATTGGTGTCTGAAATTGAGTTAGCTATCTTGTGGAGAGAAAAAGAAGGGGGTGATCAGATACGAAACAAGTGCTTGTGTAAATAATGTAAAATTCAAATCTAAGCCATGGCTCAGACTACTGGTTTTATGGCCTGGCCTATTAAAAATTATGGAAAAATAGCCCGACTGGTCTATTACATAAAAACTTTAAATATGTTACATTCAAGGTTGGCTGTCATTTAATGAAAACAACAGGTAAATGATAACTGATTCACTTTGTTTACAAATATAAAACCCATAGGCGTCGGAACCGGGTGGGGGACTAGGGAGGGGCTTAGCCCCCTCCACTTTTTTTGCAAAGATAGACATAATAGACATAATAACACCCCCTCCCCCAAACGACGTAGAAACTTTTTTGTTGGTTTAGCCCCCCCCCCCCCCCCCCCCCCCCCCCCCCCCCCCCCCCACACACACACACACACTTTCCGACGCCTATGAAACCAGAATAGTTGTTGCGTGTTTTAGAATTCTTACCCAATGTACATACTAACTATTTAATATTGTGAATTACGTATTTCAGTGGCAGTAATGCAAAAATGGTGGGGAAGGGGCGCGAAAACGAAAATCAATCCCAATCAAAGCAAATATGTACAAGAGTTCTTGGTCTCGCACAAATAAATGTAACGTCTCTGGTGGTATATGGTTACTAAATGGCATACACTGTTTGTTTAAAGTAAACTCATGGAAAAAATCAGTCCAGTCATCTATATTGATGCTTACAACAATGTTCTACATGAAGTCTGATCAAACTACTTCAGCAGCACATTTTCAACGACTTTTAGCGCCAACCGGTTAATGTTGAGTGTGCTAGACACCCAAGTAGTCCCGAGTGTTATTAACTGGTCCTCTATATGATTCTATAGTTTGTTTCCCAAAAGATACGATGTAGCGCGCTCCCTCTGTCGTCATAATGGTAGAACAATTTACAAATGTTGAATTGCGCAAATGCGAATGTCGAACTAACATCGGACGGATTACCAAAACACATTTACCACAACTCGCATAGACTTAACAAATTACAATGTGCAAATGCTAAACATATATTCCATTTACATCTTACGCCATTCAAATGACGAATATACCGTTATGCACTACAAATGTCAAGATAACGATTAACATTTTTCTATTTACATTGAACCGATGGTGCATTTAGGAACAACAAAATTAATACATAATTACAAAGATAGAATATTGAACCCTTTGGCTTTCCATACATCTTATCGGATCATTCCACAGAAAGTTAAGGTAGTACTCTACATCGTCATAATGGCTGACTTCCTTTAAAAACATGGATGAAAAATTCGATACCAGCAATATCTGACTTTTCCTTTTCCATTTAAATACATAGCCGTTAGCTCAGTAGGTTAGAATACCGACTGCTGAACTGTAGGTCGCAGGTTCGAGTCCAGCAGGGGTTTTAAATTTTTTTCAGATTACCTTCTACTAAAACTGTATTTTTTGACAAAATAAAGTAAATTTGAAAATTTTCAACTTCAAAATATTGTTGCACATATCCTCCACTTTCCATCTACAACAAATTTCTCTGGTGTAGCATACCTCCTTAAACGACAAACAATGAGCAAAAATCCTTGCTGTGACCTTCAACTCGACCTCTAGATATGTTGAGGACGTTTTATCTTTTAAGAAATCCTTTTCATTCATATAACGATTTGAGATATCCCTGTGAACTCGAAATAAAACACACCACAGAGTCGCCAACCTCTGCTTCATTCTGTCTGTCACAGCTTGGCAACGATTCTGGTCTGCCTAATCAAGAGATTTCAGATCTACTATGGCCCTTCAAAATCGAAGGGTCATAGCAAATCTGAAATCAGTTCATTTTGCACACCTTAATCGTTGCTGAGGCGTGTTAGTAAAATTATGGAAAAAATTGTCTTTGAACATTTTCATCAGACTGTTCACTGCAATAATTAACTTTAGCATTACTAAGCAATCTTTATACCACAGGCACCTGAAGCAAGGATATTACTAGCTGCAATAATTTAGCCCTCTCCGATTTGGGGGGGGGGGGGCTACAACTCCTTAGGATCTCCGTATTGGTGCAAATGCGGGAGTGATTCACTCTTGCAACATTTTCGATCATTCTTAACATTTGACGATTTTCTTTACGTAAAATAAGATGATAATCTATGTTTCTTAATCAATATATAAATTTACAACTTGCAACTTACGATTTGTGAGGCTCTGTTGAAGTATTCTACCGTTTTCAGCAATTTCGATAAATTCCAATTTCTCGATTCATATTTGTGCGCCATGTTTGATGTACTACATTTTCGCGCAGATTGTCTATGTTTAGGTTTTTCAGTAGATTCACCTACGAGATCTCGCGATAACAAGCATGGCGGAGCAGGCGAAGAATTTTGCATGCTGTATGCGATGTTTAATGAAAAACACCTCTATTAGACATACCCGAGCATAAAGTTGGTACTCCTTTTGGCGTAAACAACATTTGGGACTAATATACGGAGCTTATTATCGGTTATTCATAAAATTATTTTGCACCATTACAGAGACCCTATGGAATTGTAGCCCTATCTCGAAAACGTCAGAATAAAAAAAATCGGATAGGGAAACATTATTGCAGCTAGGATATTACTACCCCCCCCCCCCCCCTTGATATTTTTTGTTGCAATAATTTCTCTGAAATGTGCGCATTCCCTATCTATCTCACTCCTCTTTCCATTTATGTATTCGTTTTACGCTTCCTGTAAGCTTTAGAGAAATTGGTCTTCTACCGGTATAAGAAAATACACAAGGCATGAAACAAAACTTTGTAAACAAAGACGGAGTCCCCGTTTCGGGGCACGTTTTCCAAGTAATTACACCGTTACCTAAGGAATGTGAGAAAAGTGAGGGTGGTGGGTAGTGATAACCATACTTCAGGTGCGTGTGTTTTATACCAGGACGCTATAAAGCCGGTACGTAGAATCAGTGGGAGGGCGATCTCCACGTTTTTGACTTCAGGTGCGTGTGTTTTATACCAGGACGCTATAGAGCAGGTACGTAGAATCAGTGGGAGGGCGATCTCCACGTTTTTGACAATGTCCAGCATTTGTTACTTTGTAATGCAATTACAAGAGTCATTGGGTGACAGTCTCCCAACTATTAAACAGAAGTTGTGAATGAGAAAAATGTAAGATTGATAGTTATGAATTAAACCTACTTAGCCAAGTGTAAATATATATTTAGTATTAAGATACCAACCCCCTTGTAAGTCACTTAGTAAAGGAGCACAATTCGTGTTCGTGGCAATTACAACAGACTGTTGTAAGACCTAAACCCTAAAAAGACTATGAAGATATTCTCAATGAAGAACCCCGACATCTTTTTTACTTTCAACTTCGGAATACTAGTGCGTGAGAATCCTGATAGTATTTAAGACAAAATGGATGACGGAACGCAAAATATCAATATTTTCGTGTTCCATTTTTATGGAAGAAACAGATGTTTATGATATCAAAAAGTCTAGTCTTTAATTTATCGTGAGAAATAGTCGTGGGAAGTTTTGAATGTTTCCTATTGAACAATACTTTGATTACATGGTTTGAACAAATTTGAATATTCATGTGTCGACATCGTTTAAAGCGTTTTACAAGGGGACGTGCTCTTGTCAGGGGGTATAATGAGATCGGAACTTTCAGTTCTAGAGTCATCTGAACCGGCCCCATGTACACCATAGTTGCAATCTCACCCGATTTTGTCGGGTTATACCCGATGTTTCGATCCGTAACCCGATTATTTTTTATGCCCCGGCAGGTCATACCTTTCACCCGATTTTCGGATTTGGTTTTGTAAATTAGATTGTGCATGTCATTTCATATTTATAACACAAGGTTGGACCTACGTAAACAGTTACTATGTCGATGGTCATGTACACTACAGAGAGGTCATCGAAGCAGATGTTAATAATTTTCTGTGAGTTTTGACAAATTGGGGGTTGATGTCATTATGCAAAATGGCTTCCATCAAGAAAAGATCCTTATCCGGGCCAACAGACACGCAAACAAAAACAAAATGATATTTATGTATCTACCAACAAATTTTGGAAATTTTATTTCTTGTTTTAAAAAGGCATTGAGGACAGCATGGAGCTTATTTTCTGTTGTGTAACTCGCACTATTGGATCTGGAGCCAAATTAATCTGACAAAACTTGCCAAAACGCAAAATCATGTAAAAATACTTTTGTCAAAAGTCATCTAATCACTGTCGTCATTTTTGACATCATCTTCGGATGCTAATATTGTAAAGAAAATACACACAGAATTCAGATCTAAAGTAAACAATAAAACTTTAATTGTCCTCTTATCATGTAAATTTAAGCAATCTTTGTCCTTCTTTGAATATTGTCCATCTCCATCAGTCTTGGGAACTCAAAATGTGCCACTGTCAGTTAAAATATACTCCCCTTCAATAGACAATGCACATATTTCTGTTGTAAATATGTTTGAAATATAAACACTTATAACACACATAATTCTAGTAAGTATCTCATAAATGCCGTTTCACATTTTGATCAGATTTTTTGCTTTCCAAAGAGGGTCAGGACCCTCTTTTTACATGTTGGAGGTTGGCAACTATGATGTACACCACATAGAATGAATGTCTCACACAAAGATTGAACGAGAATAGTTTAAGACGTACATATTGTACTTACAATGATACAGGGATTGGTTGTCGTTAATAAGTGTTATAGAATAAACCACCACTTACTTTCCATTATGTTGAAAGTTCCATTATTCTGCGATAGTAAATGTAAATAATGCAATAAAAAGCTTTATGATAGCATGAAGTTTAATTAACTAAAGGGATTTAATTTAAACATGCTTCATTTACTAGAATTAACCAATTATCTTGGCTCATGTTTTGACATTCAACAAAATTCTCTGTGTGTATTAGTATCATACATTGATCAAACTGAATAAAAAGATAACAAAACTAACCGACACAAATATCAAAACTGAAAGTAAAACTAACCGACACAAATATCAAAACTGAAAGTAAAAACGCATGATTCTGTAGCATCCCATAAATTGTCATCTTTGTTTTGCCATCTGATTGGGGAGGTATACCTGAATTGTATTACATTGTTTGATGTGAACGCCCACCACGAAGTCATTGTTGAATTCGACCAATGACAGCCCGAATGAGTCCTAACGTTACAACCGCTCACAATGTCGTTTCACATTAATCATGTTATACATACGTGCAATAGATTAAGGTCATTTATTTCCTCTACTTGAAACATATGTAAATATAATCCCAACAGATAGTACTCAATTTAGCATTCAACACGAAACTAAAAATATCTTAATTCTGGAGCTTCCTATGTCAATTTAATGTTTCTATGCAAGGTGAAGATAACGAACAGGGATCAATCTCACAACTCCTACAAGCAATACAAAATAGATAGTTGGGCAAACACGGACCCCTGGACACACCAGAGGTGGGATCAGGTGCCTAGGAGGAGTAAGCATCCCCTGTTGACCGGTCACACCCGCCATGAGCTCCATATCCTGATCATTTGACCCAATGCGAGGTTGTATTGACGAACTAGATCGTTATAACGACCATAGCATTTGCGAAATGCTGACTTCAATCGAGACTGTTGAAATCCCTGTACCATCTACTTGTTTGTCATTAGCTTACCTCGATTTAAAAACTGACTATACCCAGAACAAGCTTTTGCATATCGAATCAGTTGAGATATATAAACACCATATGCAGGTGATAATGGAATATTGCTACATAAATGTGGGAAGTTGACGATGGAGAAGCTGAAATCATCCCGTTTGTCATACAGTTGAGTTGTTAGTTTGCCGTTAATGTCTACTTTCAATAAAATATCTAAGTATGAAGCAGAAGTGGACGACTCTGTGGTGTCCTTTATTTCGAGCTCACAGGGATATATCAAATCGACATATGAATGAAAGCTATCATTGTTAATAGACAAAACGTCATCGATATATCTAAAAGTCGAATTGAAGGTCACAGCGAAAGATTTTTTCTTCTCACGTAGAAGTTTTTGAATAAATTCTGCTTCATATGAATATAAAAACAGGTCAGCTAACAAAGGAGCACAATTCGTGCCCATGGGAATTCCAACAGACTGTTGGAAGACCTGATCACCAAAGACCACGAAGATATTGTCAATGAGGAACTCTAGCATATTCTTAATTTCAACTTCAGAGTACTTGTGCGTGGAATCAGAGTGGTGTTTAATAAAGTAAGTTTTTGAGTGACTGATCACTAGATATGAATATTTCCGTTTTCCGTTTTTGTTGAAGAAGCAACTGTCGATGATGTCAAGAAGTCTAGTCTTTAATTTATCGTGAGGAATGGTCGTGTATAGTGTTGAAAAATCATAGGTTTTAATCTTATTGATTTGGGAAAAATTCTGTGATTTCAAGTTTACTAAAAGTTCTTTAGAATTTTTTAGAATCCACATTTGATTAACACCACTTCTGGCATATGTAGTCGCACAGTAAGTTTGAAGTTTCTCCTTCACAGCTGTTAACATTTTCGTGAGGAGCAAAGATAGGGGCTTGGTAGAGCACTTACTGGGTCCAGCAATGTATCTTTATTTGTAAGGGTCTTTATGTAGTTTAGGAATCCAGTATCGGTACGGTAACTCATATTCATTCGACCCATTGACTGGAATATTAAATGTGTCTAAAACTGAAGCATGGTTTTGAAGAATTTCGTCTTTTGAAAGGGCAGTTGGAGTATAAGTATGATTACCAAAAGTGGAATTAATGCCAAGTTCGTTTAAAATACAGTTGTAATAATGAGCCTTACAAGCAAAGACAATGTTGTTACTAGCTTTGTCAGCTGGAACCAAAACATATTCCTCATGTAACCTATCTAATTCTTTTATCACTTTTGGTTTACTAAACACAGAAGGATATATGGTACGTACTTTAGTTTTCATGTGTCTATACAGTTTGGGAATACATGTACATATATGTCTCAATACTTGATTTGTTCGAACAGTTATTGCATTGATGTTTTTACACGCACATCATATTTTAAAAAATGATATAGAGAAATACATTATCAGCTTCCGCACCATTATTTCAGCATGTTTCTTTTCTTCATGTATTCAATTTCTATACATTGAAGTAGAATTTATTCAAATACTTCAACGTGAGAAGAAAATATCTCTTGTTGTGGCCTTCAATTTGACATTTAGATATATCGACGACGGTTTGTCTATTAACAATAACTTTCATTCATATGTCGATTCGATATATCCCTGTGAGCTGGAAATAAAAGACACCACAGAGTCGCCGACTTCTGCTTCATACTTAGATATTCGCAGGTAGTTTAATTAAGGCTTCCCATAAAATGTAACGTCATAATGGAAAATGACGTCTAGTCACCCTGCAAACTTGAGCTGTTATGACGGGGAGAGTGTCATCAACTTTAGACCTTATTGCAAAATTTACGTGTATGAATTGTATTTTAAAATCTTATATGTCCGAACATTTTGAAATAGTTTATTTAATTACCCTTAATCAAAATTCAGCGTGTTCAAACTGCTTTCGAAAAATACACTTTTGAAATTTACTGTTTTATACCAGTGGTTAGAGGCAGAATTTATGATGCGTTTATAAAAGAGTCTAGCGCAGGCAATTGATGAGGATCCATTTGAAATATTTTACGGAAATCCTAAAAGGAGTTTGTTCTCTACCTTAATCTTGCTTGGAAAAAATGTCTGATGACTTTGTTTGAATACAGATTACCCTCAAATATGTCGGTAAGTTGAACTCTTCATGAAATACATGTATTTTTATGCACGTAATACTACCATTTTCCCCCCAAGAACAGTTCGGGTACACAAGGTTACCTTGAGTTTATCTATGAAACAAAAAGGTCAAAATAATTGTTTAATAAGCTGCAAGCAATTTATGTGAAATACTTTAAACAATTCTAAATGGCCGTCACGTGATCATTTGTTGAGATCATAAACACGTTTTTTTTTTCTATAAAAATGAAACATGGAAATATTTATATCTTGTGTTCTTGTGTTCCGTCATCCAAATCCCCCCTTATACTATTATGATTCTCATGCATAAGTACACTGAAGTTGATATCAAAACGATGTCGGGTTTCTTCATTGAGAATATCGTCGTAGTCTCTGGGTATCTGGTCTTCATACAGTCTGTTGTCATTCCGATGGACACAAATTGTGCTCCTTTGCTAGTTGACTTACGAGGAAGTTGGTATCTTAATACTAAATAATTTCATACTTCGATAAGTAGGTTTAATTTATAACTGTCAATCTAACATTCTTCTCATTCACAACTTCCAGGGGTCCGTTATTGCCCAACTATCTATATTGTATTGCTTATAGGAGTTATGAGATTGATCACTGTTCATCATCTTCCCCTTTCATGAGAGAGAGAGAGAGAGAGAGAGAGAGAGAGAGTTTACTAATAATTTTTGGTGCTTCAAAAAAAACTTACGTTTAATTTTTCTACCTACTTAATGATAGCATTTGGAGCCTTATGTACCAGCGGCCAATAAGAGGATAGATAGGTAAGATGAGGTGAGGAACGATAGCATTTATTCCGTAAAACTGACTGAATGATTTTTGTTTTAAAATTATATAGTGTATAAATTGACGATAACGTCTACAATGTCAAATTAATTCGATCCGCGGAGCGAATAACATGATTATGGCCATTATTTCTAATCTTACGATGATTTTCAATACTTTGAATGAAAATGTATTTAAAATTTTTAAAAATCAATGCGTCGGCCGGGAATTGAACCCTGATCGACTGCTTGGAAGGCAACCATGCTGACCATTACACCACCGACGCTATATTTTGTAAGTTAATAAGACATATCCTTCAGGTAAGCAACAGGTGAATATGCGCGATAGACAACTGTATTACTTTTCAAAGTGAAAAGGTTACAATCATTTTCAGTAGAGTATAACATTAATTACTTTTGACCCGCTATTATTATTTGTGAAATAAAAGTTTTCTTTGTCAAAGTCGAGTTCAAACTCAATCTGTCAGATGTGTGACTTTTATAAAGTAAAAGGTTACAATTATTTTCAATACAAAGTATAACATTAATTACTTTTGAACCAGGGACCTATGTTAGTATATAGGTCCCTATGTTAGTGTATAGATCTCTATGTTAGTATATAGGTCTCTATGTTAGTATATAGGTCTCTATGTTAGTATATAGATCTCTATGTTAGTGTATAGGTCCCTATGTTAGTATATAGGTCTCTATGTTAGTATATAGATCTCTATGTTAGTATATAGATCTCTATGTTAGTATATAGATCTCTATGTTAGTATATAGATCTCTATGTTAGTATATAGATCTCTATGTTAGTATATAGGTCCCTATGTTAGTGTATAGATCTCTATGTTAGTATATAGGTCTCTATGTTAGTGTATAGGTCTCTATGTTAGTGTATAGATCTCTATGTTAGTATATAGGTCTCTATGTTAGTGTATAGGTCTCTATGTTAGTATATAGATCTCTATGTTAGTATATAGATCTCTATGTTAGTATATAGGTCTCTATGTTAGTATATAGGTCTCTATGTTAGTATATAGATCTCTATGTTAGTATATAGGTCCCTATGTTAGTGTATAGGTCCCTATGTTAGTATATAGGTCTCTATGTTAGTATATAGGTCTCTATGTTAGTATATAGATCTCTATGTTAGTATATAGGTATCTATGTTAGTATATAGATCCCTATGTTAGTATATAGGTCTCTATGTTAGTATATAGATCTCTATGTTAGTATATAGGTCCCTATGTTAGTATATAGGTCCCTATGTTAGTATATAGGTCTCTATGTTAGTATATAGGTCCCTATGTTAGTATATAGGTCTCTATGTTAGTATATAGATCTCTATGTTAGTATATAGGTCTCTATGTTAGTATATAGATCTCTATGTTAGTATATAGGTCTCTATGTTAGTATATAGGTCTCTATGTTAGTATATAGATCTCTGTTAGTATATAGGTCTCTATGTTAGTATATAGATCCCTATGTTAGTATATATGTCCCTGTTTTGAACAGCTTCTTGTGTTTTATACATTGAACTATTTCCTTCACTCTTAATATTTCATCTGACACTAGTGGTGGGAGTTTAGTAGGAGTATCCAAATATCTTTCAAGAACACTGACATATCCATGTGTCGACATCGTAGAAAATGTTTGATTACAAGGGGACATGCTCTTGTCAGGGAATATAATGAGAACGGAATTCTCAGTTCTAGTGTCGTCAGATCCGGCTCCATGTACAGTGACTTGAACACCACACAGAATGAATGTCTCACACAAAGATTGAACGAGAATAGTTTAAGACGCACATATTGTACTTACAATCGTCCAGGGATTGATGGTCTTTAATAAGTGTTAGTTTTCATTACATTCGACTTTGCATTATTATACAATATGCCTATAGTAAATGTAAATAATGCAATAAAAAGCTTCATGCTGATACGAATTTTAATTAACTAAAGGGATTTAGTTTAAACATACTTCATTGACTAAAATTAACCAATTATGTTGGCTGATGTTTTGACATTCAACCACATTCTCTCAGGAGTGTTACTATTATACATTTCAAACATTGACCCAAAAATGTGTATAAAAAGATAACAAAATTGACCGACACACATATCAAAACAGAAAGTAAAGAAAGCACGATCTTGGAGCATTGCATTAATTGTCATCCTTGTTTTGCCTCCTGATTGGGGAAGTATACCTGAATTGTCTCACGTTGTTTGATGTGAACGCCCACCACGAAGACTTTATTCACTTTGACCAATAACAGTGCGAATGAGTCCTAAAATTACCTCCGGTCACAATGTCGTGTGACATCTAGTGTAGCAGGGGCCCCTGGGCAGTCTGCACTAGAAATCTACACCATCGTCGTCGTCCTGTGACATTAATCATATTATACATACGTACAATAAGATAAAGTCATTTATTTCCTTTACTTCAAACATATGTAAATCTAATCACAACAGATAGTGGTTAATCTAGCATACAACATGATATTAAAAAATAATTCATTTTCGGAGTTCCCAATGTCAAATTAATGTGTCTCTATATTTTGGAAATACATTATATTAATCATCAATACAAGATTTACTCCTGCAGTTTTTCTATTGGTGTTTTGTATACACACAACATATCTTTAAAAATAATGTAGAGAGATACATTATCGGCTGCCGCACCATTATTTGAGCATTCTTCTTTTCTTCTCGTATACAATTTCTATATATTTAGGTCTTTCAATCGGAATTTGTAACACTATATTTTTTTATTTCTTGTTATTGATATCTAATTATAATTGTTTGTCACTAATATTCAGTTATAGTAAGTGATTTCTACTAGGTTTTGATACAATCCTTCGCGTTCATGCTTTCGATGCTCTGTTATGTATGACTATTTTAATGTATAACCGGAAAGCCTGGGGAAGAATAGTGCGTGCAGTAACAACGTCACCTTCTTGAAATAAAGAATCATCATTAAACAAACTATGATAATGCATAATGACTAGGTTATCTAGAACATTTTTCATTTCTTCATTCTTTATGTGTATATTGTATCACCTTTTGCGAGAAACAAAGTAGAGCCAATTAATCAGATGTTTATGAAGAAAAAGTTTGAAGTGCAATGGTTTAAATTTGTTTCATTAAAACCACACAAAAATTAAGCTAATCAAGCTAAATACCAATGTATCAAAAATATTTGTTCACCCAACCTCTCTTCTATGCTATAACTTTTCCTTATTCTCTGAACAATAGTTTCAAAAAAATAAAAATGGCGAACAGTAATCAATCAACTAAATCCTATAAAGAATACAAAACTAAACGTAGGGAAAACACGAACCCCTGGACATACAAGGGGTGGGATTAGGTGCCTAGGATGTCTAGGCATCCCCTATAGACCGACCAAACCCGCTCTGAATAGGTGAACGGAGTAATCCGTAGTCAAAAGCAGTGGGTAAAATACGGTCTAACAATAAGAATGAATCACGCAAGACGGCATTTTACCAAAATGGCAGGTTTTATTTGTAAATTAGATCGTTATAACGACCATAGGATTTGCAATTTACTTACTTTAAACGGGACAGTTGAAACCCTTGCAAAAGCATCATATTTGTTAATATGCTGCCTCGATTTAACAACTGACCATAGGCAGAACAAGGTTTCGCGTATCGAATCATGCAGTTGAAAGACCTAAACACAATGTACAGGTGATAATGGAATATTACTAGATAGATATGGGACGTTCACGATGGAGAAGATGAATTCATCCAGTTTGTCATCAAGTTGAGTTATTAGTTTGCCGTTAACATCCATGTTCAATAAAATATCCAAGAATAAAGAATATACAGAAGACTTGTGTGTTTTATTTCGAGTTCTCTAGGATATATCGAGTCGACACATGAATGGAAATGATTAATTAATATATAATACGTCCTCGTTATATCTAAATGTCGATTTGAAGGTCACAGCCAGAATTTTTTCTTTTTATTTAGAAGGTTTTGAATGAATTCTGCCTCAATCGTAAGAATATAAAAAAAAACATGTCACCTAGTAAAGGACCACAATTCCACATAAACCCTATCTGATATGATATCTTACATACATGTATATATTTATTGATAATCAGCTCACAATGAAAGATCGCATGTGCATTTTCACTGCTATGCTATCAATTTAAAAGAAAATGTTTGAAAATTGCGTCGGCCGGGAATTGAACCCGGATCGACTGCTTGGAAGGCAACCATGCTGACCATTACACCACCGACGCTTGTCTGTGTTGAAAAATCGTATGACAAACTTTATTTCGTAGCATAGAGGTGATCTACAGATGAGGGACACATGTATGCCCAACAAGTTAATACAGACATTGTTCTTCATGATTTTTGTTGTCGGCTTTATAATTGATCGATCAATAAATTGAATTTAAAATCGAGGGGACAGCAGATCAGAAATCAGCTAATTAGGCAGATTTTTGTGCGATTTGCTAAAGTAAGGCATTTCAACCCTCTTGGGCTGTTTTACAAAATGAGGTGACGCATGCGCTGAAGTCATTGTTTATCGTGGAGGCGAATATGTACAGTACACGACACGAGTTTTATACACCCCACCGTGGAAAGACCACGGTGGAAAATCCACGGAGATACACCGTGTCCTCCGTGTTCCACGGTGTGTGTTATTTGCGAATACACACAGCTGCTAAAAGCTTTGTTCTAGCCACGGGCCTTGCGGGAGATGTGAAAATGTGCCGCAGGCCAAATAATCAAGATAAGGGTGGAATTTTAAGAAAAGAAAAAAAATGTCATTATTTTCCCTCCTGATACTTATATTGTTTTTCAGCATTTTGAGCCAATTCTAACGATACCAAACACTATATATTATGTTTTTAAGAAAACCTGGTTTTGAATTTTTTTCTTTAATAGTTTTCTTTCTTCATTAAAATATTCTTAAATTCTATGTTTAAATAATGCGTACTTGCAGGCAATTCCTGTTTTGAATGCGAATTAGTATATTCAATAAATGAAAAACATACATGTACAACATGTGATAGGGATATTTAATAATTACCGATGTGCTCTCTCTCTCTCTCTCTCTCTCTCTCTCTCTCTCTCTCTCTCTCTCTCTGACAAATGCGCTGTTTAACATAATTACTTCCATCATATTGTGTTAATATGCATCTTGACAAATATAACTTGATCCAATATAGAAATTAGAGCATTGTCGATGATTAACAAATTGGAATTAATTTATTACGTAATTAATAGAAGCAAAAATACAAACCATCGAATGAATTATTTTTAAAATCCCGAGTTAATTACATTTGACCGAGACTTATGTTCGATGTACTTTGATAAGAGGTTTTCATTTAAAAAAAATGTTCATCGGGAGTGTCTGGATAATTCAATGATTTTTGTATAATAAGTATATACCATGCAAATTCCTAGGGTCTTTGTCACAGTATGAAAAATGTGAAATATATTGGGTCGGCGCGATATCAGATCTAGTCTAAGATCACGGGTATCTTGCGCCGACCCAATATATTTCACACTTTCCGCAAGCACTTCTGTTGATTTCAAATACACGGATTAGCTGACCCCCATTGTTCTACTGAGGCGAAAACTCCTTCGAATTTGCATGGAATGTACAAGTTATACACAGGTCATTGTTATAGTCATACATCATAGTACCGCAAACCCGACAAACATTTTTTTTTTATTTTGAATAAGTTATTGAATGACGAAGTATGACCAAACTGCAGATTAAACTTTATAGTGCCCCGTGTTAACATTACTTATATTTTTCAATGTATCAGTAGGGGTATGTTGCCGGTTAAGTTGTGTAAATTTCTTGACAAGCAATAAAATAACAACAAAAATGGTGCTTAAATTGTCCGATTACGAAAACCTTAAATTGGGAGCGTGTGTGTGTGTGTGGAGGGGGGGGGGGGGGGGGTAGTAGTCTGAAACTGTCTCAATTCCCCCTTCCGACTTCAATTTCTTAAATCGTGCAGTGGGTAGGTCGCTACAAGCTACAAGGCTAAATCCTTAACTTTCAAGTTTTCAAATTACACCCTCTCCGATTCTACGTGCTTGTAATCAATATATCAATATTTAAGGATGTAAATCTGCAACTACATGTAGTTCATGAAAAAGACTAATATCAATATAAACAGAAATGACTTAACGATTATTTGCTTTTATTCATATACGCTATCGATTATTAAAATCTTTAATTTAATCTTTAGATGTATTAGATAATGAAAGCAACAGAGAGAGAGAGAGAGAGAGAGAGAGAGAGCGGGCATTGGCAATCATTGATTATAATATTTATGATTGTATGCAGATACGGGAAGTTTAATACGTTCAATATAAATCTTGAAAGTACAATTTCTTTCTGATTAATTATCCATCCCCTTTCATTCTGATATTGTTTTTTATTTCCCATTTTGTTTTCTTTACATGTTAAATTTTTCGGCTGGTCCGGGTTAGGACTAATGAATGAGTAACCCCCCCCCCCTTCCAAAACGATGTTACGTGCTTAGCTGTCTATCTCCCTCTCAGTCAAAAATAAAATAAATACATGCTATATATACTGCAACATCATTGGATTTACTGGATAATTCTTCGATTTCACCTTCATAATACATGTTAATGCAAGCGGACTATCTAGGCTCCCCCCCCCCCCTACCCATCTTCGCTAGCCGAGATTATTCGTCCACGAAGGCACAGTTGACTCAAAACCCATTGCTAGCGGAGATTAGATGAATTTTACCCCCGTATTATGTTATAACTGACCAAAACCTTGTACGTTTGTTTTACAACTTTCATTCAGAAGACGCGCAAGTTATTGAGTTACTGAATAAACGAGAAAAGGTCTGCATTTTTATTTTAGTGGTTGTCAACTCTATACTTTGTGATATTTCAAGACTTCATGGATTGTACTCAACTCAATTTGTTGGATCTCATCACCATTATGCAATGGTATACAGAAATATAAAGACAAAAAGCTGTTATATATACATTTAGTAAATAATACATGCGTGTAATAAAGTATTTTTCAAGTTAGAAAAAAAACCTTAAAAAACCGTGTTATTATTAATGTGAAGTATGGGCATTCTAGGTAGGGGAGCACATCTTATTTTATTATTTTCTTAATGAAAGTACGGAGTTTTCTAAAGGTTTGTTTAAAAGTAAAGATATTCTTAATTTTTATTTGTTTAGGTGATAAAAATTTGATTCTTTGCTCACATTGCTTCACAGTTGAGTACATAATGAAATTCATCTCCAATGTAAACATGTACATGTATATAGCTGACCTTAATCACATATTCCTAATTACAATGAAAACTTTACGTAAAAATAAACCATTGCTTATGGTACACATTTCTTTGAACTGCTATTTATCAAATTGAAATTACTGGCATGTGATTGTCGTTGTTCACGACCCTTCTTTTATTTGGTGAAATTGTGCTGCACGTGCCGTGAAACAATGTACCGACGAGTGGTAGGAATAACACAGGTGTTTATATACAGGATGTCGAGAATTTGGGCGTTTCATAAAAGGGTGTGAGCGTCTGCAGGGAAGTCTACAATCGGATATGTACCGAAAACACCAACGTATCATTAAACAACAATTACAAGAATTGAATGATTGATAGCTAATTTCTAAATAAGTAATGGGGTGGGGGCTTGCATGCTGGCTAAGCGAAAAGGTTTTTGGGGTGAATCATTTCGGAAATTATTTCTTTGTTTTATCACACGGAGGTACACGGTGGCATCGACGGAGGTACAGGTGACATCCACGGAAATGCGCGGTGGCATCCACGGAGATCCTCCGTGGACTTCAATGTCTAGCTCGCGCGGAAAAATAGGACTTCAAAGGTGCCGACATTTTTAAAGGTCCACCGTGTTTGGGGCAAATTTGTTCCACCGCGTTGCGTGGAACACGCATAAAACTCGTGTCGTGTACTGTAGTGTTTGAAATGACGACGATTATCGTTGCTTTAGTGTGGAATTGAATGGTTTGAATTGTATTCCCTTGCGGCAAAATCATTCATGAATTGATTTATGTAAGTTTTCGAACGATTCACATCAAATGTAAGCTGAAATGAATTCAAACCGAAGCGCGACTGATTTCCCACATATTTTATGAAGGCTTGGACAGAAACGAGGGGGATAGGAAAGACCGAATATAAAAAAAAAACCTCGTTTCCACAGAAATTAGCAAATCTCAATCGATGTTATAAGATGTGTTAGTAAAACTATGGAAAAAATTGTCTCTGAACAATTCCATTGCAATAATTCACTTTAGCATTACTAAGAACGATTTTATACCGCCCTCTATACAGCAGGTACATACAATCAAGGGGGCGCTGGCCTCCACTTTTTTTTTACAATGCCCATCATTTGTTATATTTTGTACTGCAATTAAAAAGTGGATGAGATTCTCCACTAATTAGCATAAGTTGTGAATGAGAAGAATGTTAGATTGATAGTTATGAATTAAACCTACTTAGCGAACTATGAATATATTTAGTATTAAGATACCAACCCCCTCGTAAATCAACTAGCAATGGAGCACAATTCGTGCCCATCGCATTTCCAACAGACTGTAGGAAGACCCGATCCCCAGAGACTACGACGATATTCTCAATTAAGAAACCCGACATCTTTATAATATCAATTATAGTGTACTCGTGCGTGAGAATCATAATTCTATAAGGGGGAATTTGGATGACGGAACACAAGATACGAATATATCCGAGTTTCAATTTTATAGAAAAAAACATGTTTATGATCTCAAAAATCTTACCATTTGATTTATCATGAGAAATGGTCGTGGAAATTCTTGAATGTAAAATGTGTACGGTATCCTATCGAACAATGTGTTAATTCTTAAACACCCCCTGTTTTTACAATTACTAATCCCCTTTCTTAAATTCCCTATTACCAAACTCTGCTTTTTGAGAAATTTGATTGTAAATGTAGGAGATGTACTAAATGAGATACCAGGAGTTTGGCAAACGGATGACTAACACATTTTGAGCGGACGACGGACAACAAAATGTCCACTTGATACTGACTTCATGCACTTAATTTGATTGATACCATGTTACGTACGGCGTACTCCAGATTCCTCCATCAGGTTGGCAATATCTTTAACGTGTTAATTGCTGTCATGTATTCTAACATGTGTACCAGGATGTGTTTGTATTTGTAAACTTGCATACCTAATGAAATAGGAGGATAGACTCGCAAAACGGTGTGTGACTTCGTGGAAGAGGACTGAGTCGGTACCTACTAGTGTGACTTCGTGGAAGAGGACTGAGTCGGTACCTACTAATGTGACTTCGTGGAAGAGGACTGAGTCGGTACCTACTAGTGTGACTTCGTGGAAGAGGACTGAGTCGCTACCTACTATTTACTTCTGAAATGTTTTGGTGACCAGCCAATTTCAAAATTCTGAAGTTTGATAATTGCAGTCAACAAACCTTATACAAAATTAATTTCAAAATGAAATTTGAGCTATAAACATTTATTTTTATTTTTTGTAAGATAAAAACTGTATCCTTCCAATCTCATTATATTAAGATTGCATTCTTCTAAAACACTAGTATATTGAATATATATAAGCGGGATCATTCTACTCTGACCCTCCCTCGTTTACTGATAGGAAATGACATTATTTATTATCTTACGATAATTTTCGGTACTTTGAATGAAAAATTATTTAAAACTTTTTAAAAGCATTCTCACTGCCGTGCTATAAAACTAAACGAAAAGGTTTTACAAAAATTGCGTCGGCCGGGAATTGAACCCGGATCGACTGCTTGGAAGGCAACCATGCTGACCATTACACCACCGACGCTGTATTTTATAATTTAATAAGACTTGATTCGCCTCATATCCTTCAGGTAATCAACAGGTGAATATGATCGATACTCGATACGGTATCATTATCATTATGATTTTGAAAAAGGTTCTCTTCTTTACCTTCGAATTTAAAATCAAATGGGTAACTGCATTACCTTTTCAAAGTGAAAATGTTACAATCATTTTTAGTACAGAGTATGAAAATTAATTACCGGTTCTACTAAACAGAGTACTTTCGAGTACGTTGGTAAAACTTCATAATTAATGCAATTTAACCACTCTTCGTAGATGTTTTTACTTTAATTTAGCCTTTAAAAAATGAATATCTGGAATATATTGTGTTTGTTTTCATTATTTTAAGGATTAAGGGAGTTTACCGTTTGATCATGATCCCATTATTTAATACTAACGCGTTACGGTTATCTTATTTTTAAATATTAAAGTATTTTTATTGTCAACTGAACAGTGAATTCCTTGAAAATAAAGCATTGGTATTTGAATCTAAATATAAATGAAATAATGGATTAGAACTTCAATTTTTAACTTATGCAGGAGATCTTGCTCCAACATTTTCTCCTTCTGTAATCTGCATTTTATTTAATATATATAAATAGAAAAACTTGCAAAGGATATAAGATTATTCAGAAAGATTTTTTTTTAAAACTATTTTTGTTTTCATGGAAAAATATAAGTGCATAACCATTTCATTTATTAATTATCATCTAAAACAATCTTTATGTCTTAAAATGCTGAGAAAGGTCACCGCAGCTAGTTTTTGCTGTATCATATTACATTGGAGGATCAGACATATTGAATTATTTTGTCATTGTTTATTTTCTTTCTCCATTTCAGTGATATTTTCAGTGGAGTTGGGCGGACAAATTATGTACCCTCCATAGAATATTCATTTCCAAATAGACTAAGTTCAAGAACCTGTAATTTATCGTGAGATATAGACCCGAGGTGCAGAATGTGTTATAATGTAAAACTTATACGGTACCAATTTTGATGCACCAGATGCGCATTTCGACAAATAATGTCTCTTCAGTGATGCTCAACCGAAATGTTTGAAATCCGAAATAACTATGAAGTTTTAGATCTAAATATAGCCAAAAACAGCGTGCCAAACAAGTGGAGCCAAATTCGTCCAAGGATAATGTATTGTATATATAACGTGAGATATGGACCTGAGGTGCTGAGTATGTTATAAATATATTGTACATGTATATATAACGTGAGATATGGACCTGAGGTGCTGAGTGTGTTATTAATGTATTGTATATATAACGTGAGATATGGACCTAGGGTGCTGAGAATGTTATAAATGTATTCTACATGTATATATAACGTGAGATATGGACCTGATGTGCTGAGTGTGTTATAAATATATTCTACATGTATATATAGCGTGAGATATGGACCTGAGGTGCTGAGTGTGTTATAAATATATTCTACATGTATATATAGCGTGAGATATGGACCTGAGGTGCTGAGTGTGTTATTAATGTATTGTATATATAACGTGAGATATGGACCCGAGGTGCTGAGTGTGTTATTAGTGTATTGTATATTTAACGTGAGATATGGACCCGAGGTGCTGAGTATGTTATAAATGTATTGTACATGTATATATAACGTGCGACCTGAGGTGCTGAGTGTGTTATTAATGTATTGTATATTTAACGTGAGATATGGACCTGATGTGCTGAGTATGTTATAAATGTATTGTACACGTATATATAACGTGAGATATGGACCCGAGGTGCTGAGTGTGTTATTAATGTATTGTACATGTATATATAACGTGAAATATGGACCTGAGGTGCTGAGTGTGTTATAAATGTATTGTATATCTAACATGAGATATGGACCCGAGGTGTTGAGTGTGTTATTAATGTATTGTACATGTATATATAACGTGAAATATGGACCTGAGGTGCTGAGTGTGTTATTAATGTATTGTATATCTAACGTGAGATATGGACCCGAGGTGTTGAGTGTGTTATTAATGTATTGTACATGTATATATAACGTGAAATATGGACCTGAGGTGCTGAGTGTGGTATAAATGTATTGTACATGTATATCTAACGTGAGATATGGACCTGAGGTGCTGAGTGTGGTATAAATGTATTGTACATGTATATATAACGTGAGATATGGACCTGAGGTGCTGAGTGTGTTATTAATGTATTGTATATATAACGTAAGATATGGACCTGAGGTGCTGAGTGTGTTATTAATGTATTGTATATTTAACGTGAGATATGGACCTGATGTGCTGAGTATGTTATAAATGTATTGTACATGTATATATAACGTAAGATATGGACCTGAGGTGCTGAGTATGTTATAAATGTATTGTACATGTATATGTAACGTGAGATATGGACCCGAGGTGCTGAATGTTTTTGTGGTTGTTATATGTATTTATCTACGGGTTTGTTACATGTATAACGTATAGCACAATGATAAACGGGAGGATCCAGGAATGTTTAAAGGAAGGTCTGCCAATGATTGTGGTTTTTTAAGGGGAGATACACCCTCAAAATGCCCAATTTGTACCTTTTTAATCAAATTTGTCTGACCAACACCCAGACCCCCTCTCTCTCCCTCTGGATCCGCCACTGACAAACTATTTCCTTTCCTCCTGCCTTGCCGCACTGCATCATGTTTTGTAAGTATAAGTTACAATGTATGTATTACATTTAGTAACATTTACAATTTGTTTGTATCATTAAGGAGAAAGAACAATAAGTTGTAAGAACGTTTTTCTATTCTTTTGATCAATAAAGTATGTTCGCAACTGCTGATTCGGCTATTTTATTCATGTAAGTCTGTTGTTTTTATGCCACTGCAATTATTCTATTTTTTGGTATATGAATTAAATAGCAATACAGATTTAGAATATAAAGTTGCACGTTTTAACATCCAGTGGAAAAAAACATATTTAATTTTTAAATAAAGTACGTTCATATGGTCCACTGATTTCTGCTCAGAAATTTTCTATAGATAGATGAACATTTACAGACAGTGGACAAAATACCTGAAATTTCAATTGCTATTTCATTTAAATGATAAATTTCTTAAATGCTAGTTTGATACCATTTCTAATATCTAAAACAGATATGACCTTAGTCTTCATACAAGTACGGATACACACAAAATAAAACATAATTATAATAAAGTAAAGAAATAGTAAACATTGATATATTTTTTTCTGCAAATTTTAGAATAATCAAATCAGAGTATGTTGAATTGTACATGTACGTCATTGAGGTAAAATAATGTTTAGAATAACAGTGTTTGATTTTACAGAATCTGCTATACATCCATGAGATTTCATGCTCAAAGAAATATAATCCTATGCGTCTAGTCTGAATATATTTTATTGAATTACATAAGCCAAATATTTTCGAACAGAAGTTCAGACAATAAACAATATGTTGACTGTAAGTAACGAATAGAAAATTAATACAGATACAGGAATCAAGAGGAAACTGTGAAAAGATATGATTCTGTTGTAGTTCTGAAAAAAATGTCAGCTGCTTGGCTTTTGATTGGGCGAGTATTTCTTTTTGTACATACCGTGATATGTAAGCCCACCCTGAGAAATGCGATCGTCTGACCAATGATACAATGAATTGTAATGGGCTAATTCACACTGATGAAAGGCGAAGATAACGAACAGTGATCAATCTCATAACTCCTATAAACAATACAAAGTAGATAGTTGGGCAAGCACGGACCCCTGGACACAAACAGAGGTGGGATCAGGTGCCTAGGAAGAGTAAGCATCCCCTGTCGACCGTTCATACCCGCTGTGAGCCCTATATCTTGATCAGGGAAACAGAATTACTCGTAGTCAAAATCAGTGTGTTAAGAACGGTCTAATAATCGGTATGAAACATGTCAGACAGCATTTGACCCAATGATAGGTAATCATAGGTTGTATTGACGAACTAGAAATTTATAACGACCATAGAATTTGCGAAATGTTGTCTTCAATCGAGATTGTTGAAACCCCTGTACCATCAAATTGTTTGTCAGTAGCTTGCCTCGATTTAAAAACTGGCTATACGCAGAGCAAGCTCTTGCGTATCGAATCAGTTGAGAGATATAAACACCATATGCAGGTGATAATGGAATATTGCTACATAAATATGGAAAGTTGACGATGGAGAAGCTGAAATCATCCCGTTTTTCATAAAGTTGAGTTGTTAGTTTGTCGTTAATATCTACTTTCAATAAAATATCTAAGTATAAAGCAGAAGTGAACGACTCTGTGGGGTCTTTTATTTCGAATTCATATATCAAAGGATGTATCAAATTGCCATATGAATGAAAGTTATTATTAATAATAGATCTCCTCTTCCGGGTTGTCTCCTCCAATTAAATTCTTGGAAGTATTAATGAACAGTACAAGCATTGATGTCGTGCACAAGCCTTTGTTTGAGTGTTGTTCCACTTCTTTCAATATGAAACGCGTCAGCAATATTTTATTTATCCCTGTTCTTCCATTATTGGATGAAGTAGTACATATACAGTTGACAAATTACTGTATTCATACACACTTCTTGGACTTATTCAGAAATCCTTTCATACAGTGCAGATTGCAATACCAGTGCTGTTTACTATTATCAAAGAGAATGGATCTCGCGGCCGAAAATGAAAACTAATAATAATAATGTCCTTTATTTAAACAGGATAGCACAATTAGTTTAGAACTAGTTTATATTGTGGTCCTGAAAACATATATACAGACAGCAGTATTATACAGATACAATATAAAATAGTATATGAAGGTATGTTGTATACATACATGTATGCTATTTACATATACAATATACACATTTACAAAACTGAATATTTTTGCCATCTTTTGGACACAAAAATCGCTCTCTTTATAGATCTGTCCATCTATCTATCTATCTATTTATCTATCTATCTATTTATCTATCTATCTATTTATCTATTTATCTATCTATCTATTTATCTATCAATCTATCTGTTTATCTATCTATCTATTTATCTATCTATCTATCACTAAAATAAAACCAACATCAGGAACAGCACGCACCAGGGGTGGGAATAGGCATCTAGGAGGAGTAAACATTCCCTGTTGACCGGTCACACCCGCTGTGAACCCGATAAGAGAAACCACACGTTAAATTATATACAACTATGACCCTGCGCAAGCGCAGGAAATCACAAATAATATTGCATAGAGGAAGGACTTTTAATGCGTGTTTGCGCATATGTATTGAATGAGAGATATCTTTAATTGAAATGAATCTAAGAACAATTTATGAAAATTGCGTGCTTTAGTTCTGTTATATTTATTGATAAACCTTGATTAATAGAAAGTTACTTAGAGCTCCAAATTAAATGCTACTTATATAGCAAAAATGATCTCTCTCTCCGTATTGGAAATTTGGAATGATTTTACGAAAGCAATTGTAATCTGCAGTGACGGGTTTCAAATTGAAGGTAAATTGTGGTCTTTTGTTGAGAAAATAAATAAGCGATGAAATAAGCAATAATTACTTCCACTCTCGGAGAAGTAATCATATCAGGTCTATAAAATACTGGTCAGGTCTTTCAAAAGTTTGTTGGAATTCCAATTTGCACGAATTGTGCTCCTTTGTTAGTTGACCTGTTTTTATATTCATATCAAGCGGAATTTGTTCAAAAACTTCTACAAATAAAATCTCTTTCTGTGGCCTTCAATTCGACAATACAATATATCGACGACGTTTTATCTATTATTAATAATAACTTTCATTCATATGGCGATTTGATACATCCTTTGATATATGAATTCGAAATAAAAGACCCCACATAGTCGTTCACTTCTGCTTTATACTTAGATATTTTATTGAAAGTAGATATAACGACAAACTAACAACTCAACTTTATGAAAAACGGGATGATTTCAGCTTCTCCATCGTCAACTTTCCATATTTATGTAGCAATATTCCATTGTCACCTGCATATGGTGTTTATATCTCTCAACTGATTCGATACGCAAGAGTTTGTTTTGCGTATGGTCAATTTTTAAATCGAGGCAAGCTACTGGCAAACAAGTTGATGGTACAGGGGTTTCAACATTCTCGTTTAAAGTAAATATTTCGCAAATTCTATATTCGTTATAACGATCTAGTTTGTCAATACAACCTAGCATTGGGTCAAATGCTGTCTGACATGTTTCATACCGATTATTAGACCGTTCTGAACACACTGATTTTGACTACGAGTAATTCTGTTTACCTGATCAAGATATAGGGCTCACAGCGGGTGTGACCGGTCGACAGGGGATGCTTACTCCTTCTAGGCACCTAACCCCACTTCTGGTGTCTCCAGGGGTCCGTGTTTGCCCAGCTATATATTTTGTATTGCTTATAGGAGTTCTGAGATTGATCACTGTTCGTTATCTTCACCTTTCACTTTGAAGAATATGTTAATATTGAAAGCTGTAGTATTGAAACACGTTATCGTTCTCTTTGGGTATGCATCAATGGTACTAGCTTTGGGAATGTGTTTCGTGATCAATGGAAAGGGGTAATTCAAATTCTTGCAAACTATGTTTTCAAATTGAAAAATCTCGTTGGCTTTGATTGTCATAAAATATAACTTTGTACACATATAATTGTGTTTGTTTGTAACTGTTTATATTAAATTGTATAATGTTCTAGTACTCAATTTCCCATAACTCTACATTACTTTGGAGGAAATAAAGATATATGAATAATGGAATTACGAGGCGTCAATTTTTTATTACAGAAAATAAGAAATATATAAGCTTTGCATTTTCTAGAAACAAGAAAAGTGGACATTGCATGTGTTTACAATATACATGCACTACTGCAAGATTATAAGTGGATGCGGTCATCAGTTAGTTTACTGTACTACATCAGGCAGGTTTTTCAAATTTACATCCGGTACTGGGTTAGCTGATGACTTCAGTGATAAGTACAACCGTTCCCAAAGCCACATCCGAGTCTTTGTGTTGTAAAAATCTACTTTGGAAACTTGTTGAAGATAACCTGGAACTTCACATTCGTCTAAACAAATAGGGAGAATCCGTCTCTCTTTACCAGCTAGAAGTATAAAATGAATGAAATGGAAGGTGAGAATTCAGTTTAGTCTGCTACAATAGAAATAGACTTTATTGATGATTGTACAGCATCGCAATATAATCGCCTTAAAGGACATTAGTTCTTAAGCTTTTGAACACAGCTGCGCAGAATGCTATGTCTAAGTATTTACTGTTTCAATACTGATCCCATTGGTGTCACTAATCTATTAATGAACCCTCTCCACTTAAAAAAAGAGCTTGTTCTGCGTATAGCCAGTTTTTAAATCGAGGCAAGCTACTGACAAACAAGTTGATGGTACAGGAGTTTCAACAATTTCGATTGAAGTCAGCATTTCGTAAATTCTATGGTCGTTTTGACGATCTAGTTCGTCAATACAACCTATCATTGGGTCAAATGCTGTCTGACATGTTTCATGCCGATTATTAGACCGTTCTTAACACACTGATTTTGACTACGAGTAACTCCGTTTACCTGATCAAGATATAGGGCTCACGGCGGATGTGACCGGTCGAAAGGGAGTGATTACTCTTCCTAGGCACCTCTGGTGTGTCCAGGGATCTGTGTTTGCCCAGCTATCTATTTTGTATTGCTGATACGAGTTATGAGATTGATCACTGTTCGTTATCTTCACCTTTCATCATGATTTATTTCGTATCTCAAGTGCAAAAATGTCATTATTTATTTCAATTACTAGTATTAAACTTTTTATCTGTAGTGTTAGAAGACATGATTTTGTATCTATTTTATGTAATGATTGATTTGTATTGCTTATGTTGTATTGACATCAACAGACAAATCAAGTTTAATTGAATAAATCTCGAGTCGATTCAAAGTCCAAAACTACCATGTTTAGAACACTATAGTCAAATAACAAGCATTGCGACCCATCCTTTTCGTTTTAATTTCCTAATTCTCCTTTCATCTAGAAATCGGAAATACAAAAGAGATTAACATTACTCCAAATCTCAGGTGCAAACTTGTTTTCAAATGTAAAACTGGAGATGCAATCGTACAAGTCGTAACTAGCTCAATTGCGTCAGAAATTGAAGCCAATGCACAAAATACGTACAAATTAAAAACTCATTATATAGAGTGAGTGTAACTAGCCGTGGTCGGTGTAGACAGATTTTATAGATAGCCGTGATTAGAGAGATTTTATAGATAGCCGTGGTCAGTGGAGACAGATTTTATAGAGTGAATGTAACTAGTCGTGGTCAGTGGAGACAGATTTTATAGATAGTCGTGGTCAGTGGAGACAGATTTTATAGATAGTCGTGGTCAGTGGAGACAGATTTTATAGATAGCCGTGATTAGAGAGATTTTATAGATAGCCGTGATTAGAGAGATTTTATAGATAGTCGTGGTCAGTGGAGACAGATTTTATAGATAGCCGTGGTCAGTGGAGACAGATTTTATAGAGTGAATGTAACTAGTCGTGGTCAGTGGAGACAGATTTTATAGATAGTAATGGTCAGTGGAGACAGATTTTATAGATAGCCGTGGTCAGTGGAGACAGATTTTATAGAGTGAATGTAACTAGTCGTGGTCAGTGGAGATAGATTTTATAGATAGTAGAGGTCAGTGGAGTCAGATTTTATAGATAGTCGTGGTCAGTGGAGACAGATTTTATAGATAGCCGTGGTCAGTGGAGACAGATTTTATAGAGTGAATGTAACTAGTCGTGGTCAGTGGAGACAGATTTTATAGATAGATGTGGTCAGTGGAGACAGATTTTATAGATAGCTGTGGTCAGTGGAGACAGATTTGATAGATAGCCGTAGTCATTGGAGACAGATTTTATAGAGTGAATGTAACTAGTCGTGGTCAGTGGAGACAGATTTTATAGATAGCCCTGGTCAGTGGAGACAGATGTTATAGATAGTCGTGGTCAGTGGAGACAGATTTTTAACTAGACGTGGTCAGTGGAGACATATTTTATAGATAGCCGTGGTCAGAGACAGATTTTATAGATAGTGTTGTCAGTGGAGACAGATTTTATACATAACCGTGATCAGAGAGAGATTCTATAGATAGCCGTGGTCAGAGACAGATGTTATAGATAGCCGTGGTCAGTGGAGACAGATTTTATAGATAGCCGTGATCAGAGAGATATTTTATAGATAGCCGTGGTCAGTGGAGACATATTTTATAGATAGTCATGGTCAGTGGAGACATATTTTATAGATAGCTGTGGTCAGTGGAGACATATTTTATAGAGTGAGTGTAACTAGCCGTGGTCAGTGGAGAGATATTATATAGATAGGCGTGGTCAGAGACAGATGATATAGATAGACGTGGTCAGTGGAGACAGATTTTATAGATAGCCCTTGTCAATTGAGACAGATTTTATAGATAGCCGTGGTCAGTGGAGACAGATTTTTAACTAGCCCTGGTCAGTGGAGACAGATTTTATAGATAGTCCTGGTCAGTGGAGACAGATTTTTAACTAGTCGTGGTCAGTGGAGATATATCTTATAGATAGGCGTGGTCAGAGACAGATTTCATAGATAGTCGTGGTCAGTGGAGACAGATTTTATACATAGCTGTGGTCAGTGGAGACAGATGTTATAGATAGTCGTGGTCAGTAGACATATTTTTAACTAGCCGTGGTCAGTGGAGACATATTTTATAGATAGGCGTGGTCAGTGAAGACAGATTTTATAGATAGCTGTGGTCAGTGGAGACAGATTTTATAGATAGCCCTGGTCAGTGGAGACAGATTTTATAGATATTCGTGGTCAGTGGAGACAGATTTTATTGATAGCCGTGGTCAGTGGAAACAGATTTTATAGATAGTCGTGGTCAGTGTACACAGATTTTATAGATAGCCGTGGTCAGTGGAGACAGATTTTATAGATAGCCGTGGTCAGTGGCGACATATTTTATAGATAGCCGTGGTCAGTGGAGACAGATTTTATAGAGAGCCGTGGTCAGTGGAGACAGATTTTATAGATAGTCGTGGTCAGTGTAGACAGATTTTATAGATAGCCATGGTCAGTGGAGACAGATTTTATAGATAGCCGTGGTCAGTGGAGACAGATGTTATAGATATTCGTGGTCAGTAGAGACAGATTTTATAGATAGCTGTGGTCAGTGGAGACAGATTTTATAGATAGCCCTGGTTTTATAGATATTCGTGGTCAGTGGAGACAGATTTTATTGATAGCCGTGGTCAGTGGAGACAGATTTTATAGATAGTCGTGGTCAGTGTAGACAGATTTTATAGATAGCCGTGGTCAGTGGAGACAGATTTTATAGATAGTCGTGGTCAGTGGAGACAGATTTTTAACTAAACGTGGTCAGTGGAGACATATTTTATAGATAGGCGTGGTCAGAGACGGATTTTATAGATAGCTGTGGTCAGTGGAGACAGATTTTATACATAGCCGTGATCAGAGAGAGATTCTATAGATAGCCGTGGTCAGACAGATGTTATAGATAGCCGTGGTCAGTGGAGACAGATTTTATAGAGTGAATGTAACTAGTCGTGGTCAGTGGAGACAGATTTTATAGATAGCCGTGGTCAGTGGAGACATATTTTATAGATAGCCGTGGTCAGTGGAGACAGATTTTATAGATATTCGTGGTCAGTGGAGACAGATTTTATAGATAGCCGTGGTCAGTGGAGATAGATTTTATAGATAGTCATGGTTAGTGGAGACAGATTTTATAGATAGCCGTGGTCAGTGGAGACATATTTTATAGATAGTCATGGTCAGTGGAGACATATTTTATAGATAGCTGTGGTCAGTGGAGACATATTTTATAGCGTGAGTGTAACTAGCCGTGGTCAGTGGAGAGATATTATATATATAGGCGTGTTCAGGGACAGATGTTATAGATAGCCGTGGTCAGTGGAGACAGATTTTATAGATAGCCCTTGTCAATTGAGACAGATTTTATAGATGGCCGTGGTCAGTGGAGACAGATTTTTAACTAGCCCTGGTCAGTGGAGACAGATTTTATAGATAGCCCTGGTCAGTGGAGACAGATTTGTAACTAGTCGTGGTCAGTGGAGATATATCTTATAGATAGGCGTTGTCAGAGACAGATTTCATAGATAGCTGTGATAAGAGGAAGATTTTTTAGATAGTCGTGGTCAGTGGAGACAGATTTTTAACTAGCCGTGGTCAGTGGAGACATATTTTATAGATAGGTGTGGTCAGAGACAGATTTTATAGATATTCGTGGTCAGTGGAGACAGATTTTATAGATAGCCGTTGTCAGTGGAGACAGATTTTATAGATAGCTGTGGTCAGTGGAGACAGATTTTATAGATAGCCCTGGTCAGTGGAGACAGATTTTATAGATAGCCGTGGTCAGTGGAGACAGATTTTATAGATAGCCGTGGTCAGTGGAGACAGATTTTATAGATAGCCGTGGTCAGTGGAGACAGATTTTATAGATACCCCTGGTCAGTGGAGACAGATTTTTAACTAGCCGTGGTCAGTGGAGACATATTTTATAGATGGACGTGGTCAGAGACAGATTTTATAGATAGTCGTGGTCAGTGGAGACAGATTTTATAGATAGCTGTGGTCAGTGGAGACAGATTTTATAGATAGTCGTGGTCAGTAGAGACATATTTTTAACTAGCCGTGGTCAGTGGAGACATATTTTATAGATAGGCGTGGTCAGTGGAGACAAATTTTATAGATAGCTGTGGTCAGTGGAGACAGATTTTATAGATAGTCCTGGTCAGTGGAGACAGATTTTATAGATATTCGTGGTCAGTGGAGACAGATTTTATTGATAGCCGTGGTCAGTGGAGACAGATTTTATAGATAGTCGTGGTCAGTGTAGACAGATTTTATAGATAGTCGTGGTCAGTGGAGACAGATTTTATAGATAGCCGTTGTCAGTGGAGACAGATTTTATAGATAGCTGTGGTCAGTGGAGACATATTTTATAGATAGCCGTGGTCAGTGGAGACAGATTTTTTAGAGTGAGTGTCACTAGCCGTGGTCAGTGGACACAGATTTTATAGATAGCCCTTGTCAGTGGAGACAGATTTTACTGTTCCAGACTTACCTGGCGACAAACTATGGGCAAACTGCAGCTGAGAGATTGCTTCTTTGCTTTTATTAAAGTTGTTTGATAGTACCACGATACAGCTTCTGCTTCTGATTGAGTACAAAATCATCTAGTTTACATTGTAACAGCTGGGAAGTTCAAAAGAAATCAAAATTAAATGTAAAGACAAGAAATAATACTTCACGCTGCATATTAACGTGATGAAGTATGAAGTACTCGTACAGGTATGCCAAAGTGATTTCAAAAATGAAATTTATTTCATAAGTAAAACACATCAAATTGCAAGATACATCCAGTTGACAAAATTGTATGCATTGCCAAACAAATAATACTATCTTAACGGGGCGTTTTGTGTTGAAATTTATCTCCCCCCCCCCCCCCCCCCGTTTTTAATGGTAATACAAGGTATTTCTAAAGGTTAGCAAAAATTTTAATGTCAGTTGTTGAGTTACAAAAGAGATACAGAGCTCACAAGTCTTAGTTATGTACATAAGGTTCGTGCCATGTTTTTATTCACATAGGTTAAATATATTAGTAAAAATTTCGTTTAAAGCAGATTTCTTCAAATTTTAAATTATTTATCAACACAATTAAACTTTCAGTGTTTGTCTCCAATAAGCAATCTATATATAGATGTAATCAGAAACATGACAAGAGTCCTGTTTACATAACAAAGAATTGTGAGTGCAGTAACCCTATATGCGTAACGCGTGGGGTCGTAGCAGTGAAAGTTCGTTAAATACATCGTGCAGTTTTCGGAATTTAAATGGAATCACCTTCGCAATTTGACAATAAAACTCACAAAAAATACTTTATGTGCAGGAAGGGCGTTTTCCTGGGTCCATTGTCTCAGCTATTATTGGCTATAACCTGAAATATACAGAATGGTGCAATGAATTTCTGTAAGAGAACAGCACATTCTAAAAAGAGGATTGTCATAGACATATTAAAGAAATTATCCACTACCTATATACCCTATTAACAATAAGTGGCCTCCTCTCATTTCCTCACCACTATTTTTTTTATCTTTTGCTACATCGTACAGTGAATCGGGCACTAAAAATTTAGTTTTCTACTATGTTAGGCATTGATTATGAAGTGTATAAAACTAGCAGACATTTACACAATTTAACTCCACAGCAAAACATACCACACAAAACACCGTCTATACGGAAAATGTTGAATGCATTTTACCCTCCGATAATCTCCATTTGGGAAAAATATTGCTTAAAATTATTGCTATTTATATACCTTAATAGTAACATCTTTGTCAGACAGTCACAACCAATAAACTAGCTTGAAACATGGATCCACTGGTCTACTGCCTTTTACTGCATTATCTGAATAAGATCTGCAAACTACGTCAATACACATTTAGTATGAATGCATTTTCAAAATTGCTAGAATATATATATTGTATGATCCTCTTAAATGTACGTTAAATAACTATACCCCAATTCAATTCTCAATGACTGTGTAGCGTGTGACAACGTGGCGAGAATTTACATCGTCATCGAAAGCAAGTTTTATGACTTGCCTAGATGGTCGAGCGGTCTAACGCTCTGGTTACATGCTGCTACGAGATTTGGTTCCGTAGGTCTTGAGTTCAACCCCGGGTTGGGGAGGAAGTGGGTATCCAAATAAAGTGACATTTTCTGTGCTTTATATCAAATATTTCTTCACTTAGCGCAGTTATGTTCAATTAAGAGTTCGTTGCTATTTCTGTGCTTTATATAAAAATATTTCAAATGCAATGTGTATCATGTACGATCCTCTTAAATGTACGTTAAATAACTGTATCCCATTTCCATTTTCAATGACCGTGTAGCGTGTGACAGCGTGGCGAGAATTCCATAAAGTAAATTTTATGACTTGCCTACATCACAGGGGCATATTATCCGCTCTGTTCTCTATCACACATATATAAATACACAAGGGAAGAATCGAAAGTAGCACACGATTTGTAAACAAAGTCATAAAACACCTTACTTGAAAAAAGTTACACAAATCCTCGTATGCACTAATGCAAATGATGTCCTAGAACTTATCCAGACTCAAATATTCCAAATATTCCCAATGTAAATAGTTTTTATCCACATAAAATCCCAGCTTGCTGCACAGTTTTGAACTCTTAGGCCAAGAAAAGATAACTCTACTTCAGACGACAACTTCCGGTTTTTGGTTATATTTATCAATTTTTGAAAAAAAAATATCTATCTTATTGTAAGCATGGAGTTGACATACTTTTATTGTAATTCAATTAGCGTAATTCATTGCACAATTGTTGGTAAACAGTCGGGTTTAATAAAAAAAAAATGGGGGGAGGGGGGGATAAAATATAAGAAAAGAATTTGACTTTATATTACAATAAAAAAAAAAAAAAAAAGTAATAATAATAATAATAATACAAAATAAATAAATAAAAATACTAGTTTCTTTAATTTGTATAAATTTCAATATATTCATTTATATAAAATTTATATATAATAAGAATATATTGTTTTGAACTTAAATACTTATATGTAACTCCTGAAACTAGACAAGTATGCTCAGTCGGCTTTGTGATATTTTTATTATGCTACTAACTTGTAGGCCTATATATTTTTCTATACTTATTTCTGGATTATATATATATATATATACATATATTCATTTCAAGTTCTTGTCCATATTTGAATTTTTTTATTCAATGTGAAGGAAAATTATTTTAATTGCTCATCTGTTTCTCACATGTTATGGTAATTAAATGAATGACCCAGTTATTATATATTCATACTAACCATATAAGGGTATAATACCATTTAATTCGGGGGGGGGGGGGATGGGGGGGGCCTACAATTTTTAAAGTTAGATTATTCATTTATTCTCATGCCATTAAAGGGCAAATTCTTCATTTCCACGATGATCAGAGACAGATTACCTATTTTTTCTTACCTTCAAAAAGGAAAATTACATAACTCAAAAACTCTTTATTTTGTGTGAAGGTGGGGGGGGGGTTAAAATAGCACCAGACAGGGACAGATTACAGTTGAGGACAGATGATTTATTTTCATAATTTTTGAAGACACGTTAAACATTTCTAAAATCTGCTTTTCTTTTGTAATATAAAGTCAAGTTCCTTTCTCATATTTGGTTGTTGTTTCTTTTTCTTATTTGTTTTGTTTTTTTAATTTATTCATTTATTTTTTGTAATTCAAAGTTAAAGGAAAATCTATTGTATAATTGCCTATTATATTACAATATTTCTTTTCAGACACTGATTTACAAATTAACGCCTCTTTACTTTATTGATCCTTGATTTTATGCTACTCAAATATAGATTCCAAATACCGGAAGTTGTCGTCTGAAGTAGAGTTATCTTTTCTTGGCCTAAGAGTTCAAAACTGTGCAGCAAGCTGGGATTTTATGTGGATAAAAACTATTTACATTGGGAATATTTGGAATATTTGAGTCTGGATAAGTTCTAGGACATCATTTGCATTAGTGCATACGAGGATTTGTGTAACTTTTTTCAAGTAAGGTGTTTTATGACTTTGTTTACAAATCGTGTGCTACTTTCGATTCTTCCCTTGTGTATTTATATATGTGTGATAGAGAACAGAGCGGATAAGATGCCCCTGTGCCTACATGTAGATGGTCGAGCGGTCTAGCGCGCTGATTACATGCTGCTAGGAGATTTGGTTCCGCGGGTCGTGAGTTCAACCCCGGGTAGGGGAGGAAGTGGGTATCCAAATAAAGTGAAATTTTCTGTGCTTATATTATATAATACTGTATGTATATATATATATATATATATATATATATATATATGCATGTATGCATTATTATTTCATTTTATTTCAATTTAACATCAATGTTATGTGTATTGAACTAGAGCAAATCTCGTTGCAAAGCAACGAGAGGTCTTCCGTCGGAGCTGTGTGACATAAAAACCTTTAACTTGACCATATGTCCTTGGGTCAGGTCCTAATGCAGCCTCAATTAACATGAAAATCTGTTGTAAGTATGAAATCTAAATGTTTCTTCATTACAGCATATGTTCAGGACAGGGTTTGTATTTTCAAAAAAGTGAACTTGACAATATGAGCATGGGTCAAGGCCAGGACACTTTCTTTGATCATATGGAAACTTTTCTTTCAGTATTAATTAAAATTTGCCATTATTTAGATCTATATTTTCGTTCATTTTGTTCACATCGTTTATGAAAAGTAAGGGCTAGCCAGAAAATCATCGACATGCAAAAAAATTTACAAAAAGGCTTCCCAGAGTCTAGTGTATGTGTGAGTGTATGTGTGTGAGTGTGGGGGGGGGGTCAATTTACTACATTGTGACCAGAAAAGAATTCTTTACGTTAACCGCAATGGTACATTTCAAAAAAGTGGGGGACTGGACTGTCAATGAACATCTTCCTAGTAGAATAACAGTAATATTTATGTTTGAAAAAAAAAGCAGAGGGGACAGGCCTCCCCTCTGACACCCCCACTCCCAACACTACGTGCCCGCATCCTTCAAGAACACATATTTTCGACATCATCTACAATGCAAAAAAAAAAAATAATTAAAAGGCTTCCCAGAGTATAGTGTATGTGTGATTGTATGTGTGTGTGTGTGTGGAGGGGGGGGGGTCATTAAATAAGGAAAATGTCCGTCATTCAAATCGTAATTAAAAAAGCGTAAGGGACAAGCTTCTCCTCTCACACCCCACCCCCTTCCCCCGATACTACGTGCGCACATCCTTCTAGAACACATATTTTCATTTCATTAGTATCAGAAAAGTGTCTGTCATTCAAATCGTAAGTAACACGTGTTTTATTTTGATATACAGTGCTTATGACCTATAGGCCTAAAGAATGTAATTTACAATATAATAGCACCTTTTTTCACTGACCCTATAGTTCTCACACTTTTAAAAAAATATCTAAAGGAAATTATCTTTCCCGCCAGATGACCGAAAATTGAAACTCTAATTATTGTTTTTAACATATTGACACAATCAATAGATCTATCAACTTACGAGTTCCACACTTTAATTGTGAGTGTGTTTTGGAGGTCCTCCTCCCCCCCCCCTCCCCCCCCCCCCCCCCCCTCGAACTTTGATAAGCAACAATTGCTTTTTTTCTCATTGAGTTCATCCCAGTGATTATATGATCTATTGTATATGTTTTACGTCCTATACAGGTCTTTGAAAATGTCGACATCTTTGTTGTTGAACTGCTCTGGCCTTGAATCTCGAAGCCCAGGAAGCAGGTTTTTTGAATTACTATAAATTAAAGTAATACATGTATGCAATTCAGAATCTGTGTTCAAATTTTCATGTTTCAACAGGAAAATATGATTAATCAATTCTTTAATAAGTAAATCTTAATAAGGTTTTTTCATATATAAAATGATGTATCAATTTAAAGTCCTATATCAATTTTTATTTCTAAAAATCTAAATCCAAACCTTCCATTGACCGGCAAGTGTATTCATTTTCAACACCGAAATGAACGCGCAAAGACATTTTCATCAGCGTACTATCATTATAAGAGTCACGAGTCAAGTCCGTAGAAAGCAATATAGTTAGAGGCAGGCAACCAAACAGAAAATCCTCAATAGGTAAAAACAAAAGAGGTAGACATAAGGCAGATTGAAAGCAGGCACGTAACATCGTTTTTGAAAGTGGGGGGGGGGGGGGGGGCAGCCAGAAAAAATAAATTCCACTTACCAAAAAATCTTTGACAAGCAAAAAGAAAAAAAAAAAAAAAAAGAAAGAAAACGGACAATTTCCCAAAGTCAAAAATCCTATTTCGGGGGGGGTGGGGGGTGGGGTGGGGTGGGGTAGGTTCCAACTTTTCTGTACACCAAAAAATTTGTTCTTTACATAATATTAGCGCATTTCACTACAAAAGTGGGGGGGGGGGGGGCAACAGGCCTTCCAATGACCATTTTCATAGTAAATTAACAGTAAAACGTTAGGTTTCCTGCCCCCCCCCCCCCCCGGGTTTTACGTGCCTGGAAAGGGCATGACCGTAAATTAACGATCTGTATTGTATACTGTCAAGCATATGTTGGCAAAAATATTGGAGGGTGGGAACTGGAACTTCCTGTCCTTCCACCAATCATTTGAAAAATCCGATTTTATTAAAAACATAATTTTCTGTAAATCGTTGTGTTTGCAAATTACATTAAAACGGTAATGTTTTTGTGTGTACATGTATTGCCGCTGATCGCTGGTACACATGCGATGGCTCCGAACTCGGGCAATCGAGCCATGGGTTACGTAATTGTAAACAAGAACAAACCCCGGTGTGTATGTAAAATGCTTGCAGTTAATGACTGAATGAAATGAGACTGATTCGATGTGGATTTCTGATGATTTTCTATACATGTTTAGAGTTGGTATAATCATGATAAGAACCCGTGATTTAAAAAATAAAGTTTATAAATTATTTGTTATGCTTACAAAAAGGATCCATTTTTTTCACTTTGTAGAGAATGCAGAAAGCTTGTGTATCAACTGGCTAAAGTAGAGTTAAATCACAGATTGCTTGTCCACATGTGATGAATCTCCAAAATTAAACACAATAAGACGCTTGAGATGTATATATATATTTGGGGCGCTCTTGCCTTTTTCATTTCACTTATAAAAACCGCATCTACTTGCACGCATGATTGTATTTAGATGAAATGAAATGAACCGACAAATAAATCCTTCTGTATGCAGACAATTATAAGTTAATAAAACTTAAAACTACTTCATTTTATTTAGTACGATTTTTTCTGACAATTAGAAACGTCACATACCCTTACCGTAAACTTATTGTGAGGAAAATGACAACCCGATAAATAATCAGGAAAATTGTGTAGGTTTTTTTAAATGTATGTATAACTTGACACAAATATTATGAGGTCCATTGATCACTAACTCGAAATGTTTGCGGTAGCATCTTTACAATTACTTTATAATTGAAATAAAACATAATATAATTGTTAATTAAGTATGATATAATGTAAAAGGATTCAAAATGATTTCAAACATAATTTTCCAGTAATTGATGTGTTTATTTATGCGATGGACGAAAACCGAGTTAGCTTCGATGTTTTTGTTTTGATTATGCAAGCTTGTCACTCTGGCCACCTGCGAGCGAGGCGAGAGTTGGGTTACATAACTGTATAAACAACGCTGACCGTGAAGAATGTAAACAGCTTGCAGTTATTGACCATGATTTATTTTACGTTTGAACGTTTTATTTTTATGTATATTACTTATTTTAATTCTAATATGAAACAAATAAAAGATAATTTATCTCTCTCCTTTTGTTGTTGTTGAAGGTTTGTTTATGTTAAAACGAAAGAAAAAGAGAAATGTATCATTAAATAATTTGTATTTGAACCACAGAGCATGTTAAAAACCTTATTTAAAATGAATATTAGTATCTATTGTAGTCAGGTATGTTATTTTTAGCAAGTTTATTTCAGTTATACGCATGAAGAGTTCTCGCTCACTTGCCAAATGAAAATGGCTACTTGTTTACGGGTATAGCTTTTTACTCTAATATAACACAAGATTCGAACAAAATAACAATTTCATGAGATAAATAAGATGTTAAAGAACAACTTTTCCATCGGAAGCCATATCGAATTCTTTGCCGTTTTTGAGCTATAAAGCGAAAACTTTTAGGGGCCGTAGATCCCTAATTTAAGGGGCCAGCCTCTTTTTACTGGTGTCAAATAAAAGCTCTTGAAATTCTACACAACTTTTATTCTACATGTCTTAACAAAATATTTTTAGTTTAAAAGATACAAAGGAAATTATGTGCAAATTTTCGCTCTTTCAGGCGTCCTGATTTTTGACCCCTCTCTATCGCCATTTTAAATGGCGAAATCAAAAAACAAAATATGATGTGCACAACTACAATGCTTCTACTTTACCAATTCAGTGTTTTCTCTGCTCTAATTATTATAGTCTCGGAGCCTTTATCTGGAAACCAAAGCCCCTAAAATTTCACTAAAAGGGAAATAACTCGCAAGCGGAAGAGAATATCCAAAATGTTTAAAAGTATTTTGAAAGTCTTTAGTAAAATGTATTAAAGCTGAAAATTTGAGCAAAATCGGTTGAGGAATGAGCGAGATATGAAGCTTTAAAGTTAGCGTCTAGGAAAAAAAAAAAAAAGAATAATAAGAATAATCTTAACCAGCACAATAAGTAGGTCTTCCGTTGCTACGGAAGACCTTAATTATATAATCCTTTAATGGATCTGCAATTCAATATTCGGTCAGTCAAGCATAACACTTAGTGAGTTCTTTGGTATAGAGTGCCTGAGGTGCCTAATTATGTCTTGGCCAAGTTGTCCATAAGTCTTTTGATTTCATTGGTGTTTTAGTTTTGTGTCTTGTGTTTTTATTGGTTTTGGGATTTGTTCCCTCCAAAAGTTCTTTGTGTCAGTTCATTCTTTGTCTGAAATTTGAAGTGACCAGTCCATATAGATCAGTATATAAGTTTTGAGTTGACATAGACCTGATAGTACTACCTGAGACTGACTTTTCCTCTCAATCGGTAAGTTACTAATTACTAATGATAATATACTTCTAATATATATCTAAAATGGTAAATCCTATAATTCTGCATTAAGATTAATTTCCTATGCACTTCATCCTGAGTAAAAGTATATAGTGAGAGAGAATAATTTATTTTAACTATAAAGTGTAAATACGTGTAGTTCAATTGTCTCACTATGATGTATCTTAATTGATGGTAATATTTTTATGATAATTGCATTAGCAGCTAGTTGTAAGTTATTTGATTAACTTGCAGGTTTGAACTACATGTATATATGGTGACATTTATTAATCACATTGGCAGTTCACCATTGTATATATTGGCCTATTCCCATAGAATGGTATGTTTGAGTATTTTAAGTTACTGACTTCAATATTTCTCACAATGGATATTTTATGTCAAAGTAATAACTGTAATGTTTATAGTATGATAAGCATAAGTGTACAGTAAAGATTTTATCCATAGGCAAGAGTAAGTATTGGGAGATGCATTTGTGTCTTTAATGTTACATGTATAGCACTTTGTGTAAGACAAAGTTATCTCCCTTGAAGTATGTAAATATTGCTATCATTAATTGTATATCAATTAGTCTGTAAAAGTAATATTCTATTTTATGATTTATACAAATGTTTGATTATTGTTATACAATTGTTACAGGGCTTTCTTTTCAAGCAACTTAATTTATACTTTGCTGAATAAACGCCTTTTTCAGAACCTCAACAGGAGTTGGTCATCATTATCTATTCGCAATCAACACCCTGTTACACACACACAGGGTGTATATATATATATATATATATATATATATATATATATATATATATATATATATATATATTAAAAGAAATAGAATAAACAGTACACACAGTTAAAAATTTAATGAAAGCACTTGCGTTAATTTTTTAACTTTGTGTACTGTTTATTCTATTTCTTTTAATATTTTATACCGGACACTGTGATTTTTTTAAAAAACACAATTTGGATATATATATATATATATATATATATATATATATATATATATATAATAGGAATTAACATGAATAATTAGGGCTTTTTTTTTTTAGGAATTATCCTTCAATTCAACACCTTTAAAGGAATTTTAGCAAAACTAAAAATAGGAATTTTACAGGAATTTTAGGGCCGTTGGACAGCGTGTACTGAGACACCATAACTGGTACCTGTGTAAAATGCATTATCTAATGCTCTCCAAATATCTATGTGTTTATATCAACACATACTAATCTACAAATCATTCACGTTGCATCGTTTTTCAAAGGAGAGTATTGTCAGAAAAATTTTGATGAGTAAAAGCAAGAAAAGTTTTCTTCAGCATACAGGCAATGCGTCGTCGGTTCAAGCTTACGCCTCTACTATACTCTACTGCTATAAGAAAGAAGTAGTGGGGTGTTCAAGGCCAATAAATCGAACTTCGCTTGTAAACATAACTGCACGATGCATTTAACGAACTCTCACTGCTTAATGCATATAGGGTTACAGCACTCACAGTTCTTTGTTATGTAAACAAGACTCGTGTATTGCTTCTGTTTACGTGTACTAGAAAATGTCATGTTTGCAACAAAATGAGATGAGGCAAATACTAGAAACTATTTGATTGTGTTCAAAAGTCACTTGAAATTTGAAAAGTCTGCTTTAAGCGAAACTTTTAGCTAAATACATTGTCAGAAAGTGCTGCTACCTGTCTGTAAATAAATGTAATACAATGCAAATGAAATATAGATAGCTCTGTAGTAACATGTATAATAGAATATGTGTTACCTCTGCTGTATGTAATGTTCATCACTGCAGTAATATCTATCTGTGACTCTCCACGGCACACAAATCTTCAGGTGGTATGGAGAAGCTTGCATTGTGTCCACTAAGCTGTTTACGAATTCTAAATCCTCGCCGTCAGGGTTGCATATCACAAAGGCATCATAATCAAATTCAGCCCTCATCTTATGCATCACAGCTGAAAAACCAACATAACGATAGGGGGAAAATATTTCTATAATTATCTCAAAAATCAATTATCTTTGGCTTTTTAAACATCTAAACTTATAATCCCACTTCAATCATAGACTTTCATGCAATACATGTACTTTATAAAAGACGTATTGGAATATGCACGTCTCTTCGTGATCTGTACCCTTCCACAGTGAGATATATGAATGAAAGCAATATGTGAATGGGAGCACTGTAACATATTGCTTAACAGGGTTTTATTTATATATCGACCACTGCAACATTAGCAATGGGTGAGTAAACACAAAATTAACATAACTGGAAGGAACAGATACACGGCTCAGCCATTGGTTAAGTAACAAACCAATGAAAACTGAAATATGAGATAATCAAACAAGGTTACGTTACTTCAAAATGTTGTACCATTAAATCGAAAAGCGACACTTTCCTCGTTGATTTGTTATAAATGTTCCGTGTTATATGATATAACTACATGTAACAGGTTTCTGATCAGAACTGATTGCAATACAAAACTTCCGCAATCTGTCCGATAACAGTTTAATTACCAGCTGACTGAAGTAAAACTAATCTACTGTTATCACATAGCGATTACGGACGTTTAAAGGTATTCCATTTTAATGAATGAGACTTTCAACAAATCAGTGTGTTGTTACAGAAAATTAATTTACAAATCATTATCGAGGTACGGAATCCGGCTGGCGAGAAAAATATTTGATCTGGCGGCCGCAAAATACGTTTAGAGCGGCTGCCAAATAAAATTATCTGACTGCCGCAATAAACTTTTCCAGTGGCCGTCATGCAGTATATATTTATCTGATGGCGGCCACTAAAGAAACTTACTTGGCGGTCGCCAGATAACTTCTGTATAAACCGGCTTCAATAATTCGGTTAAGGCTAGATAAAGATATGGGGACTATTTCTACATGTGAACAATTTAATTTTTTCGTGAGTTATCTGCCCTAGACGAAACCTTGAGAGTAACGAAAAACAATTTCGAAATATTCGACGAATGTCATTCCTATTCACTAGCTAGAATGTTTAATTCATCATGCAGTACAGTTTTCTATGTTGGAACCCTGCATATGACACCATGGTTGTAGCTAAAATATGGCAGTTGTTTCTTGATATAGAATGCCTTAAAGTATCCGACCCTTCCAATGCATCACTGGAATTTAATCGTTACATCGTCACCAATATCCACCACAATAACGTAAACATACATATTGATGTTGATGCAATGTTACTTTTATTAATTTATATTTGCAAACAAACACACGTGCGTGCGACCACAGTTTATCGACTGAAAAGATCCATGCAAATAGAATCGCTGTGTGATTTCCCAAAGTGACTGACCACCGGCTGCTTACGCGAAGTAAAATTACCGTCTTTGCGTGCATGTACTTGCTTATCAAAGGGTATAATATTCAGTCCTGTCCATTACACTTCCAAGTGACGCGAAGTATGTGAAGGAGAAAAAACATCAAAAGTAATGCAAAGTATCATGAATATTGTTGGAAAAGTCGACCTCTTAAAACTGGATGAAGAGTTAAAGACGGTAGCACGACATGGCTTGGAGTAAAACGGAAGGTTAGCTACTAGTAACCAGCTACTAGTAAGTGCTACTTAAATAGAAGAAAGTAAGTTATTAGTAACTGGCGACTTAAACAGACAAACGTTAGCTACTAGTATCTGCCTACTTAAACAGACAAACGTTGGTTACTAGTATCTGGCTACTTAAACAGACAAATGTTAGCTACTAATATCTGCCTACTTAAACAGACAAAAGTTTGCTACTAGTCACTGGCTACTTAAACAGACAAACTTTTGCTACTAGTAACTGGCTACTTAAACAGACAAAAGTTAGTTACTATAAACTGGTTATTTAAACAGACAAAAGTTAGTTACTATAAACTGGCTACTTAAACAGACAAAAGTTAGATACTAGTAACTGGCTATTTAAACAGAAAAAGGTTATCTACTAGTCACTGGCTACTTAAACAGACAAAAGTTAGCTACTAGTAACTGGCTACTTAAACAGACAAAGGTTAGCTACTAATAACTGGCTACTTAAACAGACAAAGGTTAGCCACTAGTAACTGGTTACTTAAACAGACAAAGGTTAGCTACTAATAACTGGTTACTTAAACAGACAAAGGTTAGCTACTAGTCACTGGTTACTTAAACAGACAAAAGTTAGCTACTAGTAACTGGCTATTTAAACAGACAAAGGTTAGCTACTAGTAACTGGCTATTTAAACAGACAAAAGTTAGCCACTAGTAACTGGTTACTTAAACAGACAAAGGTTAGCTACTAATAACTGGTTACTTAAACAGACAAAGGTTAGCTACTAGTCACTGGTTACTTAAACAGACAAAAGTTAGCTACTAGTAACTGGCTATTTAAACAGACAAAGGTTAGCTACTAGTAACTGGCTACTTAAACAGACAAAAGTTAGCTACTAGTAACTGGTTACTTAAACAGACAAAGGTTAGCTACTAATAACTGGCTACTTAAACAGACAAAGGTTAGCTACTAGTAACTGGCTATTTAAACAGACAAAAGTTAGCCACTAGTAACTGGTTACTTAAACAGACAAAGGTTAGCTACTAATAACTGGCTACTTAAACAGACAAAGGTTAGCTACTAGTAACTGGCTACTTAAACAGACAAAAGTTAGCTACTAGTAACTGGTTACTTAAACAGACAAAAGTTAGCTACTAGTCACCATCTACCATTAACACGCTACTTAGATAGACAAAGGTTAGCTACTAGTAACTGGCTAATCAAACAGATAAAAGTTGGCTACTAATATCCTGCTACTGATACCGTCAACCAGCTACCTATTGTGAAAAAAGCTAGCTACTAGCAGCCATCTTTACTGATAGAAAGTCACATCCCAGTAGCTAAGTACTTCGTTACTAGCTTGAAAATACGGATGTATATTTAATTGCTGTTATAAAATTTAGAAATTCATTTCAAAATTAAGGATTATCTCCCTCATGCATAGCTCTTATCCTTGGACGAATTTGGCTCCACTTGTTTGGCACGCTGTTTTTGGCTATATTCAGATCTAAAACTTCATAGTTATTTCGGATTTCAAACATTTCGGTTGAGCATCACTGAAGAGACATTATTTGTCGAAATGCGCATCTGGTGCATCAAAATTGGTACCGTATAAGTTTTACATGAAGCAGATTACTTACTGGGTTTGAAAATAATATATCAGGTTTATTAAGATGATGAGAAGTAATTTTCATATAAGAATATGTTTTTAATACTTTAAAATTCCAAACATTATGCTTGACTTTGCCAGTCATTTAACCTATGCAGTGCACAATACAAATAAACTTACTAGTTGAGTGTAAAACTTTAAAGTAAGCGGATATTTACAATAAAGAAATGTTGAATTCTCCATCAGAGAATAAATAACCAGGACTATATTTAATGAAGATCTCGATAACAGAGTCAACGACTGAGACTATGTGTGTATGAACGAGAATCTCGCGAAGATCTAGTCCTAGGCAACGAAATGCAAACGATGTACGTTATATATACACGACATAATGTTCCCACACCGCAGGTGATTCTTGTCTTACTCCTGACTATTCTATGTGACGGAAAACTTACACTTAACTTTGGTCACTTAGGACGACCTTGATCTACCACCGAGATCTGTCCTTGATCAGCTTTATTCTGATAAATATGGTTACTATGCAAATTATGGGCAAACTAACAGACAAACCAACAAGCACATAGAAAGATCAACACAAAGTCCCTCGAGTATACATATATATGGATGATTGATTTATGTTGTTAAACGTCCCTCTCGAGAATTTTTCACTCATATGGAGACGTCACCATTGCTGGTGAAGGGCTGCAAAATTTAGGACTATGATCGCCTTTTGAGCAGGTAGGGATCTTTATCGTGCCACACCTGCTGTGACACGAGACCTCGGTTTTTGCGATCTCATCCGAAGGACCGCCCCATTTAGTCGCCTCTTACGGCAAGCAAGGGGTACTGAGGACCTATTTTCACCCGGATCCCCACGGGACCATATAAATGGAAATGATTAATGTCTGAAATTCAAGGAAAGATATAGCGTTTACATTCAAAGTTCCAAAACGTTTCTGCAGAGGTTTTTATTGCAAACTGATGACGGTTAAATTTACCCGTCCAAATGCTGGATCTGTTCTTAACATTGTTGTCGATGCTGCATTTTCACAACTATTGAGGTCTATAAAACGCAGCTGTTGAAAAAAAAATGATTACAAAGTAAGTTTATATTTGATGCAATTTAAACATGGATATACCCGGATGTGAAGAAATGAATGTCTAGACTATTGCCATAAAAATATGAGAAGCTTCTGTTAATTTACATAATCGATGAATGTTAGGAAGAAACCTAGACATTTAAAATTCCTTTTCAAAGCTGAAGATAACGAACATGCAGTGATATACATGTATTGTCATTCAAGTTAATTTTATAGGGTTCTATGTCAAGTCGAAAAGTCAATGTTTCTATCAAAAGTATAAAAACATTTATCACCTAGGCTTATTCTGCATTTATCACTTAGGCTTATTCTGCATCTCCATAAAAATCGTTAGATGAGAAAATTCCTTACGGATAAAACTTTATTGACAAATCATCAAAATAAAAGTGGCTTTGCTGGGAAACTATATGCTTGTTTTAACACGTTCAGTGTGCATAAATCTATCTTTGAAAATATCACTTTATAATCTTCATAAAATGTGCAGTTTTAAACCAATAGTTGTCTTATGAAACATATGGTGACAGAAATCATCGTTTATCCGTGGTACTCTCAGTATAATTGTGAACAGAAACTTTTAACTGTGTCAAATATTCCATCGTGCAACGAGGCTATTGCTGGTGGACTGTTAGTCCCCGAGGGTCTCTACAGCCCAGTAGCCAAGTAGCCATCCCTTGTCGATCGGCCACACCCGCCGTGAGCCCTATATCTTGGTCAGGTAAACCGTATATCTTGTAAAATCAAATACTTAGTCCTATTCAATGTCCTGATGAAAATACAGAGATGAGTTTGCACATTGCTATCGAGTGCCACAGCGGTGGATCTATAGAGTTTTTAAAAAATATCCCAAAACGGTTGCTGCATTTTGCGTCACTCTTGAGGACTGCAATCCCTTTTTTCCGTAAGCGTCATCTTAGGTGGCACACCCCACCGCGCCCTTTGATAAGTTATAAATCTATCAGTCCCCGAGTGCAGTGGTATCTTTAAAGGGTCATTGAAGTTTTGATAGATAATGTCATGTGTCAAGAAGTAGGTCTGGCAGATTTTGATTGGTTACTAAGTCCATTGACTTGTCACCGATAATGCTATGTAAGGGGATTGCAGAAACAGATCGTCTTCCTTGTAGCACTCTAGAGGAATCGCATATTGAACTAGTGTGTAGGGAACAGCGCACTCATCGAGACACACGGGATGATATGGTTATGAACTAGTGTGTAGGGAACAGCGCACTCATCGAGACACACGGGATGATATGGTTATGAACTAGTGTGTAGGGAACAGCGCACTCATCGAGACACACGGGATGATATGGTTATGAACTAGTGTGTAGGGAAAAGCGCACTCATCGAGACACACGGGATGATATGGTTATGAACTAGTGTGTAGGGAACAGCGCACTCATCGAGACACACGGGATGATATGGTTATGAACTAGTGTGTAGGGAACAGCGCACTCATCGAGGCACACGGGGTTATATGGTTATGAACTAGTGTGTAGGGAACAGCGCACTCATCGAGACACACGGGATGATATGGTTATGAACTAGTGTGTAGGGAACAGCGCACTCATCCAGACACACGGGATGATATGGTTATGAACTAGTGTGTAGGGAACAGTGTACTCATCCAGACACACGGGGTTATATGGTTATCGATCTTGACTGAAACAGATATAATATCATGAAAATTTGGTATGAGAGAAATTTGAGTTCAGTTATGTAGCTATACAAACAAAACATTGGGGAGGGGGAAATATTCTAAATGGGGATATTAAGTGGGGGTCGTCTTAACTATAGAAGTAAATCCACAAATTTCAGAATGGGGTAAGCATAAGAGGATGGGGGCCTGTGGATGTCTTAAAAACCCAGAGGGTCCAGGGCGAAACCCTAATGGGAGACAAGGGGGCCAAGCCCCCTGAAGCTACAGAGTTCTGACAAAAGAAAACGTTGTTTTGGACATCTCTGTTTATTTATGAAATGTTTTATGTCAAGTTGAAAGGTCAATGTTTTCGTCGAAAATACAATCCATCATATTTATTGATATATACTAATAACACACTACTATTTTAATAACATCATATTTACTGATAACACATTTATACACTTTAAAATAAGTCTTATTTACTGACATATACTGCAAATAAAATATATCATATTTACTGATAACACTATAGAATAAAATATATCATATTTACTGATAACACTATAGAATAAAATATGTCATATTTACTCATGTTTACTAATAACACACTTGTAAAGTTAGAATATATCAAATTTACTGATATTTACTAATAACACACTTGTAAACTTAGAATATATCATATTTACTGATATTTACTAATAACACACTTGTAAACTTAGAATATATCATATTTACTGATATTTACTAATAACACACTTGTAAACTTAGAATATATCATATTTACTGATATTTACTAATAACACACTTGTAAACTTTAAAATATATCATATTTACTGATATTTACTAATAACACACTTGTAAATTTTAGAATATATCATATTTACTGATATTTACTAATAACACACTTGTAAACTTAGAATATATCATATTTACTGATATTTACTAATAACACACTTGTAAACTTAGAATATATCATATTTACTGATATTTACTAATAGCACACTTGTAAACTTAGAATATATCATATTTACTGATATTTACTAATAGCACACTTGTAAACTTAGAATATATCATATTTTACTGACATTTACTAATAACACACTTGTAAACTTTAAAATACATCATATTTACTTACATTTACTAATAACACATTTGTAAACTTTAAAATACATTATATTTACTGATATTTACTAATAACACACTAGCAAACTTTAGAAGTAATATTTACTGATAACACACTGCTATAAAATGCTTTTGCTTCATACTTACCTATGTTATTGAAAGTACGAGATATTAACGGCAAAATAATAACTCAACTGTCTGACAAACGGGATGATTTCAGCTTCTTCGTCGCCAACTTTCCATACTTATGTAGCAATATTCCATCATCACTTGTATATGGTGTTTATATCTCTCGACTGATTCGATACGCAAGAACTTGTTCTGCATATGGTCAGTTTTTAAATCGAGGCAGGCTACTCACAAACAAGTTGATGCTGCAGGGTCAAATGCTGTCTGACGTGTTTCATACCGATTGTTAGACCATTTTTGGTACACTGATTTTGACTACGGATAGCTCGTTTACCTGATCAAGATATAGGGCTCATGGCGGATGTGACCGGTCGACAGGGGATGCTTACTCCTCCTAGGCACCTGATCCACCTTTGGTGTGTTTGCCCAGCTCTTTATTTTGTATTACTCGTAGGAGTTATGAGATTGATTACTGTTCGCTATCTTCACCTTTCATTTACTGACAACACACTTGTAAACTTTAAAATACATCATATTTACTAATAACCCACTTGTAAACTTTAGAATGCATCAAATTTACTGACAACACACTTGTAAACTTTGAAATACATCATATGCAAGGTGGAGATAACGAACAGTGATCAATCTCATAACTCCTATAAGCAATATAAAATAGATAGTTGGGCAAACACGGACCCCTGGACACACCAGAGGTGGGATCAGGTGCCTAGGAGGAGTAAGCATCCCCTGTTGACCGGTCACACCCGCCGTGAGCCCTATATCCTGATCAGGTAAACGGAGTTATCCGCAGTCAAAATCAGTGTGCTAAGAACGGCTTAACAATCGGTATAAAACACGTCAGACAGCATTTGACCCAATGCGAGGTTGTACGGACGAAGTAGATTGTTATATTTACTGATATTTACTAATAACACACTTGTAAACTTTAAAATACATCATATTTACTGATATTTACTAATAACACACTTGTAAACTTTAAAATACATCATATTTACTGATATTTACTAATAACACACTTGTAAACTTTAAAATACATCATATGTACTGATATTTACTCATAACCCACTTGTAAACTTTAATACATATACTGATATACACTGATTACACACTGCGTCTTCGAAGTTTGCACGGGAGGTCGTACATGTAAGTACGAGGCCTACTCGATCGTCTCTGATTTAGAATGTAATCCCCGACGTCCCATCGCTCTAGCCGTCGTTTGGGCTTTAGGGGTTCTTCACGTTTACACGTAGATACATGTAGGTCAGGGTTCCAAAGCCCAACCCCTCGTCCTCGCCGTGGAGCCTGGAAACGGTGTGAGCCGGCTAACGGGGCTCTGGTGAAGCTGGAGGGCCAACCACCCACCAGTGGATAAATCCGGTTACAGAAACGTCTACAGTAGCAACCCCTCTTACTCGTCTCAGACTTGAGAAAGAGGAGAATATTCCAATTCAAATGAAACGAGGACAACGCATGACGCGAGAGCCGACAATGTTGTTCTCAGCCAAACATTCCACGAGGATAGGAGCGTGGAATGTCAGAACGTTATACCAAAGTGGGAAATGTCAACAGCTGGCTAGAGAGATGGACAGGTATAACATTGAAATCCTAGGAATCAGTGAAGTTAGATGGAACACATCAGGAATGACCACTTTATCATCTGGGCACACCATCATTTACTCAGGCAACCCTAGCAAAGATGACACACATGACAAAGGAGTAGGATCCATGCTTACCAAGAAAACAGCAAGAGTTCTTCTGGAATGGAACCCAGTGTCATCAAGGATAATCTCAGCAAGATTCGAGACTAAATTCCAGAAAACTACTATCATTCAAGTGTACGCTCCAACAAACAACGCAGAGGAGAATGAGAAGGAAGATTTTTATTCCTCACTACAAACAGTTTTTAACAATGTACCCAAACGTGACAACGCTAAAGTTGGGTCAGAGAGAGTGGGACGAGAATGTGAAATCGGACCCCATGGCATTGGAACCATCGATGAGAATGATGAGCTTTTCGCTGACTTCTGTGCAGTGAACAGTTTGGTCATTGGAGGCACGCTCTTTCCACACAAACCTTGCCATAAAACAACCTGGATGTCACCAACTGGAGAAACAGAGAACCAAATAGATCACTTTGTCATTGCCCGAAGATGGAGATCATCTCTACTAGATGTAAGAGTTAAAAGAGGAGCAGACATATCTTCGGACCATCATCTAGTGGTAGCAAAGATAAGACTGAAAATCCTAGCACAGAAAAGAACAGAAACAAAGAGAAGAAAATTCAATATAGGAAGATTGAAAGACCCAAACATAGCAAAGGAATTCCAGTTGACACTCCAAAACAAATTCAGCATTTTACAGCAGCTGGATGCAAACGAAGAGGACATAAACAGTACTTGGGAACATCATTACATCGTGTGAAGAAACACTGGGATTCATCCAACACAACCGAAAAAAGTGGATTTCCGAAAAGACCTGGGAAACAGTATGTGAAAGAAGGCAAGATAAAGAAAAAGTACTTCACGCAACAACGCGACAACGGAAGAGGCAAGCGACAGAACAGTATGTCAAAAGAGATAGTGAAGTGAAAAAAAAATTGCAAACAAGACAAAAGAGACTATGTGGAACATCTGGCACAGCAAGCAGAAAGTGCATGTGGGAAAGGTGATATTAAATCCCTATACAACATCACAAGACAATTCGGAGGCAGATCATCAAACAGCAACACTCCTGTAAAAGACAAGAATGGCGTAAGTCTTACCAGGCTAGAAGACCAACTTGGAAGGTGGAAAGAACATTTCCAGGAGGTGTTAAATCGACCCCCTCCAATAGATCCACCAAATGTAGAACATAGCCCAACCTTGAACATCGAAGTTGGTGATATTACCAAAGCTGAAGTCATCGCAGCAATAAAAATCTTAAAAACGGGAAAACCGGGGGAATAGACAACATACCTCCCGAGGCCTTAAAGTGTATGGACAACGTGTCACTATCCTATCTCCACCATCTACTGAATAGGATATGGAATGATGAATGCATACCAGAAGACTGGCACAAATGACTCCTTGTCAAACTACCAAAAAAAAAGGGGGACTCCTCTCTCTGTAACAACTGGAGAGGAATTACTTTGTAATCAATACCCAGTAAAGTGTTATGCAGCATCATGTTGACTAGGATTAAGAGAGAAGTGGACAAAAAGATGAGAGATGAACAAGTAGGATTCAGACAAGAGCGTTCCTGCGTTGACCAGATAGCCACGCTTAGAATCATCATCGAACAGACAATCGAGTGGCAGTCATCACTCTACCTCAACTTCATCGATTTCCAGAAGGCGTTCGACAGCGTTGACCACCAAGTGCTCTGGGGAATCCTTGGACACTATGGAATTCCGCGAAAAGTTATTTCCATCATACAACAACTTTATGCCGGATTCACATGTCAAGTAATCCATGGAGGAACCATCACAGAGCCATTCCCAGTAACAACCGGGGTGAGACAAGGATGCCTGCTCTCTCCTCTTCTCTTCCTTCTAGTGATATACTGGTCAGCAAAACAACCTTCAGTAGCCCAACTGGCATTCAGTGGACACTAGTAAGACGTCTGGAAGACCTTCACTTTGCTGACGACATCTGCACACTATATCACCGTCTTCAAGACTCCCAACATCAAGCCTCCAACCTAGAAGCAACAGCAAAAAGAACTGGCCTTTACATCAACGCCCAGAAAACAAAATCAATGAGAATCAACTCTATACAAACTGACACAATCGAGATAAACAACATGGAAGTAGAGGACATCAAAGACTTCACCTACTTAGGAAGTATTATCAGTACATCAGGGGACACAGACGAAGACATCAAAGCAAGAAAAAGGAAGGTCCAGCAAGCTTTTGCCATGTTAAGACCAGTATGGCGAAGCAAGGCACTGAGAACACGCACCATGATCAGAATCTTCAACACCAACGTGAAGTCTGTTCTACTATATGGGTCTGAAACCTGGAGAGAAACATCTACATCCATGAAATCAGTTCAGGTCTTTGTAAACAAGTGCCTGAGAAACATCCTCGGGATAAGGTGGCCAGATGTTATAAGCAATGCAAACCTGTGGAAGAGGACCAACCAACAACCAGTGGAAATCACCATCAGAACACGCAGATGGAACTGGATAGGGCATACACTGAGGAAACCCAGTACTAATATCACAAAACAAGCCCTAGAATGGAATCCACAGTGACAGAGAAAGCGGGAACGGCCAAAGAACACCTGGCGCAGGGTCTTAACATCAGACCTGAAGAAAATTGGCAAGACCTGGGGAAAAGCTAAGACCATTGCACAAGACAGAGGGAGAGGGAAAGCCACTGTAGCCGCCCTATGTCCCCCATGGGACGAAGTGGATTGATAATGATGACATGTAGGTCAGGTATGGAGAGACTGGTTGACAAGCGGCCGGAAATACCGATTCATCCGTTTCGATGTTGATGAGGACGAGTTCAGATTCCAAATTTAGACGAAAAGCGTACTGTGGTTGATGCTGGTAAATTTCTTCCATGACCTGCCTCCGTGCAAGGAAAAGTCGTTTTAGAGGCAAATTGTAAGAGGAGTGTACGTTCCTTTTGCTCTATTGCTATTAATATCTCACACATTTTGCAGGGCCTCGCTCCCCCATACATGTCCAAGATCTAATCCAATATCGATATCGTCGATATCGATAATATCAAATTGATATCGAGTCCATATCGTCGTGCATGATTACCATGTCGATATCGACATTCTCACAACGATATCGCACTTTTATTCAGTTTGTGTGTAAAATGTTCGGAGTTTACACGTCGATAAATTCTTCTAAAAGAATGTTTAATCCTATAATATACACACAAGCGCGGATCCAGAAATTTTTTCCAGGGGGGGGGGGGGTTCGAACCTTTTCACAAAATCGAACCCGTGGTATAACTCATTTTCCTTATAAATCGTTATATTGTATTTTTTTTTTTATCTTTGCAAATTCCGGGGGGGGAGGGGGGGTCCGGACCCCCCTCCCCCGACCCCCTCTTCTAGATCTTCGCATGTACACATGTACATATATCTTACTTTTATATGAATATCTCTTTCAGAATGGCAAACAACTCTTACAATTTCTCTCCTTTAGATAAGAGCACGCCTCATATCAATAATGTAGTAAGTAATTTCATTCTTAGCGATTTAAGGAAGCTTATCTTATTCTGATATTAACTTCTTTGATGAATATTTACAATTGGAGGGGAGGGGTAACTATATCTTCAACATAAGTATCAATACCAAAAGATTATTATATTCTACTATTCTTATTTATATTTTACTTTTCTTTATCTATATTTTATTATTCTTTATTTATTATTCTTTATATATAATTTACTATTCTTTAATTATTACTACATGTATTCTACTATTCTTTATCTATATTTTACTATTCTTTATCTATATTTCACTATTCTTTGTTACTATTTTACTATTCTTTATCTATATTTTACCATTATTTATTTTTATTTTACTATTCCATATGTTAGGGTGTTCCAAGGACACACCTCTTCTCGCCTCTACAGAGGTCTTTGTCGAAATCCGATCTGAACTCTGAAAGTAACCTTTTCTACAAATGTAAACTAATTGTTTTGCTTTCATCTGTTATTTATCAGTTTTACGAAAAGTGATATTGTTATGAAGCTGATTTAATTCTTTCGTATTATTAAAACAGATTTATTACTTGTGCGTATTGTGTATCTACATGTATTTAGCGTCGTTGTATTTTTGTTTTTTTTTTTGTTTTTTTGTTTTTTTTTTTTTTTTTTTTTGTTTCAGTCCAGAGTTTTTTATCAAAGAGGATTTCCGCTTTGGAAGAAAGAATGCTCAAATTAGAGGCGAAAAAGGAACGCAGAACAATAGTTCTGTGTCAAAAGTGGATTTGTAAGAAACGCGGGTAGATTTATGGCTTCCCATAGATAACACTTTGCACGATTTCGTGGATGATGATACTCTTGAATGGCTTGTGAAGCAATTTTTGAAGTCGGAGAAGGTTACCGTCTTGCCACACCCACCATACTCCCCAGATCTAGCCCCATGCGACTTTTTCCTTTTTCCAAAACTTAAAAAAAAAAATCTTATCTGGTCGTCGTTACACTTGGCTCAGCCATCGGTCAGTGCCTCAGAGGCCGAGGTCTACCTAAATCAGTGTGCCGAGATGCATTTCAGAAATGGATTTAGAGATTGAAATTATGTATTTCAAACCGCGGAGAATACTTTGAATGGGTATAATATTCATTTCACTATTTGAGTCGAATGCTCTCCTATTTGTGTACAAGTACGAATATTTTGTGAATGAATGGTGGACTTGTCGAAATATATACGTATAACTGCTCTAAAATTGTGTAGTGGAAGACCTTGACAATGGCCAACTCTCTGGCGACTTGTGCTGTACGCTTTGGTCGTAAGTACATATACAAAAAATGCATAGTTTTGTAACTCAATTCATGCATAGGTATTGCCTATTTTATCAATCAGTTCCGATGATGTGGAATGCGTATAAATGCCTTGGTTCGAATTTCCTCGAAAAACGTTCAAATATAGAAAATGCAATATTTGCGGTTTATCTTTTTCTAGTGCATGAATCAATGTATTATTGTTTTGATTTCAGGTAGAAATATGAACATATTATTTTATTTATCTGTGAATGATATCCAACTGTCATAATTAGTAATCACTAGCAGAAAACTATCATGGAATTCATGTCGGGCTGTGTTGTTTGTAAACTTAAAGCACAGCTTCACTATATGATGAAGTTGTTTTACTTAAACTTATTCAACTCTTTATTCGCACCTAATTAAGTAGATGTGAAATAAAAAGATCAGCAATGCGGTTCTCAGTTTTCACTGTAAGACATTGTCTAGACTATTGCTAAAAACTGGGACACATCTTGGTGTAAAATGAAAATTGATATATTAAAGTCTACTGCTTTCCAGGAATGAACGTGATGTACTGGAGGTTTTCTGTTTATTAAACTTCTATTAGAATGAAGACATGGTAAAGAAATCCGTGGGTTTCTTGTAAATTAGCAACTTACGTGTATGATCAATGTATTTTCTCTCTAGATTTGGTCTTATTTACCTATAAATAAGTATATATTTCCTGAAAGGTTAGATTATGAACTTTATGAAAATGACATTCAAAATGTTTTTTTGTTACCATGGCAACAAGAACGGAGTGATACTGTGAAAATTCATTCCAATAGCTATATTCTAAGTTTCATTTACTATAGATATGAGATAAATGGTGATAATGAAATGAGACCAATGCTATCAAATGCATATATATATTTTGAAAGTGTTGTGGGGACACTATAAACAAAAATATATCAGAGAACTCAGAGAGGGTCGAGTGGTTAGAGCATCGCGCTCAAAATCACATGGCCTCTCACCTCTAGTCGGCGCGGGTTCGAATCCCACTCGAGCCGGAAAGTGAGAAAGTTTCCCAGTTTACTTTCGGAAGGTCGGTGGTCTTTTCCCAGGTACATTGTATCTGGGTTCTCTCTTCCACCAATAAAAACTGGGCGCCACCAGATAACTGAAAAATTGTTGAGTGTGGTGGAAAACAGCAAACAATCAATCAATCAGAGAACTCAGATGATATAGTTACCAACTTGCTGAGATATAGTGAAAAGGTGAAGATAATGAACAGTGACTAGTGAGTACCCATACTTTTATTGATTAGTGTGAACTTGGGCTAAATGGAGTCAAACTACTATTCATTCTATCCTAAGTTGGTCATAATTTAACAAAACTAAGTTAAATTTAATTTAGGTCCATAGTTCAAGGTCATAGACCTTTTATTTTGATGTCAATGACATGATAAAATGCCAATACATTCAGAGATTCTAATGAAAACAGATGGGTCAAATTGTGTAAAGTTTTCAATGAAGCTGAGTACATTTCATTTTGTTTACTAGGGCTGAAATGATACACCCCCTTCACAATACGATACATATTGCAATACTTATACCACGATTCAATACTTTCAATATGATACAATTTACAGAAGAAGCCAACAATTACATCAATTGAAGAAAAAATTAATTACCAAAATTCAAAATCTTAATTTTAAAAGCAAAATCTTTACAAACTGCCAAACGGCAAGATGCCTGTTGGTTCTGTAGTTTAAACTGATAAAGTTCATTTTTATTTCCGTCAACCTCAAGGCAATTATTCGACACAATTTTGTTCCCCAGGTAAAAATAAGAAGTACATGAAGGCCAAGCCTTATATATTTTACTGAACCCGTTTGTAATAAACGTATTGAATCAAAAATCAAGACAATGAATCAAACAGTGAATCGAGTGTTTATATTGAACAGTATCGATATTTCGGTGAATCATTTCAGCCTTATTGTTTACCACAGTATAGAACGAAATAAAACAGAACACTTCATAACATTTTAAAGAAAATTATTTACTCGAAACAATATAATTCACAAATTTATGCCCAAGTGAATTGCTCGGAAATGCTTATTACAACTAGCACATTCATACAATATCCCTTTTCTCCTTTTTTTTCACCCTGCTTAGTACACCACTTACAAGTGGATCTTGGCAGATCCCGATGAAATATTTTGTAACACAATTTGACGATATATAAGATGATATTTCATTTGAGATATGTTAAAAGGAGTATGTTTCTGTGTTATTTAGTAAATTGATTTTAAATCATATATGGTGATTTGCTGATTTTATTACATGTGTAATAAAATATATATGCAATATTACAATGATGAACTGTCACGTAAACCAGTGACAACAATCGACATTGTTTTCTAAAAGTTTACTTTTTTTTTTTATCAACTTAGTATAATACAAACAACTGTATGATCTTTTGCTATGTCATCTTTATTCCGATTTTATGACTTTTCACATTTTCACACAACTATTTGAAAACAGTACATCTAGCAAATGCAGTATATAATACGAGGTCAAAAATATCGCAAATATGCAATACAATTTGATTAACATATTACTCCATGAATTTAAAAGAAAATTATAATTGTTACCGTAAATTTTAATCAGTAAAAGTTTTCTTTCTTATTTGTTGATTTTTCCCCTTTCATTTGAATGTTATAACCCTTATTTATAGACTTTAAGCAAATCATCCGTATATAGATAAGATAAGATAAGTTTATTCCAATTTTGGGCCCAGAGGGCATAACAGTAAAGAAGGAAATTCAAAAAAGAAAGAAAGTTTACAACATTAACTACAGGTTACATAGATTGCAAACTGCATGTGGATGCAGCATGTTGGGGAAACAAGTACATACATATATAAATTGCTAATCATGTATATACACAAGTAAATAGACAGTATCAGTATTATACCAACATATGAATAATAAACTCTAATGATTTTTGCAGTTTTAAAGCATCACTTCTTTTTCTGAAAGTTTGCTCAAAATATTCACTCAGTTTGACAATTACTGGTTTGTCTTCATTAATCTTCAACCAAGTAAATTTGTCCTTATTTGTTAGATAGATAAAATTTTTGTTGAGCTTGTATATAGCATTAAAAAACATATTTCTCTCTTCAACATAGAATGGACAATCAGTAAGGAAATGAAATTCATCTTCTACACAATTAAGGTTGCATAATTCACATATTCTTTTGTTTCTTTCTAAAGAAATCTTCTGGCCAGAATTGGTTTTTGTAAATTCATATCTTCCTCTTTCAATTTGAAGGTCATGTGCACTAATTCGAAATCTACATGGAGTTTTTCTTAATTCTAGGGATTCTAAAAATATTTAACTTTCCATAGTAAAGTTTTCTTTATACGAAAAATATGTTGCGAGTTTTCCTGATTTCTGACCCACTTGGTCTTCACGTCGTTTTGACCAGTAAAGTAAAAATTGTTTCCATACCTGATTCTTCATTTGTTTTTTGAAAAATGAGAATTTGAGATTTTTACAATTGGGTACCAAAATGCCCATTTTTTCCTTAAAATAAATAATGTTTTTGTACCAACAATTTATATTATATGAATTCAGATTGATATTCTCTGTATAAGCATTGTATAACAGGGATGATTCTGGACAATTTTATATACTCCATCGGAGATGCGTAAAAATGCATATCTGCCATGTACGGGGTTAAGAGGAGAAAATAACTATTTTGCACCAAAAGAATAACATCTACACTTCTTGATGTTGATAGTAGAACTATTCCCTGGGGTATAAGATTTCCTGTCTCAGCTCCTCGAAAGACTAATACCCCTGCAATGCCAATTAAGCAATGCTGATTTTAGTGCATTCGTTGCAATTTGATTGGTTAATCAGATCATATGACAAGTTCCCAGATGCGTTCATATGCACTGAAATAATGGAATGATCTGGAAACTGTAAATGTTATAAAGTGATGTCATAAGAGGTTATTGATTGGTTGCAAAACACGTTAGTATCAAACAATAATTTAAATTGTCCCCCTTTGTGGGATCGGTGATAGCAAAATTTTCATTCTTTACTCTACCAAATGTAAGAGATTACAACTATGAATTATAGCTGATTATTAATATGTTGTACGGTGTGACCGTTAAGACGAGTGAAGCCCATTAACATCTTGCAACACGACTTGTAGACATTTTATCCGCCTCTATATTTAACGCGGGAAATATAACATGGTGGATGTAAACAGTTACATTGTGAAGTCATATTAGCTGCGACGTTTTTTCTTCTTCTTTCAAACCAAGCAAAAACAAAAGTTCGAAGCTATGAGAAAGCTTGTCTGGAATTTAAAAGCGTGTATGGTACTGTCTAAACAATCTAATTGTTTTAATTATGGGATTGTCAATGAAGTATACCACAGTGACGGTGAGATTTTCCCAGTAGCATTACGGGTAATACTCATCTTTTTTTCAGCTGATGAAGAGCAAATCACTTGACTCATGTGTAATGATTGGAGCGAGCTTGTCGCTTCGCGACACGAGCTTCGCTCGCTATTAAGTTTTCGTACAAGTTGATAGGTTTCTCCAGCAGCTCCACAAGATGGCGGACAAGGGATGTGACTTGCAGGAAAGTGTAATTGTTGATATGTGTATGAATTGATGATATTGTTCAAGTTGCTTTCTAAAAATGTTGAATAACAGACACTTTGAAACTGCATATTGGCTTTGATCAATTTATTCAAATTGTTAGTATGATTAAACATGGAAGTCTTTTTGTTAATTAGTATTATTTAATAGCTAAAGTTATTTCTGAAAGATATCAATATAATAAAACACTTGTCCATTAGCTGGGGGAAGGGGGGGGGGGGGGTGTACATGTAGCTTTTTTATCAAACTTTCAGCAGAAACCATTTTCTTCTGGAAAACCCTTGGGGTAATAGTTATTGCCTCAGGTTTGATAACTTAGCTTTTCACTGCTGCACAGCCAGTAGATAAGTGTGTAGAGAGAAACTCGCAGTATCTAATCCGAACATGTTCCGTACGAAGATTAGTCAACATAAAATGCAACCCAAACTTTGGTGATGAAATATGTGTACAGTTTACACAACATTTTGGATTGCATAACATCTGGATTATATGAGATTCACTGTACTATTTAATATGGTCACTTTGAGGATGTAATTTCTGGTAGGTATAGAAATCATTACTCATTGTGATATAAGTGATATGTACATGCATGTAGCTGTTAAAGGGAAATAACTATTCACACAGGTCAGAAGTTGCCAGCCGCAGCAAGTTCAGTTTACATCCAGAAGAGAGATGCTGGTAGTGATTTGGCAGCGTGTAAAAGAGGGCGTGGTGGGAGATCGTCATTCAGTGGAGTGGTGGCTACAGTCTTTGGAGCCTCAGGATTTATGGGAAGACATATTGTAAACAGATTAGGTAGTCAAGAAATTATTCATCTACACAATCGATACTGAATACTAAATACAATGTACCGTGAAATTTTTGCCACATTTTTTTTCTCTTGTCACTCAGACACTTTGAAAAATAATATTACGCCATCTGAAATTCACCTCAAACCACGCTACTAGATAATGAAGTTCAAATTTGCCCAGTTTTGAATTTTTCCATCCTGGATGAGGGCGAAATGACCTAAAAAAAAAATTCCTGTATCAATTGGTTTTATCACTGTACGTTGAAGAGGCTTTTTCTCCATAAATGTGCTACAGTAGAGGTTTGATAATGCAGGTCAGATTGGATCCCAGGTGATTATTCCGTACAGAGGAGACACATATAGAGTGGCAAGACTGAAGTTGGCTGGAGACCTGGGACAGATCTTGTTCACAGTAAGTCAGGGACATTCCATTAACAGTCTTTCTGATCAATATTAGACCTTTGTTAACCAAAAAATATCATCACAGGAAATGTTAGGGAAGATTATTTCAAAATTCATATGTATTTCAAATTATGAGAACTAGTGCAAGTAACTTTGATAATATGATAATACCTGTATGTCTTTTCCTATTTCTCTTCCCAAAAAATTATGTGGGGTAGGTAGGTTTTAAAACATTTGATTTTATTGAAACATTTGAATTTGATTTGAAATCTTAGTTTTTGATACACTTTGATTTCGTGTCTCTATATATCACTATTACTTTTCAAACATATTGAAGATCAATAGTAGTCAAAATGTAAATCAGAGAAACTTGAACACATCAAGAAAAAAATTTGTTAGAAAATTGTTTGAAAATTGCAGATTTTTATTTTATTTATATATATATTGTCAATAAAATGTTTAGTGTTGGCTGCAAAAAAGTACTTGTAGGTAGGGTCAGGAAACCAAAAGCATCCATATGTTATTTTGGCCCTATGAATTTACTGTTCTTTAAAATTTATATGTGATTAGGTCAACACCTATTTATATATATCAGTTATGTACAAGGGACAATAACATTTTAATTTTAAATGAAACAGGCTGGATGATATGCGACTGTGAGTACATTGAAAGAAATTTTTAATTTTTTTTTTATCAGCCAATAGACAGCATATACCATGAGGACCAGTTGAGGAAAGCGATGATGCACTCCAATTTGGTCATCAACCTGATCGGAAAAGAGTTTGAGACAGAGTAAGTGAAGGTTTTTTGTATTTTGCCTGGTAACAGAATACGTTTCTAAACTGTAAACCCTGCCAATATAGTTGTAGGATGTCTGTTTCAACATTAATGGGTGGTCAGGCTAAATACCACCAAATAATGATTACCCACAAACATTAATTAAAGTAATTAAATCAATCAGAAAAGGAAGTCTTTATTAATCCGTATATTAAATTAAAAGAATAAACAAATCACCAACACATGAGAATGCACGGGTGAATGGTTTTGACGGTGGGGTGTATGTCGTCAGAACATTTATAATGAAATCTGTCGATAGAAGTAAAAAAATGATAAAATGGGGGTGACATCGCTGTAAACAATTTTAAGATTCAGAAGGTTTGTGCGTATTGCAGACTTGCTATGTTATCAGTGACTTGCCATGTATTGGGTACCCAATAGAAATCACTCTGTCTATCCATTCATCAGCATTTTCTATGGCACACGATAACTTAGGTTTTCATGTAAAGATTTTTATGCATAAATACTTTGATTTAATAAGCTGAGGAAGGTCCCTTCCAATTTTCAGATTTATTGGCTTTGTCGTCACAGAGTTATGGGACTTAGAATTTTTCAATATTAGTAAGATATTAGCACTTTTTATTGCAGATGATAACTTTCCTGGGAAGGTTTTCATAAATTTTATATGTAATACTTGCATTAGGCATAGGAAGACCCTTTTTTATTTAAGATTTATCAGCTTTGTTAACTGTGGGTATAAATATAGTAATATGGAGGAGGATGTTTTAGTGGAAAGTCACGATACAATGTTGTGAACTCCGTTTAAAGACTGTCATTATAGTTTTCATTCATGCTTGCTGCAAAGAATTAGGTGAGGAGAAGGTTATTTTTGGATCAAAAAGTCATAAATCAAGATCATAAACCGTAATTGATTTTGCAAATATGAATACCACACAGCAAAGTATCGTTTCTGTGTTTACAACTTGCTATAGAGATAACAGGGGGTGGGATTAAAGATAATTATCGATATGGATAATTAATCATTATATGATCAGTAATCACATGGATTAATGTTATGAACCTTTTAATCTTTCATCCTTATACTCCCTACACAGGGCCTCCGTGGCCGAGTGGTTAGAGCATCGCGCTCAACATCACACGGCCTGTCACATCTGGTTGGCGCGGGTTCGAATCCCGCTCGCGCCAGTAAGTGAGAAAGATTCCCAGTTTACTTTCGGAAGATCAATGGTTCTCTCTTCCACTAATAAAAAACTGGGCGCCACTAGATAACTGAAAAATTGTTGAGTGTGGCGGAAAACAGCAAAACAAACTCCCTACACAATCACTTTCAAAAATAGGGCCAAATCTGACGGTTAGTGGACCTAGTTCTTTGAAACAGTTTTTAAGTTAACTAGTCTTGTTGCTATGTTACATACATGAAAAAGGTTTTGAGGATGATTTACTTGATATGAGAGTATTCTTCCACAGGTCCTATGATTTTCATGACTTGTATGTGGACGGTGCAGTTCAGATCGCTAAAATTGCCAAGGAGATGGGTGTAGAGAGGTTAATCCATTTTTCTCACCTGAATGCAGACCCCAAGCGCACTGATCTCATTCATTTCGGTGATGATATTCCAAAAGGAAATTCTATGTTACAGAAAAAGGTAAAATCAAACTTCAATTGGAGGATTTATTTCTATCTTTAAAAATTGCATGTCATGAAATTCTTTTCTCAGAAGAAAAAAAATACTGCTAGGTTTATAATAACAATGTGGAATTGTGGTTGATATAAGGATTGAACATGTTTGTTTTGTATTTCAGTGGGAAGGTGACCAGGCAGTGAGGGAGATTTTTCCAGAGGCGATAATATTCAGACCAGCAGATATTTATGGAATCAAAGATAGATACTTGTACAAATACATTTACAGGCGTAAGTAGGAGAGTACAGCTGTGACACAGAAATAAATCATAGAATTGATTAAAATAACTCAAATTTTTAAAATGTACATTAATTATGATAATTATCTTAAACTCACCAGTGTGGTAAACTATTTAAAAAGTAAAAAAAAAAAAATCATTTATGGTTGTAGTTTTCTCTCTTCATGAATTTGATCCAAAAAACAAAAAAAAAACATGCTTACTGCATTTCATTCTGTACCATGACAAAATTCAAGAGTGCCCCATAATGGTCACCCCTATCTACTTTTGAAACATTACATATCCTGTGCATTGTCAGTATGTATTTTTATGTTTCATTGCTGATGGCTGTACTGTTGTTGTACATTGATAGGTCGCTATGGGATGTTCAGTCGCAAGCTCCCAATCTGGAGAAAGGGACATGAAACGGTCAAACAGCCAATCTTCGTAAGCTCACTTTTATTCTGTGGATGCAGTCAGTGGACTTCTGATTTAAAGCCCCATCAGTCTATTTCTTTTTTCATGTTTAAGTGATGCAAAAAAAAATCTGTACTCTTCATCTAGTACTGTAAAAGTGTTTATTTACGCGAGGGGGAAATTTACACTAATTACGCTGTCATGTAATTGTTTATTTACGCGAGGGGGAAATCTACACTAATTACGCTGTCATGTAATTGTTTATTTACGCGAGGAGGAAATCTACACTAATTACGCTATCATGTAATTGTTTATTTACGCGAGGGGGAAATTTACACTAATTACGCTGTCATGTAATTGTTTATTCACGCGAGGGGGAAATCTACACTAATTACGCTGTCACATAATCGTGTAAATTTCCCCCATGCATATAGTCATAAATATTTGATATAATATATATTTTATTCAGTTACCATGTAACCTCCCCCACCCCCCCCCCCCCCCCCCATCGTTATGTTGGACGTGGAAAACGTGTATTTCACCCCCAGTGTAAATAAGCACTTTTACAGTACAGTGGTATACCTGGACAATGTATTCAGAGGTCCTGTTGTACTTTTGAGATATGTGTATGATAGGAAATCATTTGAATTTTAACGTGTAAATTATGAGACTAGTTCAGTGATAAATGGCTGTTAAAGAAGAGGTCTCTATTTACAGGCTGGTGATGTTGCCACTGGAGTGATGAACGCAGTCTTTGACGCAGACGCTCCCGGAAACACATATTACTGCGTAGGGTGAGTGGTTTACTTTTGACATTCAAAATTATTCAGAATATAAAATGATGTGGAATCGTTGATTTGATGATCAGGGAGTCTTGATTGCGTGGTGTAATGAAAGAAACTATTGGTAGTGTATTCACTCAATACCCAAGATCTGCACACCTAAATAATTTTGTAGGATTGATTTTAATTATACACTAGAGGATGTAGACATTGTGGAATTTAATTCTGTTACAGACTAGAGATATATCGTAACAACGTTGTGGAATTTAATTCTGTTGTAGACATAAAGGGACATGGACACGATTGAGCTGAAAATTTTATTTTTCCATTTTTATTGTTTACAATGCTTACTAAAACATTTCTAATGGTCAACCAAAATTTTATAATATCAGTGTTTAAGTTATAAGTGAGTTACAGCACTCACAATTTTTTGTTATGTAAACAAGGCTCATGCCATGTTTCTGTTTACATATAGATTGCTTGATAGAAAATAGCATGTTTAAAACGAAATGAGATGTGCTAAAGACTAGAATTATTAAATTATGTTCAGTGTTAACTTGTAGATTGAAAACTCTGCTTTAAACAAACTTTTACTGGTATATTTAGCCTATATGTAAACAAAAACAGGACACGAGCCTTATTTACTTAACAAAGAATTGTGAGCTCTGAATCTCTCATGTACCTCGACAACTGACATTAAATTTTTGTTGACCATTAGAAACACCTTAGTGAAGCATTCTAAACATTAAGAATGAAAAAATAAGATTAGAAATTTTCAGCTCAAACCGTGTCCATGACCCTTTAAGCAACATTGTCAGTTCCAGATTGCTGATGTGTACCTAAAACCAACATTGTCAAATTGTATTGTAGACATGGGGTATACATGTACCTCAAACAACGTCGTAGATTTTAATTAAGTCTCCCAAACGAAGATTTGAGACTTATTTGTTTTTGCTCGGTTCTTATTGTTCTTGTTCTTGTTTCTCACGCCCAAAACTGTCCGCAGCCGTTCTCCTTAACCATCAATAAAAATAGTAGATATGATAGGACAGTGCATTTAGTTGTGCAGAAATGGTTTTATTTTCAGATTACATTATGGGGGATCAAATGGGGTTGGGGAAAATTCAACAGACATAACTTGACAAATATTCAGAAATGAGATGAGAATGAGAGGGTCTACAAACTAGCATCACGGTCAGTTGATTCCCTTGACCTCTGACGACCTCTGACAATGAACATAAAAACTGGTATAAGCTTAGAACCGGGACTTATAGTGACATGGGATCTTCGGAAATGATAAGAGGATGAAAGGACCAAAAATCTACAAACTAGTATTGAGGTCAAGTGACTCTAATGACCTTGACCTCTTTTAACATAAAAACCTGTTTAACTTTAGAACCAGGACTGAGAGAGACATGGAATCTTCAGGAAGGATAAAAGAATGTTTTGACCTACAAACTAGAATTTCTAGTGACCTTAATCATAAATAATCATATTACTTTAGACCTGGAACTGATCCCTTGGGAATCTGTGTTAGAATAGATCCTCAGTACCCCTTACTTGTCATAGGAGGTGATTAAATGGGGTTCCATCGGATGGGACCGCAAAAACTGTGGCCCTGTGTCACATCCGGTGTGGCACGATAACCCCCCCTCCCTTCTCAAAAGCCGTAAGCACCGAGCATAGGCCTAAATTTTGAAGCCCTTCTCCGGCAATGGTGTCATCTTCATCTGAGTGAAAATTTCTTGAGCAGAACATACACAATATACAACCAATCAACTAGAACCAGAAGCAACAAAATGTGACCTAAAAAACTAGTATCTCCAGTGACCTTGATCTTAAAAAAACTTGTTTTACTTTAGAACTGGGACGGGTAGAGACCTGGAATCTTCAGATGGGATAAAAGTATTTTGTGACCTACAAACTAATATCAAGGTCAAGTGACTCCAGTAATCTTGACCTCTTACTCTTAAATTGATACAAATGTAAATAAACTTATTCTTCAACTATTGACAGGCATGTTCCACACCTTATTTTAGTGTTTCTCATTGGAATGGATTTCATGCAAGGGAGTTATTAATGGGGGGGGGGGGGGGCAGTAGTACGCAGAAAAAGCCCATACTTCATTTGGGAGACTATATAATTGGCAGGCTATATTGGAATCTATTGTAGACCTATAACAACATGTAGAACACAGTATCATTTTATTACAGACCTGAGAGGTATACCTTAAACAACATTGTAGAACACCTCACCAAACTAAGCCACAAGGACATCAAGAAAATTACAGACCTCGATGTTTCATACATGTGAGTCATCTTCTCTGCTTTTTATTTTATGTTCAAGTCTTCATATTTGATACACAAATGTTGCAACACACTTACATGGAGAGAAATAGAAGTATTGATTTGTCATTCTTTTCTAGACGGAAGTTGATAAGACAGAGAAATAACAGACAGATTAATTTTGATTCTCTACAAAGAGTAAGTATCTGATTAGTGTTCACTTTAGCTGGAATTATGTCTTTCAGGGGGAGACATTGTTTTTGTACTTTATGTTCACCCGTCTGTCTGTCACAAAATCTTGTGAACGCTTCTCCTCCTATATGGGTTATCGGATAGACTTGAAACTTTGTACAATCTTCATTGCTATTTGTAGATGTGCATATTGTCGGGACAGGAGGATCCAACTATTTTCCTCAAAGTTATAGTGGATCTAAGAGGGGTGGAGAATGTGATATAGGTTGTGAACACGTCTCTTTCGATATGAGTCATCAGATAGACTTGAAACTTTGTAAAATGCTTCCTTGACATTTGTAGATTTGCCTATTTTTGGGATGGGAGGATCCAATTATTTTCGTAAAAGTTACAGTAGATCTAAGAGAGATGGAGAATGTTAAATAGCTTGTGAACGCTTCTCCTCCTATATGGCTTATCCGATATACCTGAAATTTTGTGCAATACTTCAATGCCATTTGCAAATGTGCATATTGTAGGGACAGGAGGGTCCAATTGTTTTCTTGATAGTTATATTGGATCTGAGGGGTGGAGGGTTTAAAATAGTTTGCGAACACTTTTCCTGTGTGGCTTATGGGAGTTCATATTGTCTATGTTCTTGCTGGTGCTTTCTCCTCCATACCATGCAGTACATTAAAGGGAGGTTTCGTTCAGGGCACTTCCAATTTTGGGAGCTAGGGAGACATTTGTTTTTCATAAAAACAATCTAGTTTTTTGATGAAAATCTACTTCATTAAAATTTTCGTGTATTGTTATTCCTGTTGTAACTAGCTGTAGTTCATTTACTAACAGGACAGTGGTAATTGATGTTGAATACAGAGTATATTTTTACAGTACTACACAAGAACTGAAATATTTTTGCTGAAATATAAGCACAGTTAACTCGTGTACAATATTTTAGATTGCACACTATTCAAATTAGATATAGTATTTCTTTGTGAAACATTATCAGCTATTTTCATTTGAATGTCTCTTTAGGAAGCACTCTCTGATTTCATCGTGGACAGAGATGTGGCCAAGACTCTGGAAGACCTTCACGTCCAGCCTCGCAGTCTGAGAGACATGGCCAGAATCGTAGTCAACCCATACATCACCTTCCAGGTTATCGACAAGGAGTATATCACTAGGGAGGTACACATCCCGGACCTGGTACCAGTGGATGATTAAAAGTCAGGTGTCCCTGACCTCATACCAGTGGAGGATTAACAGTCGACAGAGGGTTTCTTGTGTTTAGAGGGGGACAGTGCAGAAAATCTGATACGCCCGTGCTGGAATTTTGTGACAGATATTTAAATGAAGAAATAATAAATATTTTGTTGATTTCTTCATTTTTTAGTTATATTTGATATCCCATGGTCTCATCTTGTAAAATTAATGTGAAAAAAGGTCAGTCAAAGAAAAAGGACACCAAAAACTTTTTATTTTCATTTTATCACAAAAAAATAAAAAAGAATAGATAGTACATTTAAATTATTTACAAAAAATGACAGAAAAATTGCACACTCAATGATTTCACAAAAAGCAAAAGTAAGAATATTGCACACTGATCTTGAAGAAGTAAGTTCTAACATAAAGTATGCAAGAATTTATCAGCTATGACTACTGAATTGGTAATAATACTTTTATGAATTTAGAACCAATCATGATAAATGCATTTGATAGGCTATAAAATCAATAGCACATTGATATGTTTTAATAGTGAGAGAAGTCATAACCCTGGGTTGTGAAATTCACCATTTTTTGTACATCCTTTTCTGCTATTCCTAAGTATGCATTTAGATTTTATACAGTATCAGCAAACTTACACATAAATACTACAGGTAACTCTCGAATTATCGCCACTCAATTCATCGCCATTTTCGTTATAACGCCGCATTTTTCTAGGAACATTTTTCCTGTTACTTAAAACTCTCGTTAAAACGCCAAATTCGCTATCGCCATTTGCCACAGTGTTTTCATTACAAAAGTATATTTCACCGTGTTAATTATCTCGATAAACCGCCATAGGTGCACGTGGTCAGTGAAGCAGTAAATTGGTCATTATCGATCTCCGGCGTACACCTGGACAGAAGGATCCCAGTAATTGCTGTATTGAATAAACAAGAAAATTACTGGAGATGAACTGTAGTCGAGTTGTTTATACATCATAGAAACACATTTCAATTTAGCTATGGTTTCGCCACGAAAGAGGGTCCTGTTAAATTTCGATGAAAAAAAGCAAATCATTACGTACCAAGAACATCATCCAAAATGTACCCATCAGGATATTGCAAATCATTGTTTATGTGGTTTATGCAAGTAAGGACAAAAGATAACTCTTACATATAAAAGAACGGTAACTCTATTTCTTCAAGATGGCGGTAATTCAATTCATCGCCAAATTCGTTATAATGCCATAATTTCATAAGAACAAAAGGTGGCGGTTTATCGAGAGTTGACTGTATATACTAAGTTTGACCCCACCCTGGGGTCAAACCCTTACTCTGGGGAAAATTAAATTTACAATTTTGGTAAAAGACTACCTGCTCTATCCATTTAATTTCAGTTTAGTATCAAAAGCACGAAATAAAATGGTATTTAAGTGTTTTACACATAAACACTATATAACAAGTTAGACCCTGCCCTGGGGTCAGAACCCCTACTCCGGGGATCATGAAACTTACAAGTTTGGTAAAGGTCTTCCTGCTCTACATCACTATGCATTTAGTTTTTCTTAATGTGTGTGGTTCTTGAGAAGATTTTTGAAAATTGGTCAATTTGGGGCAGTATTTGCCCCACCCCTAGGGCCCCAGGGTGCTGGAGTCCTGAAATTTACAATTTATGTCCCCCTTGTCCCAATAATGCTTCATACCAAATTTGAAAAGAATTGGACTGGTAGTTATTAAGAAGTTAAAAATGTTCAATTGTTAACGCACTACGACGGACGAAAACCAATTGCAATAGGTCACCTTAGTTTACTCAGGTAACCTAAAAACTGATTGCCCATTCAGAAGATCATACCAGTGGTCATCAACAGCCATATTCGACATTCAGCACAAACCATGATATAATTCAGGTGGACTCCCATGGCTCACAATCAATGCTGAATATAACTGATAACCATCAAGATGTCTTCTGAGATGTACATTTAATCAACATATTCATTTTCTGAAAGTATACCAAGACTAAATTGAATAAATTCCAACACTTACTTTATGTCAAATTTATTAAAACTTTCAAAATTTGAAAATGTAGGAATTTCAACAAAAAATTAAGGCTTTTTTTAGGATTCTAGAGCTCAAATAAGGAAAATAAGTGCCCGCTTGAAAGCCTGCATAGTTGCAAATAAAATTGGTACATAAATATACAAATAAGATGAAAAGAGCAAAATATTATGCTGGACACTTTACCCTGTATATTTCACCTGTCAAACAAATCCACAAAATCAAAGCAAGTAAACTAGAAATAAAAAGGAAGGGGTTAAAAAAGTCCTGAAGTTCTTGGATAAGGGAGGGAACTCCAACATTGATTATTTTGTATACAAAATTATTTCTTGGAAATGCATAAGACAATCAATACTTTTAAAAGATTAAATCACATGATTAGTCATTGTAACATTTAATAAAGCAGGAGTACATCAATGGATGATGAAAAGTAGATTTTTTTTTTTATCTAAATAGAATTCTGAAAAATTCAATGTTATGAAACACCACACATTGCCTAAACTACATACAGCGTAAGTACATTTGATGTAAAAGTTTACGAGGGGGAGAAAAGTTTGTATACAAAATAATTTGTAATTGAAAACTTTTCACTTTAATCCAAGAATGTAGCATTTAATGAAACACTTGGGTATCTTTCATGATGCATTTATCAAAATACTGCACCAGATAAATTTTGGACGGATTCTAAAATTTCGATAGTATAAATAAATGATAAATTATCCTCCATGTCTGTTTATTTTCGTTTCCTGGTGCTCCCATTTTCCGACAGATCTTCAGCTTTCCCATTGGAGACGTCTCCATTGCTCTCCACCTTCTTTGCCCTGGCTTTCTTGGTGTACGTTTTGTAGTAGAAGTGTGAAAACAGAACAATGTGGGAGAAGTCATACCCCAAAAGAGCGTAACCAAACTCTATTGGGAAGTCACAATTAACATACATGGCTTGAAAAGTGTGCCCAAGGATCCACCAAAACTGTACCTAGAATGGATAAGAAATTCTTATTATATGTCATGTTCAAAACTAGGACAGCATAATTTTTTCAGGATTACTTTCCAAATCCCAGTGGTATGTCAGAATATTGGATTGTAAATAGAGGTTTGAGTGTGGTTATACATGTGTAAGGCAAACTGCAACATTCAGATTATACCTCTTATCATGGAAAAATGAATAGAAAGTTTACATTTAAAAATATTGTCACATTATTTCTTGCATTATTGATGGAGTTAACTTCATGAATTGAAAGACTAGCAAATATAAAATAAAATTTATTTAGCCAAAAGTCAAACCAAGGTATTTTCCCCCTTGATCGTTTGCTACTGCTAAACGTAATGTAAAGATATGAAATGCTCTGGACACCATCATGGATTTGTATCGACTATGAATATGTTTAAACATACAGAATGTTTTTGACTATCGGTGTCATGTAAGCATGTGCATCTGTACTGCAACTGAACATTACAGAATACATACATGTTGTGTTCTATGAGTGAATATGTTATATACTGTATATTCAATGGGGGGGGGGGGGTGTTAAATATAAGTATTAGGATGATACATGACATTTCTCAATAATAATTTATATGTAATTTTACGGTACATTTAGGTATAATGCACTTGTATCCCATCTTGTGTCTACTAAAAAACTTAATAGTAATGATATATATATATTATTACTACAGTAACTTGATCCGAAGAGTCGGATCACGTCGAGTTGACAGGCGTGGATCATCAGATCACACGAGACGCAAAGCGTCAAGTTTGATCTGATGATCCGCGCCTGTCAACGAGACGTGATCCAACTCTTCGGATCAAGTTACTGTAGTAATGATAAATTTATTATATGCCCCCTTATGCATTTTAAATCCACATTTATAAGATACTAAATGCGATCCAAATTATAAAAAATACAGACATAAAGTGAAATTATATTTTATGTACGCAGTTTTGTTTGTGACGCAGCCAATATTTTCCACAACAAACGTTGCGGTGATGAATTGTGACGGCATCAGTTTCAGAGGATACTGATACGGAATCAGAAAACCACAGTGTGTGATCCGGAAAACCGGATCACACGCTGTGAAATCTACAGTATCAAAGAACGATACATTGATGGGTATATAATAAATTACCAGATCTGTTTAGAATTTAGCATGGTTTGAAAGTTCCTGGTCATGGCAAGTGAAAAGGTAAAGTCAACTCTTACAAGTACGTATTACAGACGGCTGTACTGTATGTATATATGGACATCACTCGCATTATTGAAGCAAAGAAGGGGAGAATATTTTTTGGATTAATCATGAATCAAACCCGGGACCTATGTGTTACTAGTTAGGTGATCTAACTACAGAACTAACCAGGCTGATATATACCAAGTATTACTACAATATAAAATGTGTGTTACTAGTTAGGTGATCTAACTACAAAACTAACCAGGCTGATATATACCAAGTATTACTACAATATAAAATTCAAACCTACATCAGAAATCTTCCAAGAACTCTTCATATAGAGGAGACAAAAATGTAATTTTGGAAAAAAATATATCAGAAATGTTGAGTGTGACCTTGAACAACATTTTTCATTGAACATGAAATTATGAACTGCAATGACTCTGTTGGCATACTTTCCATTTTGAGCTTTCAGCTGAGCTAAAACTGGTTTTATAAACAAGAAGGAGGCGTACTTCCCAAGATGTCAACCTTGTGTAATGATGATGATGATGAGTCTGATTATGCACGCATGATTTATCCCATTTTGATATACATCTGTTTCTAAATTTTCTGAATAAATTAAAATCGATTAACAAAACTTGCATTTTGATATCTTTTGAAAGCAAAATTAAGCAATACATTATTACATCTTATCTCGAGTCACCAAAAGGACCAACAAATTCTAAGCTGTGCACACTGCTTATACTGACAGCAGCCATGTTAATGCACAGTACACATACTCTATTGGAAAAAATGTTACATCATTATATGTTTACCAGAGGATTCAACAGTCACAAAAATGCCTATGTATCGTTTTTAAAAAGTGAATAGTAGATGTTAAATGTGTGATTCTTTTGTATTTGTATTGGTTCTCTGTATGAGGTTCCTAGCTGCATTATTGTGTCACATTCTATGAAGCTGTGCCTGACATGATATAGACATGGGAATCTCTAGAACTTTGAAAACTCCCACAGAAATTTCCTCTTCCTTTGCATAAATTTTCCCATTAAGCATTTAAAATTCTGTCCCAATCAATCATCATCAATGTATTTTTATACCAAATAATCGGAAATATCTGTCACAAAGCTGAAAAGGTTCAGTAAAACACTTCCCCAGCTGGTACATCTATCTTACCAGTTGGAGTGTAGTCATGTATTTCTTCCACCACAGGAATTTCTGCATCTGAGGCCCCATGGCGGCCAGCAGGTAGTAGGTATACATCAGAACGTGGATAAAACTATTGATGCTGGCACACTGGTACGCTGTCAATGAATGGTGGTTTTCAGTTATACAAGACCATGTCACAAAAAATAACTTCACTCGAACATCCTTGCAAATTTGTTAAAATTTCATCCCATCCATTTCAAGGTCTTTTGAATTGTACAAGATTCAGATACTTTACACGCATGTTTAAGAATGATATCTGTGGCACTTTCACTCCTAAAACTTTTTGTTGCTTTATCTTTTAACGAGACTTGAAAGTATAGCTGTGTGTTATACTCACACTCTCCCCCCGGTACAAATGTAACTCCGGTCCACCACAACAAAGGCATGGTCGAGTGGTGGTACACGTGGAGGAATGATATTTGGTTGTTCTTTTTACGAAGGACAAAAAATACCTGGAGGAGGAGAGACAAGGATATCACTGTGTAGTCTGATACACCAGTATCATTGATCTGTCTGTACCACAGGCACCTGGCATGTGGATAGTGTGTCTGTATGAATTTTATGTACATATCCCTCCCCTCCTACTCAATAAAAAAATAAGTAGAAACTGACTATGCAGAACAGCTTATGAAAGTCAGCAGCGGAAGTATATCACACTTTTTGGATAAATTATTGGGTCTTTTTGATTTGTTAATTGGGTAGAGGGGGGAGGGGTGGTTGTATATTGTTTAATGTCCCAGTCAAGAATCTTTCACTCATATGGAGACATCACGATTGCTGGTGAAGGGCTGCAAAATTTAGTCCTCTGCTCGACGATTACGGCCTTTGAGCAGAAAGGGATCTTTATCATGCCACACCTGCTGTGAAAGAGGGCCTAGGTTTTTGTGATCTCATCTGAAGTACCACCCCAATTAGTTGCCTCTTACGACAAGGAAGGGGTACTGAGGCTGAAGACCTATTTGAACCCGAATCCGGGAGGTGGTTTACATAAGATTTATACATGCTATCCACACTTCAGGTGCCTGTGATCTGTATTACTAAACTTGAGTTAACAAAGAGTCATATAAAAATGTTTACATTTTTAACTGTTTTCTCTTAAATTACAAATAACCTTTTCAAGTTCCAATGTGTTGATTAATTCCTTCCATTAATTAACTTATAACTGGATGTAAATTTCTCACTTGCATGCAAAATCAGTGGGTGGGGACTATGGAAATTTAAAACATGCAATGCCATCTGTATTTCTATTAGGCAGTTATTTTTTTTAATATATGTCAATTTTATATTGAAAAATACCATTTGCATGATGTAATAATATCAATGTTCTATACTCAATATCTACTCACAGTATCCAGCAATTCTATTATCTTTGAAAAATAGAACCACCATGACACTTTAGCTAGCTGAAAAAATAATAGTACACATAAAAATTTCTATCACAATATAACACAAAAAGATTAATGATTGATAGTTGTCTCCCTTTACTAACATCTTACCCTGAGAGGAAGACCTTCATTAGAGTAATCCATTGGTTGGCAAGCCTTAGAGAAGTTTGGATTTAACCAAGATGACACAAGGTACTGAAATTAGACAAAACTGGGTTCACTTAATTCAATTCTTTCGCCAGATCATCATGTACATGTTTGAACATATTTTATTGTGCAAGTGCATATTCTACAAACGGTTTGAATGCAAGTTCTTTCAACTTACGGGGTTCTCACCTTAATTATACTAATTAATATTATGAATAGACATAATCATTTCTTAGTTACATTAAATAAATGAATACACCTTTTAAACACATTAGAAAGTAGATTTTGATCATTAAAAGTGAAAAACAAAATTTGGGGGGAAACGGTGAATCAGTCCCCTTACCAAATATAGGTATAAATAAATATTATCTTGTGAATGATATAATGGTGAGTAATATCGTACCTCATAGAATATATATGCATTCAGTAAAACCAGACAGAAGTTGTAGCATAACATGAGATCTTTTAAGGAGTAGGCATCACGATTTTTCATCCATTTTTGTCCTCCATACACAAATACTAGGTAAGCTGTTACTATGGCAATAGTTGGCCATGGTGATGACATCAGAAACCAGTCAGCGGTTCTGGGGTCTGCAGAGTAAAATAAGATAGGAATTCTTCATCAATTTCTCTCTCTCACTAATTGCCTCATGGTTGTAAATGAGGGTCATGACAAGTTTGAGGCATTTCATCATGAACTTCTATGATGTGAGGAACAACATTGAATTAAGCTATACAGGTATTACAAACCTAGTATCTCTTCCTGTCTGAGTATATGCAATTTTGTGAGATCAATCCAATGATTTTTTACTAAAGCTTATCATGACAATCTTTCTTGTCATAAGCATTATCTTCATTTGTTTCAAAAGTGAATTTCATTTAATATTTCCCATGAGGAAAAAATATTCTGTGCCTCTCCTACACATCCTTATATTGATAATCTTTTACACACCCTGTTTGTAAGCAGCCTTTATGGAGTTATTGCCCTTGAAGATTCAGGAACATTACCTTACACATGAGATTAAGGTAGTACTCTACATCGTCATAATGGCTGACTTCCTTTAAAAACATGGATGACAAAATCGATATCAGCAATATTTGACTTTTCCTTTTCCATTTAAATACCTAGCCGAGTAGCTCAGTAGGTTAGAATACCGACTGCTGAACTGTAGGTCGCAGGTTCGAGTCCAGCAGGGGTTTTAAATTTTTTTCAGATTACCTTCTACTAAAACTGTATTTTTTGACAAAATAAAGTAAATTTGAAAATTTTCAAATTCAAAATATTTTTGTACATATCCTACACTTTTCATCTACATCAAATTTCTCTGGTGTAGCATACCTCCTTAAATGACTTTGGAACAGATGAACAGTATTAAAAAGGGGATTTTTAATGAATATTTAAATATTGATGAGCCATACAAAAAATTCCACAAATAGAAAAAATACCATTGAGTTTTGTTGTAGCATATTCATAGTTGTGCACAAGGTTCTTGAAAAACGTCATTTTTCTTTACATCAGATCCTAAAAGTAACAATGCAAAAATAATTAGATATACTGCAGTTAACTGTCAAGAATACATAATCATGCATCACATGATACTTGAAGTGCATTATTATCAAACTAATATATATATTATCATGTATTTAGGCAAATTCTGATTTTTTAATATTTCAACAGGAAGGGTTTTAAAAGTGTCAAATGGAACTTGAACTCCCATGATAAACCATCCTGGTGTAGCTACCAACTGAGCTGTCAGTCTGCTACATCTTACCTGTGACTTACACTTTTTTCATAACAATTTTCTCACACCATTACCTCACCGAGACTAATCTATCCAACTCACCGAGACTAATCTATCCAACTGTAATTAGAAAGGAGAAAAATGCAGCAGACCAGACCGGGATTTGAACCTGGGCCCTCTGAATATCTACTCAGGTGCTCTAGCAATTAAGCTATCTGGCACAGGCAGGACTTTCACCTTCAAGTCCAGGGGTGGTTAATGGCACCAAATGTATACCAAAAAAGAGAAAATGCAATACACTAGACCGAAATTTGAACCCAGGCCTCCTGAATCTCTAGTCAGGTGCTCTACCAACTGAGCTATCTGGCCACCAGCAATCAAATCTGTCTTGACTGCTACTTACCCATGGGTTGCATGTGGCATTATATTTTGTTGGGAAATAATTGTACTAACTAAAGGAGGGAACATTTTTGACCAGGACTGGCACTTGGACCCTGGATTTGCTACAAACCATATGTCTGCCCAGTTCACATGTACGTATCACCTGAGTGAGCTGTTGCCTGACACATCCATTGCCACTTACACTCGTCTTTTTCATGAAGTTTTCCCATTTAAAAAATTCATGAGACAGGAGTCAGGAACTCCATTGAGCCATATACAGATACTCTGTCTGTGCAACTGAAGAGTTATTTAGTTTAAAATAGATGATACTGATCATTTCATATTTAAGGGGAATTATTTGAGGCTGCAGGTGTCATTTCCAACAGAGAGGGGGTTGGGGGGGGGAAGAAATTCTACTCACATTACAATATCTTGGAAGAAGAGTATAGATGAGGGATTATTGATTATTGTTTATATGGTCGGACTTGGAAATTTAATAGAAAGTTACCTGGAATATATTTTTTTTAAAGTATGTTTGTTAAAATTTATAGCCAATCCTATGTTAGAACTTAAGGAATTTTCTGTAATTTAAGGAAAGTTATTGCCTAAGTATGTATAAAGAAATTTTTTTTAATCTTTTTATGTAACAAGTGAAAAAGAACCCTCTACCAATGGCAAAAATAACTTGATACACAAAGTTTAAGGAATTTGTACTGCTAGTTCTTTTATTTCCCATTTGAGAATTTTTTACTTCTGTAAAAGGATGATCATCATCATCTTTTAAAGATAAAGTGCCACAGACAGCAATGAGGGTACCTCATTGGACCAACACCTACCGGGTACTATCACATGGGACCACTGTTTTTAAAGTTCCTAAAGACCTGTAACTTTCACTTTTAATGCCACCAATTCAATTTTCAATTTCAATTGAATTGAATTGAACAGGTGACATCTGCAGTTTATGGAGGGCCAAATTAACATAAACTCAAGTAATTGAAGATATCTTCAATTATCTGAAGATATCATCAATTCATTTGATGCGTGCAACAATTGAATTAAAGATCTCTTCAAATAATTAATGATATCTTCAATTCTGAATTATTGCACGTATTAATTGAATTGATGATAGCATTAATTCTTCAGCTGAATTGATGTGCGCTTTAATTGAATTAATGATCTCTTCAAATGAATTAATGATATCAACAATTGAATTGATGCGCGCTACAATTCAATTGAAGAGAGCAATAATTGATATAATGCACACAGTAAATGAATTGATGAGAGCAATAATTAAATTGATGCGCGCATTAATTCATTTGATGAGAGCAATAATTGATTTAATGCGTGCATTAATTCGATTATTGCTCTCTTCATTTGAATTAATGATATCTTTAATTCATTTGAAGAGAGCAATAATTCTTTTAGAGAGAGTCTACTATATAATCAAAGATATCTTCAATTCAACATATCCACAATTGAATTAAATGATCTCTTTAATTGAATTGTTGCTCTCTTTAAAAGAATTGATGCGCGCATTAATTCCTTGTACAAAAGCATTGTAAATAATTAAAGATATCTTCAACTGAATTAAAGAGATCATCAAATTATTTATATCGAGCTCTAAATTAATTATTGCCAGCAATATTTCTATGAAATTGATGCTCTCATCAATTGAATTGAAGAGAGCAGTAATTGAATTAATGCACGCATCGAATCTGTTATTGCTCTCATTAATTCAATTGATGCGTGCATTAATTCAATTGATGAGATCAACAATTGAATTGAAGTGCGCATTAATTCATATGATGAGAGCAATAATTGATTTAATGCGTGCATTAATTCAATTAAAGAGAGTAATAATTGAATTGGTGATATCTTCAAATAATTGAACATATCTTCAATTATTTGAGTTTATGTTAATTTGGCACTCCATAGCAGTTCACTAACTAAATCAAATGTCTTTTAAAATTAGGCTAACTTTATCTGATGCCAGGATCCAGAATCAAATCTGGGTCTCCCATTTGCAAAACAACAGCTCTAACCACAAGGCTACTTAGTGCCCAGGTAAAACATACCTGAAATTCCTCAAACTTAGGTGAATTTATTTTAAAGTGTATATATGTGCTCTGTGAATTGAGCTTATATATATTATATATATACATGTACATACATGTGAAAATTAACTAATATATATATATATATATATACAATCAAACTTCATTATCTCAAACTCAATGGGACTGAGAAAAAACTTTGAGATATCTGAGGATTCAAGATATCGAACTTGATAGATACTAAAAGAATGATTAAGTGGTTCAGGAACTTCTGAATCACTTCGACATGTCCATGGTATTCGAGAATAATTCTGAGATAACAAAGTTCAACTGTATGTACATGTGTGTTTTATGCATTATATGATGATTACCTAAATCAACATCATTTCAATATACTAAGTCATTTAGCAACTTCATCATTTCTTAAAATATTGCAAATTTGACCAGTCAAATTTTACATCTATGGACCTCTCCGTATTTACAGCACGTAATTTAAAAATTAAAAAAATATTGAATGCATGCTGTGTGATATACAGATACCTTGTCCTGCGTTTGAACATAAATAATTATTATACATCGGAACCTACTTACACACGACACATATTTATTTATTCTAAGCAGGTCTTGACCTGATTGCAGTAGATGAACAGAATCAATCTCATCTGCAATATCACAACATTGTTCAGAGCAAGCAAAAGTTTGTCAAACACACACAATAAAATTCTAAGACTAATGCCATTATAACATTATAGGCCTATAGTTTATCTTTACATTATAAGATCGGTTCAAACAGACCTTACCTACAAAACATGTGTCTTTGTTTATCATCACCCGAGCATATATTTCAACAAATGAAAACCTCTGTTACAAATTTTAAGCTATGGTTCATAATAAAATAGCTAATCTGATTGGTCAGTGTTAACAAGCACATTGAGCTTCCGCCGGCAAATGTTTCAATGTTGTTGATAGCAACGAAAATTACATTGGAAGTCGTTTATACGTGTTTCCACATGGTTTAGTAGTTGGTAGTTTGCAATTAATAGTGGGTAAGTGCTAGTAACTGATACTCTAACCTATCAGAATTTATATTGCTAATTTTTTTTATTGTTCATTGTGGTCTCCCCATGAGTTACATCCTCTTGTTTCGGGATAGGCCGGTACACCGGGAAATAGCACCATCTCTAATGTAGCCAGTAGAAACTGTTAAACGGGGTCATGAACAAAGCACGTGTGCAGCGCAACTAATTTAGAAGTTATTTAGATAGGTATCTCATCGCACTGCAGGTAATAAAGATACCTTTAATAATGTACATGTTTTATTTAACTTGAGGCTTGTCATTGATTTGCATGCCCCTGAGACTAGGCCTATCTTATAGTTATAGGCAAGTTTCTCAGGAAATGCACGAGCAAAATTAATGCATTATGTTATTTTGTTTAATCTGGGTCATGCTATATATACTGGTAGTATACTGATAATACATATAAATGCACGTATTGTATGGCAGACGATATTATTGATAGGCCCGCCCCTTATTTTTTCTTTTTAAATTGTAATCTCCACACATAAATTTGCATGTCTTCTATCGGTTTTTTTTTTATAGTAACAATTTATTTCTATAAGCCTAAGCCCTAGGCCTATAATGTATTCTCTTTAGAGAAGTGTCATGGTGAATTTTTTTTTTTTTTATATAAATATATAGAATCTAGATCTACACGATAAAATGTTGAATCAGCACTATCTATAAATCACGGAAATTGCTGTTGTAAATACACAGTGGTATTACGGAAGTGACATTTAATTTCCCGATTTGTGGGTATATCGTGCATTACCTTTTGTTAGCATGGTTAGGGGACTTAACTAATTTTATTTCAGCTAGTGATTGCTCAATCCGTTCTTTGCTTTTAAATGTGATTGACTCGTAGCAACAGTAGATCTAAAGGATTTAAAAACAGTCACTGATAGCACAGGCATGTACATGAAGGTGTTCTGCTCTGATAACTTTTATAAAATTAATGCATTTTCTTAATCTAGATTTTACTTCTGGCAAATCATTCTAATTTAGTGGAAACTGTTACCTACATTTTGTATCTTAAAGGATAAGTATCCAGATGTCATTTATGATGTAAATTGATTTACTATTCATATATGGTTAGTTGTATCTTTTTTAAAAATCAAATCTGTACAAGCAATCTGGCACAATGTAAAGAGGTGAAAATTATCAATTTTCCTTATGTTTTTAAGGTTGGATATATTGATTTTTACCCCTATTATTTAGATAGTTTTGCAATTCATTTTGTAGTAAGAACAAATTGGCTGACTAAATGAGTACTATAACCTCTTTTTAAAAACTACCATTATTTTTCATAAGTTTGTAGACTGGGTTTAAAGAGACCTGAACCTGAGGTTGGTAGTACACATGTATCATCAATTCTTTTGAAAGATTATATTTTCACTCTGATACCCATGAAAGGAAATACTGGAGTAGGAGTCCATTTCTTATTCTTCAAAGACCAGAGGGGTAAATGGAATTAAGCTTGCTTTTGGCACTTCATCTGGGACATGTAAACCTTACATTTAAAAAACCCTAAAAACTAACTTTTATATTCAATATTGAACCTATTATGTATGTACAGTCATCAGCAAACTAGTTTTTAGTATGTGTCCTCTCTCTCTCTCTCTCTCTCTCTCTCTCTCTCTCTCTCTCTCTCTCTCTCTCTCTCTCAGTAAAAATGAACACTTGAAATAAAATCCATCATCTCTGATTGTGTACTTGTATGAACTTTGTCACTCATTGTTCTTTGGCCTTGTCTGGATTAAGTTTGCAAGTTAAATCCTGTATGTGACCTTGGTAAAGTTTTAAATGGTAGCCACTGCTCAGTCACTGTCTAGCATTTTACAAAGACCCCCTTAGTATTGACTTATGCTACATAGTACAGGATCTCTTTTGTTATTGCTTTACACTTTGAAACTGTTACTTCTTTTTTGATGTGCAATGAATGAATGATATATTGGCAAGAGGAAAATATTAATCAGGAGGAAAGGAGCTGTGAAGGTTTTCCCATTTAACTTGAAATTAGAATGTTAAAAATCACACCAAAAATTTATCGGACTGAGATGAAAATTAATCGTACCCTATTTGTTTACTTAGGTTTTTTTTGTAGTGTTCGGGGTGCTAAATAGGGAGCTACATGAAAATTAATCGTACCCTATTTGTTTACTTCGGTTTTTTTTGTAGTGTTCGGGGTGCTAAATAGGGAGCTACATGAAAATTAATCGTACCCTATTTGTTTACTTCGGTTTTTTTTGTAGTGTTCGGGGTGCTAAATAGGGAGCTACATGGTATTAGATAAGCACAACATACATCTAGCGCTCTTTTGTAGTTTATCAAGTTGACCTGAATTTTGCAATATACCTTAATACACCGTAAGTACATGTTTACAAAATGGAGAGGCATTTCAATTTATAATGTCTTAATCGGGATTTTTGTAAACAAAAGACAATCAGCTAATTCACAGGGTATACTTTGACCATAAGGTTCATTTAAAATGCTAGATATATGTTCATTCCATGTAGCTGTTGCCAAAATAGACCAACTCTTCATTGAATTTGCATCCATCTTATTATCAACACTTCTGTTTATAATCATTTTATATTTCCCTTGTTTTAGGTGGTAGTCAATTAAGAAAACAGACATGGAGATTATCAAAGATAAATATTATGAATGGAACAAATTTTATGAATGGGCATTAGAAAATTCAGGTGAGTAGAGTTGTCTCTCTCTCTCTCTCTCTCTCTCTCTCTCTCTCTCTCTCTCTCTCTCTCTCTCTCTCTCTCTCTCTCTCTCTCTCTCTCACACACACATCAGTAGTATGTTTCAATGGAACACACTGAATTTTTTTTAAAGAAAAATCTTCAATACATACAACACAGCTCTCCATCTTTTCCATTTTCTCAGTCTAATAGTATGTAATTTTTTAATCACTCACTGATGTTGTTTTCAGACCCCCGGGTAAAAGACTGGTTATTGATGCAGAATTACACCCCCACTCTGGTCATCACTGCCCTCTATGTGATGCTGGTCTACGTTGGGAAGTGGTGGATGGAGAAAAGAGAGCCATTCAAACTCAGATGGGCTGTGTTCTTCTATAACATAGGATTAGTCATACTCAACCTCCATATATTTTGTCAGGTAGCTTATTTTTTGTGTGTACATTAGACTAAGATGGTACTAACAGCACTTTGATTGCCTCAGACTTTGATTTCTTAAAGTTCTTGATCTCTCAAAGTGAAATCATGGTCCCAATTTTTCTTTTTATATAAAACTAATTAAATATATTCTTGATCTCTTGGAGTTTTTATAATCTCATTAAGTGAAATTTGGGTCTGTAAAACCTATGTTTGCATTCAAAGTGGTATATTGTATACATGTCATCAATCAAGTAAATAATTACATCCCCTACTCCGATAATGACTAGCATGGCCATGGTAGTGGAGTGTTTACATAGGTAATACAACACTCATTTAATTGGTCAGTTTTAACCCTATACCTGAGCTTCATTTCCAGGGTAACTGATTAATTGTACTATTTTTACAAAGACTGCTGTACAATGCTGTGTAGATTCATTGCGGGGGTAACTGATTAATAGTACTATTTTTACAATGACTGGATAGCTGTACGATGCTGTGTAAATTTTTGAAAAGTTTGTTTTGACTTAACAATTTCTAAATTTAATTTAAACAATATTTTATTATGATAATTCATAATAGGATTGGACAGCAGGCACTGCCTATATAAGTCCAATTTCTTGATCTCGAGGGTATAGGCTCTGACTCCAGGGTGGGGCCAAACTTGGTATATAGTGTTTATGAGCAAAACATTTACCTGTGTGATTCAACATGTACTGGGAGACAAATTTTTTTGGTGTTAAAATAAACAATGTAAAATCAATGAAAATAAGGGTTGAAATGCCCAGTGAAATGGATTGTGCAGGTGTCGGGTTAGGCAGTTTTCACTGTAACATCTTCTTTAATGTTATTGATGCTAAACTGAAACAGAATCTGATGTTTAAAGACAGCAGGTACCCCGTTACCTAAATTGTTTTCATGATTCCAGGGGTAAGGAATTTGTTCCAGAGTGGGACCAAAGTTATTGTAGTGATTATTGTCTTTATCATTTGAAAGACTTCTTCTTTACTTTTCCTATCAGATACTGCATACAAACTAAATGCATATTTACTAGGAATAGCAGAAAGGAATGTACCAAAGTTTTGAATTTCGCAACCCCTGTTAGGGTTCTTACTGTTGGGCAGGTCAAAAATAGTCATATAGCATCAATATAAACATGTATAATTGGGTATATTATGGAAGTCGTCCATCAGTATCAGGCACTTTCGGGGCATTTGTGTTGTTAGAAAACGTGTGTCATACGGCTGCTGAGTATTAGAATTCAGCTTTTTTATATGTATATATTAGATTTCTTAGCCCTTGGGACTAGTGATACTTTTAACCAATACTCGAGCGACTGATAAGGCCTGTGGGCCTCTTGTTATTTTTGATACAGTATGTACTGGTGTATATTTTGCAAGCTTTAGTATTTACTTTTTACAGGTAGTACTAAATACCTACAGAGCAGGGTATAGCTATATATGTCAGCCGGTCGTCTACAGTGAGAATCAGTATGAAGTAAATGTAAGTATTCAGCTGTCAGAAGGTCACTGCAATGTCAAGGTCATTTAGGGAGTGGATATCTAGCTTGATTATTTTATGAATTATATAAGCAATGGAAGTGTGTATGATCAAACTATCAATTGATGTATCCTACTTACATTCAATTCAATACGACATTTGGTATACCACCACATGAATCACAAAAGATGGCAGTTTAACAAGAGTTAGCGATATATATATATCCCACATACACAGTCAGCCTATAAGCAGAGGTGTAGCTCTCTGGGAATTCGCTGGGACAGACCACAGAGCTCCAGTTCTGCAGCTACAATCAACCTACACATTCCTTATATTTAGCAATATAAGTGTTTATGTTAAGTTGAAAGGTCGGGACGTGTGTTACAACAGCATAGGTTTATTTCTAACAAAGCATTGATGTGATTATGTGTATATAGTTATTTATGTGCAAGAAAAGTATTTCGTATCAGGGAATTGTCCTTTTTCCTATTAATAAAGGCTCTTTGTAGGTCAAATATGATAAGATCTACTTGTCAAAGAATCTATTATGACCCAAATTTATAGTTGATTTACATGAAGTACATATAAATGGATTTTTTCCCCCAATAGATATTGGTTTTGACATTATTGATACCCAATACATCTACATGTATAATGATTTATGTAATTATTATATATATTTTTTTTTTTATAATTTACAACAAAAAGGTATTGGAGTGAATAAAAAACCAGTTGATAATTCAGTTTTTCATATCTTACAATTTCAGATAGCAAGTGCATTATGGTGGTTTTATTTCTCCAAGTGTGTAGAAATGATGGACACATTTTTCTTTGTGCTTAAAAAGAAGAACAACCAGATCAGCTTTTTACATGTGTATCATCATGCTACAATGTTCCCCATTTGGTGGATCGGCATTAAGTGGGTGGCAGGAGGGCAATGTAAGTGGTCCTGTCAACAACAACATCATTGATTATTTTTACATATATATGTGTACCTATGTGTAAATTCTACAGAGATGGTGATCATTTTGATTTGCACCCAAAAAAAATTAAAAACAAACAAAAAATTGATGGTTTGTTCATTTGGAAAGGTGAAATTCTTGAATGTAAGGGCCAAATGTCTGTTTATGCCATTACTCATGTATCAAATAAATTTTGGTGTGCTAGAAATGTTAGCTGTTTTGGTGGATGATGAAAATTTGGCAAAAATGAATGCACCAAAATTTCTATTCATTTTTAAAATGACATTCTTGTTAAATGAAAGTGCACCAAAAAATGAAGTGCTAATATTTCAAAGTATAATTCTTAGAAAAGTCCTCTCAATATTCCATAGGCCAAAATTACCCAACCTCTCTTTTCACATCCACCATAAACACCCCATAATGTGTTGTCTTTCCTCTTCTCTTGATTACACCAGCCGTAGAACACTACCCAAAATGAGCTCTGTTTTCACCCTTTCAGCTTTCTTTGGTGCCATGGTGAATTCGTTCATCCACGTCATTATGTACACATATTACGGTATCTCTGCACTGGGCCCAGAGTACCAGAAGTATCTCTGGTGGAAACGATACCTGACCATGCTGCAGCTGGTACGTCTCCTACACATTTGTTGGTCTGTGTGCTTTGTCTGCCATTAACTGTAGTAATTTCTACAGTGTACATGTATAGTTCTCATTCATTGCAAGCACATTTAGATTTGTATATATAATCAGATTTTTTCATTTCTTTGTATAATTGTTCATTTTTTGCTTTGTTTCATATTTTTAAACTAGTACATAAATTAATAAAGTATGTATGCATTTCCTCAAACTTCATTAAGTTTTAAGTGTAGTAAAGATTAACTAGTATCTATGGTGATTTTATTTTAATACTCAATTAATGATAATTCAGTTATATATGCATGTTTGAGAAGTGTTATTCACAGCAGCATATAATTTTACTGCATCCATTTTGGTTTGTGTTATGGCATACTTGGTTATAGACATGCAATTATTGGTGCAGGGAAACAGGATTTCATTGAGTAGAATTTTCATTTTATTATCTTGATACACTCGAGATTGAAATCTCCGAATGCTTAATCCTAGATAAAGCTAGTTAGACCTTTGTTTTATCCAAACATTAATATTCTTAAAGTGTAGCCTTTATTTGATTTTTTCAAATGTCATTATTGCTGACACACTCAATCTTTTAATATCTAAAAGATTTTATAAATTGGAAAACTAGGAAAACAAAAATTGTCTGAAAACAGATATTGTATGAAAGGAATTGTAATCGGGTAAATGTAGATTACTCGCTTCCACAGGAATCTATCTTCTTTCATCTGCCTCAAAAATCTATATTAACAGCTTCATGTTGTTTTAAAACTTTCATCAGTAATGAAATACAAATGACTATACATGTGCATGTACCCTGGTTGTATTCAGCTGTCTTTCGTGTATTGATCATCATTTTTACCTGATTGAATAATTCTGAGCTCTCAGATTTTGGCTGAAATGCAATAATATAGGGAAAATAAAATGTAACGTTCACATCCAAGTGTTTTCCAAGTGAATAATAAAATTAGATTTTTCCAACATCAGATCAAAAATATATTGGGAATTTCCAAATTAATATGAATTATTATTATTTTTGGTAATCTAATGAAACCTTGCATCTCTTAGTTTCTTCAGCTACATGTAGGTCTTGCACTGTAACTGTAAACAAAAGATGACCAATCAGGCGTATTTGGTGTGCTCAAGTAGCCAGTTCCAATGTTTTGCATTATACAATCGCTTAATAAGTAAACAAGAAAACAAGCCTTTCTGATCAGGACTTGCTCTCTAGCTATAAACAGAGATGGCTGTCCCATTACTGTTTTGTAGGCTTTAGTAGCCCATGTCAATTCTTTGAATTATTCCATCCTATAAGATAACAATTATTGATGTTTTCTCAGTTAATATCCACATGATGCTTTATGCCTGGAAAAGGATATGTTTGTTTCTGCTTTCACATTCTGTCTGACCCTATTTTATAGCACCATCCTTAAGGTGTCATAATGGTGGACTTTCTTTTAAAACATGAATGAAAATATAAATATCAGTGTATATTCCTTTTAGATTTCATTGCCTAGCTGAGTAGGTTAGCACATCCACTGCTGAACTGTAGACTGCAGGTTCAAGTCCAGCAGGGGTTTTAAAATTTTTTCAGATTACTTTCTACTAAAACTGCATTTTTTGACTAAATAAAGTAAATTTAAAAAGTTTCAATCTCTAAATAGCATGGTACATATCCTCCACTTTTCATCCATGATATCAAATTTCTCTGATGTAGCATTCCTCTTTAATCTTTTTGAATGCTTTTTAGTGAAGATCTGAATTTATCTTTTTTGTCCAATTGATAAATTTTCTACTATAAATTTAAGTCACAGAAATGCTTTAAAGCGCTATTTCTTTTGTCATCAGTGTTACCAGTGCTTTATCCAGCTTTTAAATGCTACTACCCATTTCATTCAAAGAAAAAATCAAATCTGTATTGCTTAGGTGCAGGTCTTGTTTGATAGAGAAAGGTCTAGAATATCCAATCTTCAGACCTTTTGGAAAAACAAAAACAAAGAAGTGATATGCAAGGTTGTTTTTTTTTTATTAAGGATACCATAAAATATAATCTTTTAAAAAGTTTTAATGTTTTAATATTGCTTATATATTTACCCCAACATTTCCATGATCCCCTTTCTCTTATTTTTACATTCTTCTCAACCTCTCTACCCGGTACTTCAATTTGGAAATTTATGCAAAAATATTATATATTGCATATACTGGTACATTTATCATATGAATTTTATATATACATATTGTTAACATATGATAATGAGAGGAATTGATATAAAGTGCTTTCATGTTTTTGTTTCTTTGTCAATTGAGATAAATTCAGTTTAAACTAATGAAAAAATATGACAAAAACATTAAAATCATCTAAAAACATCCTTGCAATGATTCATTTCATGCAGGTATGACTGATTTCCATTGTTGTGTGATTTAATAATAAGAAAATCCGTGTATCCACAGCAAATCCCACTGTAACTGATGCATCAAGTATTCTAAGTATCCGAGCTATGGACTTTTTAAGTCAAATGCAATTTGTTCAACAGAAAAAAAATAGAAGAAGCCCAAGATAATAAATATTATTTTTATGACGGAATTCAGAAAAATAAATATTTTGTTCGCTATTCTCTGCTCTGTTTGCATGATGAATATTGTAATTTTCCGGTAGCTGAAGCAACAAATCGACAGAGAAAATGTCACTAATTGTGTAATGTAGAATCAATTGTTTCCCTTGTTCATAAAACCATAGTATATGTTTAAAAAGTTGCTCCTAGAATGTAGCATGAAGCAATTTATAACCAAATATCATGCTTATTGAGAACCCATCTGAATGCTTAAAGTTTCTTTTCTCTTTTTTGCTAGACTCAGTTTTATATTGGGATGGTGTATGCATTATCTAGCCTGTATCACGATTGTGACTTTCCAAAATGGATGCAGTATTTAGGCCTCTTCTACGGAGTGACGATTATATCCCTATTCCTGAACTTCTATATTCAGGAGTATATCAAGAAGCATAATGAAAAATATAAAAAGGTTTGTATTAATCAGGTTCTTGATTTTGTTTTTCTTAGATTCAGTTCGTGACAGGAATTATTCATGCAGCTCAGAGCCTTATTTTCAAGTGTGATTTCCCCGAGTGGATGCAATGGGCTCTGGTTTTCTATGCCTTCACTATTTTACTTCTGTTTTTGAATTTCTACTTCCATGCCTATGTGAAGTCCATGAAGAAAAAGGTATACTTATATACCTCTTTTTAAATTTGAAATAAAACAAAGTAGATCTAATGCATGTATATATACCTACAGCTTATTCCAATGAAATCAAACAGACGCAAGTATGTTGTATAATGATGAGAACTTGAGAGTCTAGCAATTTGAGACATTGTTTTTGAAACATTTACGACAGTGATAGGTGAAGATAATGAACAGTGATCAAGGTCATAACTCCTACAAGCAATACAAAATAGAGAGTAGGGTAAACACGGTCCCCTGGATACATCAGAGGTGGGATCAGGTGCCTAGGAGGAGTAAGCATCCCCTGTAGAATGTATTAAATTCATTGAGACTTTTAAACTCAGTGTTAATGACTTTCATTTGAACCAAAATTTTCCCCTATTATGATAAGCATGCCTAAAACAAGCGAATAATCATCACGATACATGGATCTTGCACTGTTCTCAGATGCAGCACTCATTGATATGTAAATTAAGGAATATAATTCATGTATATCATGAATGAATACACAAACGTAATAATACCGTATGTCAATCAGTCTGGAAAAGTTGGCTTTTATTGGCAGCTGAGGAAAATATGCCAAAAAAAGGTCAAAATTTCTATTACCAGCATCTTCACAACATTGAGGGTTATTGATTGGTTACCTGGGAGTGCTTAGTAACGAATCATTAACCTGTGACTTGTGAAGATGCATTACCGGTAGATACATTTGTTAGATGAAATTGCTCCAAGAATTAAAGTGCTAAGATTTCAAACTACCTTTTTGAGAAAAATCCACAAAATATTACTAATGCCAAAATTACCCAATAGAAGGTATGGTACTGTCTAAGCTTCCTCATAAGATGCATAATGATTGGTGCATGTACAATTCAGGGTTTTCTTTCTTTTTTTCAGAAGTATGATGATGGAAAAGCAACAAATGGGGCGGTCAGTCAGAACGGACGACATGCTAACGGACATATAGAGACCAAAAAAACTAAATAAGTCACATTGCTCAAGTGCATTCAACAGGGTTCAAATCAATGACAAATCTTTCTGTGTCTCTTTACTCAGCCTACATGTATTGGTATGGATTTATGAGAAGAGTTCTGTGAGAGAAATTGAATGGTGTGTTTTGTATGTGGGTTTTTCTTTTCATTGTATTTTATGAATGACAGGTTTATGATATTCTAGAAATGCTATTATGAATCAAAGTTTGGTAGACTCTCATCAGGAAAAATCTTGTATATATTGAATGAATATTTATCCTTATCTTCTTATACAACTGAGGTGATATTACATGTACAAAAGTAAGAGATCAATCAATATTAGCAGGATTCTGGTTATCTGGTTATGATAATATATTCATAGTTTGAAATTGTGTGTTTATATGTGCCCAGTACATTTAACTCAACAATCAGCATATCTCAGGAGAAAAACTAGGTCACAAATCCTTAAAGAGGAAGATAATTAGAAAGTAGTGAAGGTAAAAAACACCTTGTAAATGGCTTTAAAAAAGGGCACACATTTAATTTATACTTACAATTTGTTTAAATAACATCATGGAATTGATGTTTACTCGTGCAATAGACAATTTTGAAGTTCATGTCATTGTGCCTTTACTTAACACAATCAACATGTATTAGATTAATGTAATTGTGCATATTTGTCCATAAGTTTAGATATAGAATGCATTTCTTATTTATCAATACAGTGAAATATGCTTATAACGAATTCACGCTTATTGCAAAGTGATATTTATTCCTTATATTAAGAGGTACAAGTAAATATATTAAATAACGATACTTCTATTGGATATAACAAGTTTGGTTATAAGGAACGGTTTGCTGGCTCAGGATTTATATCAGCTATAACCGTGTTTTACTGTATTACAAATTAAATGATTGCATTGGTATGTTATTTTGTGACTAAATCTGCAATAAATGGATGGTTTTTGATGTGCATGAGGACGCTATGCAGAAAACAGCTGAAATAATCCTATACTCTTTAAAGATTTTATTTTTTGAATTGTACATAATAATTTTACAGGACTCTTTACATGTCCATAAACCACTGACTTCAACATTTTTTGTTTACAATGTTTCCTTTTACTTTATTGTATATATAATGAAATATTTTTATGAAATCCTATTTATAATTTTATTTGTTGTTAATGTGTCTTACTAATACCGGTATACATGTATACAAGTACATGTATAAAAGAAATTATGTTGACTTTGAAATCGGCGATTTTATTTATTTTTTTTAAAGCATTTTTTCTAAAGTATTTCATTTTGACAGATCCCCATAGTCGCAAGCCACAGCTGAAACGTAAGCCCCGAGAGGAGTGCTTGCGACAATGACAGATCCCTTGTTAATCTCTTTTGATGTTCTAAGAATCTTATTGGATCTTATTTTATGTATGATGAAGTAAAATTCAAATCTGCATAGAACACGTTACTCTTAACTTGTTTGAAAAAATGTTATGTTTCATTTATATTTCAAAGCACCTTAAATAAAAGTTGATATTCGTATTCATGTAATATGATCCTGCTGAGTGTGTATGGAGTAACTGCATGCTTTTAACTGTCTTGTAAAGACCGGGTGTTCTATGATGTGTACTCCGTGACATGATTTTTTCTGATCGTTATAAAACAAGGTTGTAAAACCAATACTGTTGATTGAAACCAGTATTTAGAAGCTTACTGAACAAATGGAAACAATACATTCATTGGCTGTAGCATATTGAAGCCAGTGCAATTCATTCCAGCATTTCTACTTGTAAAATACAAAAACCAAAAATGGTCCATATATTTGTAAGTGCATGTATTTTTATTTCGTTTTTACTGTGGCTTTTAATTACTATAAAATGTGATCAAATTTATATAACCCGCCATACATGTATATTAAACTGCATGATTACCATCACCAAGGAAGTGCTAAAAATAGATACATATTTTTCACAAACGTTACTATTGTACCATTAAAGGATGGATATATGTATAAGGTAGTTTTGACATTTACAGCATTAAAATAAATCACAGGGGCTTTAATAGCCCTTGGCCCCTGTGAAATAAATTGGGAAGTATGTAATGATACAGTAGATTTCTTGAGAACATGAATTAGTGAGTGCTCTGTTCATCAGGAATTTTTACATGTATTTTTAATAGCAAAATATGAATAAATGGCGAGTAATTTTATTTTGCGAGTGATGCTTCTTGCAGAATTATGCAATAATAAATTCCTTGCGTATATTTGGGAATCTAGAGAAACAGTTGGTCTTTACAGGAGTACGTGGAGTCTTCAAATCCGAATTAACAGAAAATTCAAAAGCAGTATGTCATAATATCTTAATTTTAAGTTTTGAAAAAATGCTGTTTAAATGTTTTTCATAAAACTCTGTGATGCATGACTTCTGCATGCACTGTCCATTCATCAAAATGTGTTTATCGAAAAAATTTGTAGAATTCATTTTCACTACATTGTACTATATAAAGTCCATTCTATGATATATGTATGTCTTTTTCATCTTCAATAGTTTTTTTTTTATCCTACTTGAAAATAAAAATATTTGAAATATTCATAACTTGGATTTAAATTTTATCTCCTGATATCATATTAATAAGTTGCTAATCATGAAAAAAGTGTCTGCTCAAGAAAAGTCTGAACCATTGGTGTACCACAAGTACAAACATCACTTGTTCATAGTTAAACCAAGTTACCTGACAAACGCACAAGAGACTGATGGAATTAAAAGCCTGTCTTACAGGTGCTTTTTGTCTTTGAAAATATTAGTATTGCCCAAATTTTCTATTTTAATTGCCTCGCAGCAGGTGTGGCTTTTGGGATTTAAACCAAGTATTAACATAGCCACTAACCAAATAGTTATAGGAGCCTTGTAATTCTTTGCATGTTGTTTTGCGCAACATTCAAAATAATTTCACTCGTGTAGAGGCATCGCCACATTTAGTGCCACAAATTTTGACCCATGCATGCCAATGTACCATGGCATGGGACCATATTTAAAAAAGACTGATTTTCCCTTCTAACAGACAATCACTAGACTCGCTAACAGAACAGTCACTAGACTCGCTAACAGAACAGTCACTAGACTCGCAAACAGAACAGTCACTAGACTCGCTAACAGAATAGTCACTAGACTCGCTAACAGAACAGTCACTAGACTCTCTAACTGAACAGTCACTAGACTCGCTAACAGAACAATCACTAGACTCTAACAGAACAGTCACTAGACTCGCTAACAGAACAGTCACTAGACTCTCTAACTGAACAGTCACTAGACTCTCTAACAGAACAGTCACTAGACTCTCTAACAGAACAGTCACTAGACTCGCTAACAGAACAGTCACTAGACACTCTAACAGAACAGTCACTAGACTCGCTAACAGAACAGTCACTAGACTCGCACCAATGTTGATAAATGTCTCGGGGTTTGATGTGGCAACAGAATCACGAATTGAACTCGGGTCTCCTAATTACAAAACCAAGCACCTTAAGCACTTGGCTACCAAATTTATCCATTATTATACCTTTGAATGAGAGAGGACATAATTAATGGTTTGCACCTGTCGGTCGGTAGACTAAATATTGTCCGATATCTCCAGAACCCCTTGCTTGACAAAAATCAAACTTGGTACACCGGTAGCCCCTAATAATTTGATGACCTTTTTTGGTCACAAAGATCAGAAGTCAAACTACTACAGTTACATCCGATACAAGCTCAATCTTAAAACCTTTTGCTTGACAGACATCAGACTTGGTTCAATGGTCCCCCTTGATATATATATAATATAGCCGTTTCTTTTTAGTATACAGTGGGTAAGGTCCATCTTTACATGTATATATACATGTAGATTATTCATGATCTGAGGGCCTACAGGTATGTTTCAGACAAGCAGATGTTGATCTGAGTGCATTAAGTATAAATGCGATAAGTTACATCAATCTTGACTTAATTGTTCCAGTTGACATGATAATGTATTGGTGTCTCACCTTTTTACTTTTTTAGGCTGAGATGATACAGCAGCCAATCCAATTCAGATCACGATACTTCTCAGTCATAATACATGTATCATGACACTTAGTACTCAGAAGTAAGAAATGAAGAATGAGTAATTCATTGTACATGTATATATGATGTAGAACAAAATGGGTATTTCTATGTTATAATTATACAAATCAAAGAATACTTTTTATTAAAATTAAGAAGGTAATTAATATCAGCTATACAGTTGAATATACAGTTGTATTATAAAGAAATGAAACTATGGATTTATCATGAATCATATCAGCAAATGATGTACACAAAACAAAGTTATGATTCATGCATTACTGGAATTCAGTTCTTCAAAAGACGAATATCTCGGTTTATAAATGGTATATGTAGTTTGTTCTACAATCACTTCCAGGTGGTATTTAGATGACTTTGACTGGGATCAACGTATACATTTGATGAAAACAACCATATATCAAAAAAAGACATTCACAATGTATATGCTAAACCTGTCTCACCCCACATAAACTAGGAGACAAATATTTTGTTGGAACAAACATGAAATTGACAATGAAAATAAGGGTAGGAATATACCTAATGAGAAGGATTGCATGGGTAAAGGATTACAGGTAGACAGACAGTACCAGTATTTGATTGATGTCAATAATTCACAAAGAGGTCTCTATTGCAGCCACACCTGCATCATCATTCACATTCTGACATCTGATGGACAGACTCGCTGCTCGATGCTCCACACACTAAATTTAAAACATTCTTATTCATATCTACCTAATGATAAGGGGTGACATTGTTTGATTTGACAACACCAGGTTATAATCTGCAGGGAACTGCTTACATGTTCAAGAAGTTGCTTCTCAAAATTTGTATTCACAATGGCTATTAGAACGGATACAACACATAAGATAAATCAAGACATGGCATATCACCCTGAATTACAACAATATATGGTTATCCTAGCGAACTTTGCATGTCATTGTGCCACAAATGTGGGGGAAAATGAAGACATTAGCATAAACAATCATTTGCCAAAGGAAGTACATTTTTAAAAGTGGATTCTATACATGATGATGTACAGTGATATTTGGCATATCAAAACATACTTAATATACATGAAAAAATACGACTTGTTTATATCTTTTTTTTTACAATAGAATTTAAAGTTCTGTGTGATTCATATGTCAGCGATTTTTCTACATTTTTAACAACGGTCCTGTGGCTTTCGAATTGGGAAAAATTGTCGACATATCAGTCAAATTGGGAAAAATCAATTTTATCGTAAATAAGTTTTAAAATCATATCAAAAATTATATTATCTTTATTT